>NC_138769.1:421884702-422086702 GCF_965119305.1 Pelophylax lessonae | reverse complement strand
CCGCTTTGTGCGGGTTCGCAAGTTCCGCATGGAATCCCTGCGCTCAGTGGTGGGCTGCCCTGAGTCCGGGGGAATTCATGGCCTCCATCGATCTGAAGGATGCGTACCTACACATCCCCATTTTCGAGGGTCACCAGAGGTACCTTCGATTCGCCATTGCGGAGGATCACTACCAATTCGTGGCGTTACCTTTCGGTCTCGCTTCGGCTCCGCGGGTTTTTACCAAGGTGCTGGCGCCGGTTCTGGCCCTGTTGCGAGCACAGGGCATTGCTGTCTTGGGGTATCTGGACGATATCCTGATACGGTCAAACGCCAGTCAGAGCCTGGTGACCGACCTGTCCACCACGATGCGGACACTGCAGGAGTTCGGTTGGACTATAAACATTCCTTCGGTTCGTCTTCCCTACCTGGGAATGATTCTGGACTCTGTCCAAGCGAAGGTCTTCCTACCGGAAGACAAGCTTCGGACTCTTCAGGACGAGGTCAGGTCCCTCAGGGACAACCGGCACTCGTCTCTCCGGACATGCATGAGATGTCTGGGTTTAATGGTCTCGGCTTTCGAGGCGATCCCTTTTGCCTAGTTTCACACACGGGGTCTCCAAGCGGAGATTCTTGCCAAGTGGGACGGGCGGCCGCAATCCCTGGATCTGCGGATCTCGTTGAGCCACAGCACCAGAAGGGATCTTCTGTGGTGGCTCCAGTCCCCGGCGGTGTCGGGGGGCAAGTCTTTTCGTCCATTGTTGTGGACAGTGATCACCACGGATGCCAGCCTGTCGGGCTGGGGTGGTGTCCTGGGCGTTTTGTCCGCCCAGGGAACTTGGTCGGAGGAGGAGTCCTCCCTTCCGATCAACATTCTGGAATTGAGGGCGATAAAGCTTTGTCTTTTGCGATGGACGGACCGGCTTCGGGGCCGTCCGGTTCGGGTTCAGACGGACAATGCCACCGCGGTGGCCTATGTCAACCATCAAGGGGGCACCAGGAGTGCCCGGGCGGCTCGGGAAGTGGCCGACATTCTGTCTTGGGCCGAGACGCACGTCCCGGCGATAACGGCAGTTCATATACCGGGGGTGGAGAACTGGCAGGCCTCGTAAATCTGGCAGTCGACGCTCCGTGGCGCCTGCCGCTTCGGGAAGACCTTCTGTCTCAAGGGCCGATATTCCATCCTGCTTTACAGTCGCTGGCTTTAACGGCCTGGCTGTTGAGAGCCAGGTCCTGAAGGATAGGGGTCTCTCCCCTGAGGTCATTCCCACTTTGATCAAGGCTAGAAAAGCCTCCATTCGGGGAATATTTACTACCGTACTTGGAAAGCGTACTTTGCCTCGTGTGAGTCCAGGGGGTATTCCCCTCGCTCATACTCGGTGTCGAGAGTGTTGGCTTTCCTCCAAACTGGAGTGGACCAGCGTTTGGCGTTGGCCACAATTAAGGGTCAGATTTCTGCGCTGGCCGTTCTCTTTCAACGCCCTGTGGCGTCTAATTCATTGGTTATCACCTTTGTTCAGGGGGTGCGACATTTGGCCCCTCCTAGGAGGGAACCTTTGCCTCCATGGGACTTGAACTTGGTTCTGTCTGTGTTACAGCAGGCTCCCTTTGAAAAGATCAGGGAGATCTCGTTGTCTCTGTTGTCCAAAAAGGTTGCCTTTTTGGTGGCGATCACTTCGGCTCGCAGGGTGTCGGAGCTGGCGGCTTTGTCCTGCAGCTCTCCCTACCTGGTGATTCACAAGGATAAGGTGGTCTTGCGACCTAACCCATCTTTTCTTCCGAAAAGAATCTCGGAGTTTCACTTTAATGAAGACATTGTCTTGCCTTCGCTCTGCGCGAAGCCTAAGCATCCGAAGGAGGTTGCCTTACATTCCTTGGATGTTTGGGCGATCAGGGTTTACCGGTCGTCCACTAAATCTTTTTGCAAGTCGAATTCCCTCTTTGTCCTTCCTGAGGGACCTCCAAAGGGCATGGCGGCGTCGGCTGCGACCATCGCCAAATGGATCAGACAGATCATTGAGCATGCCTGTGCCTTGAAGGGGAAGGTTCCACCTTTCCCTGTGAAAGCGCACTCTACCAGATCCTTGAGTACGTCTTGGGCTTACCGTCATCAGGCTTCTGTGGCCCAGGTGTGTAAGGCGGCGAATTGGTCGTCCGTTCACACTTTCTCAAAATTTTATAAGGTTGATGTTCAGGCATCGGCCGATGCCTCCTTTGGCCGTAAAGTTCTCAGTGCGGCAGTTTCTTAGGGACCCTTGTTTACTTGTCTTTCCTGGGTTGTTGCTCCTGTTGAGCACGTGTTCCTGTTGCCCAGTTGGTTCTCTTACTGTGGTAAGGTTCCTTTCTCTGATGTGGGTACTGCGTTGCCTTTTCCACGGTTGCGTCTCCCACCCCTCATGTCTACACTGCTTTGGGACGTCCCATTGGTGAAGACTTGGGAAGGGGCGGCGACTGTCGGAGGACGTAAGAGAAAACGGAATTTTTGTAAAATCTTACCGTAAAAAAATTCCTTTCTCTGAGTCCTCCGACAGTCGCCGCCCCCCGCCCCTCTTTTGGGGTTTTTGTGTACTCTTACTGCTATGCTACCAAACTGAGTTGGGAATGCTGGTGCAGGGAGGTATTGACTGAGGGGACAGCCCTTAGGGGTGTGTCTATGCTAAAAGCTTTTGTATTAACAATTCTTGTTGCCTAGCTACTCCTACGGAGCAAAGGTCAATACCCATTGGTGAAGACTTGGGAAGGGGCGGCGACTGTCGGAGGACTCAGAGAAAGGAATTTTACGGTAAGATTGTACAAAAATTCAGTTTTTGCCTGGTGTGAGTCCAGGGGCTTCTCTCCTCGTTCTTACTCGGTGGCGAGAGTGTTGGCTTTCCTTCAGTCTGGTGTGGACCAGCGCCTTGCGTTGGCCACGATTAAGGGCCAGGTATCTGCACTGGCTGTTCTTTTTCAGCGCCCTGTGGCATCTAATTCTTTGATTCGCACCTTCATTCAAGGTGTGCATCACTTGGCCCCTCCTAGAAGGGAGCCCTTACCTCCATGGGACTTGAACTTGGTTCTGTCCGTGTTACAACGTTCCCCGTTTGAAAACATCAGGGAAATTTGGATGGGTACCGCCCTTCCCTGTCAAGGCACACACTACCAGATTGGTGAGTGCGTCCTGGGCCTTCTGGAATCAGGCCTCGGTGGCCCAGGTGTGCAAGGCTGCAACTTGGTCGTCAGTGCACACTTTTTCCAATTCTACAAAATTGATGTTCTGGCATCAGCTGATGCCTCCTTTGGCCGCAAAGTTCTCTGTGCGGCAGTGCCGCAGGGGACCCTGTTTTTTGTTGCGGGTCCCTGGCTGTTAGGGTTGTTTACCCCCTTGGTTATTTGCTTTCCTGGGTTGTTGCTCCTGTTGAGCTTTTTTTGTTGCCTAGGAGGTTCCCTTGCTGCTCATGCAAGGTTCCTTTCTCTGATGTGGGTACTGCGTTGCCTTTCTGACGGTTGCGTTTCCCACCCCTCATGTCTACACTGCTTTGGGACATCCCCATTGGTGAAGACTGTATGAGTGGGCGGCGACTGTCGGAGGACGTAAGAGAAAACTGAATTTTTGTAAAATCTTACCGTAAAATTCTCTGAGTCCTCCGACAGTCGCTGCCCCCGTCCCTCTTTTGGGGTTCTTATACACTTAACTGCTTGCTACCAAACTGAGTTGGGATGGCTATTGCAGGGGGGTATTGGACCAGTGGAACAGCCCCCATGGGTGTGTCTATGTAAATGCTTTGTTCTTAACAAGTCTTATGCCTAACTACTCCTGTGGACAAGTCTTATGCCTAGCTACTTCCTGTGGAGAGGAAGTCAATACCCCATTGTTGAAGACTGTATGAGTGGGCGGCGACTGTCGGAGGACTCAGAGAAAGGAATTTTATGGTAAGATTTTACAAAAATTCAGTTTTTCTCTGACCTGGGTGCTGTGTTGCCTTTCTTGACGGTTACGTTTTCCCACCCCTCACATCTACATGAGACGTGCATATTGTATGAGTGGACGGCGACTGTCAGAGGACGTAAGCGAAAATAGAATTTTTGTAAGAACTTACCGTAAAATTATTTTCTCTGAGTCCTCTGACAGTCGCTGCCCCCGCCCCTCTTTTGGGGTTCATGGATCTCTATACTGCTTGCTACCAAACTCAATTGGGAATGCAGCTAGCTGGGGGTATTGACCAGAGGGACAGCCCCCTGTAGGTGTGTCTATACAAAGTTTTTGTGAATATTCTAACAAAATCTTCTGCCTAGCTTACTCCTGTGGAGAAGGCCAATACCCAGACATGCAGATTGTATGAGTGGGCGGCGACTGTCAGAGGACTCAAATTGTGCTGGCGGGTTCTTCTGGTTTAGTATGGACCCTGCAGACCATGTGACCCCACCTGACCCCCTCACGGAGGCCGCAGTGCCTTTCCGGAGCTCCACTGTCCATGCATTTTTCGGCAGTTCAGGAAGCATTTGGGCCCGGGTGGAGGTGGCCTTGGTGTGGCCTTGGTGTGCCTCATCTGACGTCTCAGATTCTGAGCCTGACTCAGCCGTGCAGACGGGGGCTTCTCTGACGGGTCTATTACCTCGCACCCGGTCTCGTCGGATAATGAGGATGACATTTCTACCTCCCCTGCCGCGCATGATACAGGCGCTGGTGGATGCACTGGTTGTTTCGGTGCGGGACACCCTGCTATTTGAAGGACGCAGCGATGGCTACGCCTGGGGTGCAGGTTGCATCTGGCATACATGCTTCCCGGAGCAGCCTAATTTGCTAGCATGCTCATAAAGCATGTGACCGTCTGAGATGTTCCCCTGGGGTGTTTAAGGGGCTGCTAGATGCTGCCGTTTTGAGGAGTCTTTGGTAAGGTGAACTGTACCGCCTAAGGTGGACCTACAGTCTCTAGGCAGAATAGGACTTCCGTTGTTCCGGTGGGGGTATCCCCGTCCTTTAAGGACCTGGGGGTAGGATGGCGCAGGCTGTGCCCTGCGATCTGTACCCCCTGGCGGGGTCTGCACTGGATACAGTGTTTGATTGCCCTTGCCACGAAGACTCTGCGGGCAGAGTTCCAACGCCGTGACTTGGTGAGGAGGGAGTCCCTCCTGCCCTGGGGGAGCTGTTGGACAACTGGCGCAGGGGCTGCAATGTGTTGCGATGCTGCGCTGGGCACGGCTCCCTTATTGGGTCACCTGTCGGTTTCGGCGGTGGTTATCCGGTGTATCCTTGCCCGGGGTGTTGGTCTGCGGAATGAGCTCTTAAAAAGGCTGGAAGGGGGAGTGCTTCTCTTCCACAGGCTAACAAGGTTAAGGGCCTTCGTCATGGATGGGGTCCCTCCTTTTCGGGTCTCAGACAGTTTTTGTCCCCCGTGGACAGTCGATGTGGCGTAGTCCTTCAAGACTTCCTCGGGTGGTTCCAAACGACCCTGGTCTGGCGAACCAGAGATCGTTTTTTTCCAGACCTGCGGTCTTCACCAAGGTGTTGGCTCCGGTCCTGGCACTGTTGCGGCAGCGGGGTGTATCGGTCCTGGGTTCCTGGCCGATCATCTTCTCCGTGGGGAGTCCCCTACGATGCTGACAGCGAATTTGGAAGTTGCCATGAGAACTCTGGAGGAGTCCAGGTGGGTTCTGAACCTTCAGAAGTCATCCCTTGTCCCTTCTATGAGACTGGACTATCTGGGCCTGACTTTGGACTCGTCCTCAGTCAGGGTTTTTCTCCCTCTGGGGAAACCACTTGAAACTTCAGACTGCGGTTCAACGGTTACTGTCCAGCACATTGTCGTCCCTTTGGACCTGCATGCAAGTTCTGGGACTGAAGGTGTCGTTTTCAAGACGGTCCCTTTCGCATGATCCTTCTCGAGGATTCCCCAGAAGGCGATCCCTCTCAAATGGGACTAGAGTCCTAACTCTCTGGTCAGTCGGATTCAGCTGAGCCAGGTGACCAGGAAGTTTTGATCTGGAATCCTTCCTCCCCTTTTTACTGGACAATTGTCACCGTGGATGCAAGCCTGTCCAGGTGGGGAGGAGTCCTTGGCAGGTTCTCTGCTTAGGGAGTATGGTCCCTGGAGGATCCAGGTTACCGATCAATGTCCTGGAGCTGAGAGTGATCCGGCTTTGCCTAGTTCACTGGACCTGGCACCTGCAGCTGTCCAGTGCGCATTCCATCAGACTATGCCACGGTCATGGCTTGTGTCATCACCAAGGGTGTCCTTGCGGTCTTGGATGTTAGACATTCTTTGTTGGGTGGAGCGCCTTGTTCCAGCTGTCTCCACTGTTTCCTTTCCAGGTGTGGAAAATTGGCAGCCGGATTGCCTCAGTCGCCAGGCCGTGCATGCAGGGGAATGGTCCCTTCATCCGGAGGTTTTCCAGCGGTTGTGCCTTCGTTGGGGCACTTCCAGACGTGGATCTGTTGGCGTCGCATCTACAGGATAGTGCAGAGGTTTGTGGCCCGCTCCTGGGACCCTCTCGTAGATGCACTGGTGGCACCATGATTTCTGACGTGGGCAAGAACATATGCGAAGTTCAACATGAACGATGTCGAGAAGTTTTAGCATGGTCACCTGCGCAAGGATGACACCTGCATAGTTGTGTGAGTGCAATCGCGGATCGGCCAAGCTGCTGTCTGTCTTCCCTCCTCTCAAGTTGCTGCCAAGACTTCTTGGAAGGATCGAGGCGGAAGGGATTCCGGTCATTCTCGTGGCTCCGGACTGTCCTCGCCGAGCTTGGTACGCCGACCTGGTCAGTCTAGCCGCAGGCTCTACTTGGAGGCATACTCTCACTGAGAATTTGTTGTCCCCAGGGCCCATCTTCCATCCTGCTTTACGGTTGCTGGCTTGTCGGCTTGGCTGTTGAACGCCAGGGCTGAAGGGCAAGGGATTGTCTGCTTCAGTGTTTGCCACCCTGCGTAAAGCATGGGAAGCGACTTCTATGATGATTTTTCATCGTGCGAGAGAGTCGTACATTGCGTGGTGTGTCTCTTTGGGCTCCACCTCGCTCTTGCTCGGTGGCCCAGATCTTGGCTACCCAAGTTGATCTTGGCCTTGAGTTTTCTCAGGGGTCAGGTTTCGGCTTTGTCAATTTCCTTCCAAAGGTCGTTGGCCATCCGTTCCCTGGTGCGTAACTTCTTCCAGGGGGTGCGACACTTGGTATTTCAGGTGCGACCTCTTTCACACCCGGGGACTTGTTTTGGTGCAGTCGGTTCTTCAGAACCTCAGTTTCTCATTATTCAGGGGCATCCCCTGCCTACCTTATTACAGAAGGTGGCCTTCTCGGTTGCTGTCACTCTGCACGCAGGGTGTCGGCATTGGCGACACTGTTCGGTCGTTCTTCCTATATGTTGGTTCATGGAGACAAGTGGTACTTCGTCCGGATCCGTCCTTCCCTCCGAAGGTGGTTCTAGTGTTCACTTGAATGAGGACATTGTATTACCATCTTGTGTCCTAAGCCCGAACATCCTATGGAATGTGCATTGCATGCTCTGGATATAGTTCGGGCACTAAAGGTGTACTTGGTGACTACTGAGTCTTTTCGTGAGTCTGGTTTGCTCTCTGTACTCACGGATGGCCCGAGAAATGGGCTGCCTGCGTCTGCTGCGACTGTTTTCAGATGGCTCGGACTGACGGTGGTGCAGACTTATTCAATTACGAGTCAGGTCCTATCTTTCCCTGTTTCAAAGCATTCTACTAGTGCTTCCTGAGCTTTTTGTCATACAGGCATCTGTGCTTCAGGTTTCAAGATGGCTACCTGGTCATTTGTTCACACATATAAGGTGGATGTGCTGGCATCTGCAGATGCCTTTTTTGGCCGCAAAGTTTGCTGGCTGCTGTCTGGAGGGCTTTTGGCCATCCTTGAGGGTGTTTTACTTTTTGTTTCACAGGGGCCTCATCTTCTGTTCTGATGAGTCCTATGTTGCCTGGTTGGCTATGTTTTAGCCTTGGGGACTTGTTCTTTTTCTGCTGTTCCCACCCCTCATTTTATGGCACTACTTTGGGATGTCCCTACTGATATGAATCAGAGAACTGCATCTGTATATGAACGATAGAGAAAACTGAATTCTTGACTTACCGTAAAATCCTTTTCTCTTAAGTTCGTTGACGGATGCAGTACCCGCCCCTCTTTTTTGAGTTGGGTTCGTGTTACTTTTCTGACACTGCTTTGATACAAAACTGACATCCTATGCATGAAGAGGGGTTGTACCCTCCAGGACTGCCCATAGGCGTAGCCAGAACTTTTTTTCTGCCTAGTGTCCCACTCCTGTAGGGGGCAGTATAACCCTACAAATATAGATCAGAGAACTGCGTCCGTCAGTGAACTTAAGAGAAAAGGATTTTACGGTAAGTCAAAAATCCAGTTATATATAAATATTAGTGATCGACCGATATCGTTTTTTTACCGCCGATACCGATATTTTGGTCATCGGATATCGATATCTGCCGATATTTTCGGACATTAAAATCTTTTTTTTTTTTTTTAATGTCTACAGGTACTGTGGTGGAGGGATCTGGGGGTCTAAAAGACCCCCAAACCCCTCCTCTGCACTTAAAGCATTTTGAATGTTGTACGTTTTTGAATTCTGCGGCGCCAGTACCCGGAAGGGATGTCATTTCATGACATCCCTTCCGGGTACTCGGCGGCGCTGAATTCAAAGAAATGGAGACTCGGTCAGATGGCGGCAGTGCAGATGGAGACCCGGTCAGACGGCAGCGGTGAAGGTAGGATGCCCGGGTCTCCCGGTGGGACAGGAGACCCGGGCGAGACGTCCCCTCCCGCTCCTTGGAATGACAGCCGAGCGGCTTCTCAGCTGCATCGTTTGTCATTACAAGACAGCCGAGCGTCGGCTATGGACACCGGTACTGGGGTGATGCCTGCAGCTGCAAGCATCACCTCGGTACATGCACTTTCCCGAAATATCGGCAATATCGGTAAATCAAAAGGCCGATTCCGATATATCATGGAAAGTGCATATTGGCCCTCGATATATAGGCTTTGCCGATAATCGGTCGAACCCTAATAAATATATATACTCTTTTATTATTGCAATTATTGTTAGTAATAGTATTTAATAGTTTAGGATTAACAAAATATTTTACTTTTTCCTTTAAAGATATAGACCGTTCCAGTGAAAGGTTAGAAGAACTTGATACTACTCGCTTGTTGCCTTTGGAGGTGAATTTTTTTTGTTTTCCCCATTTTAATCAGCTTCTTGTTGTTATAGCTCCATTCTGTTTTTCGTGTTTTTAAATATCAAGGAAGTCTGTCATTCGATAACCTTAAAGACTGCCACTGCTGAACTTCTTAAAATGCTTGCTGCCTTGCATATGCCAACTAACTGGCTTTAATAGTTTTTGACAATTGATCATTCTGGTGATACTACTTACTTTGCTGGAAAATGTATGTACCAAATTTGTGCTGTAATATGAATCTCAAAACGTTGGCAATGACATACAGTGCACCAAATTGTCAGTGACAAAAAAATTGATTTTATGTAATTATTAAATATTAAAATTTTCAACATATAATATTTTTGATGTTTTATAGCCTATTGGATTGATTAAACCCTATATTAGAAGGCATGTCGGAGTACTAATTTGTTTAAAATGAATGTTAAATGCATGGCGAGAGTAAATTTTCCTTGTGGAGTATGTGATGTGTGTTCCGTAACAGTACCCTTTTTGGTTCATTTTGATCTGAAAATGTTTGATGCATTTTAGAATGTACAAACTTTCAAGTCTCTCTTCTGCAAATATGTGGTTATTTGTAGAATGGGTATAATTGTAAGGAAGCTAAGGGATAGACATTCTATGATTTCTAATACTTGTTTTCATTTTTGTAGCCGTCAGATGACCTCTCAAGTAGCACATTTATAATTGGTAAGGCGTTAAAGTTTTTTTTTTTTTTTCTAAATGAATACTACTGTACAGTATATGTGCTGTCTATTATAGAATTGTCTATAATATTTTCATTTTGAGGACACCTGGTGGTAGCCTGTTGCAATTGCAGTTCAGTTCCTTACAGGAAGAAACCGAAAGGCTTGCCTTTGTTAATAAAGTTTCTTTTTGAACATCATAAATTTTCACCTTGGTTACCACATAACGATTTTACCTCTGATACAGTTCTGATGCAGACAAGTGAAGATCTCCATATTTGCCCCTAGATACACAAATGCCTGTAAGTCTATTTATTATTTCCCAAAGTTCATTTTACACTTGGACTGCACTGTTGTGTGTTTGATATATCATTTTAACCACTTTTTAGCTTTCAGTGCTCTCACACTTTGAATGACAATTGCGCGGTCATGATACACTGTACCCATATGAAATTTTTATCATTTTTTTCACACAAATAGAGCTTTCTTTTGGTGGTATTTAATCATCTCTGGGTTTTTTATTTTTTACAAAAAAAAAGAAAGAAGACAGAAAATTATGAAAAAAAAAAAGTTTTTCTTATTTTCTGCGAGTAAATTTTGAAAATAAATAAATTTTTCTCCTTCACTGATGTGCGCTGATGAGGCGGCACTGATGAGGTGGCACTTATGGGCACTGATGAGGTGGCACTGATGAGGAGGTGCTAATATGCCGCACTGATAGGGGGCACTGATGAGCACTGATAGGTGGCACTGCTGGGCACTGAGAGGTGGCACTGCTGGGCACTGAGAGGCGGCACTGACGGGCGGCACTGGCGGGTGGCACTGATGAACACTGATGGGCAGCACCATCAGTGCCCACACTCAGTGCCCATAGTGCTGCCAGTCAGTGCTCATCAGTGCCTAGGTGAGCAGGCACTGATGGGCACTGACTGGCAGCACTATGGGCACTGATTGTGGGCACTGATGGGGGCACTGATGGTGGGCAGTTAGTGTGTTTTAATGTACCTTGTGTAATCAGGGCACTGGTGATCAGTGCCCTGATTACATTCTTCTGTGTCCCTGACGGCTGATCGGCTCTCTTCCTTCCTCACACGCAGTCTCTGTGTGAGGAAGGAGCGCTGGCGATGAGAGATGATCTCATATGTTTACATATGAGATCATCTCTAATTTGACGGTCTGATCACGTGGTGAATGGCCGCTGTGATTGGCCATTCACCACGATCTGTGATTGGCTGTGTCCAAGGGACACGGCCGACACAGATTTTCCCCGATGCACGCTCGCGGGAGCGCCCGGGGAGCCTGTGTCTGGGAGGCCGTTTAAAGACGGCCTCCCGAAAATTAGAGTCCACGCTGCAGCCGTACTTCGGCTATAGCGCGGATGGGAGGAAGTTAGTATAAGCTTTCTGCATAGTAATGTTTAATGTTGTGCTTATTAGCAAAGTGTCACATGTAATACATAATTGTAATTCTAAGTCTCTCTGATTGTATTTCAGTTTACAGAACTATTGATAGAAGTAAATTTAGTTTTGGAATAAAACACAACACTATTTCTGTCTGTTTTGTTGACTGGCTGTCAGCTAAGGCATAGTAGGACAGCTCAGTATATGTAATATCCCTAATTTGTAAAGATTGCATATAAAATACCAGTTGAAATATTTCCCAGTAATAATTTATAGATTTCTATTGGCTAACCTTCTTTCATACTATAGAGGGGTTCAACTAACAGATTTTAGAGAGCAGTCAATCATGCAGGCATTAAACTGGCCATTCTCATCTCATAATGCTACTCTTATACTTTGCATTGTGTTTATCTGTACTTCACTGTTGCATTCTGTATTTATCCATTCTCCATTGTTTTCTCTGCAAGAAACTACTTTAGATAGCTGATTTCAGTGAGAGCTTAGTTTTCATTCTTAGGGTGATATTTTCCTAAATATTTTTGAAACCATATTCTATTAATACATTATATATATATATAGATATAGATATATATATATATATATATATATATATATAAATAATATATGTGTGTGTATATAATATATATTTATTTCTCTTACGTTCTCTGACAGTCGCCGCCCACTCATACAATCTGCACATCTTGGTATTGGCCTTCTCCACAGGAGTAAGCCAGGCAGAAGATTTTGTTAGAATATTCACAAAAACTTTGTATAGACACACCTACAGGGGGCTGTCCCTCTGGTCAATACCCCCAGCTAGCTTCATTCCCAATTCAGTTTGCTGCTGCCTAGCTTAGGAGTAGGCTGTCTTTCCCTGGCTGGGGCTGCGGTCTCAGCTTTTTTCTTCTTTTTTTTTTCCCTCTAAAAAAGTATTTTTTTCTTTTAAAAAGATAACTTTTTATTTGTTCCTGCGCTTAGTTAGTCGGACTTCGGAAGAATAGATAGTTTGCAGAGCTGGGACTCGCACTGGTTATTGTAGAGCCTTACAGACTCCCAGCCTGCCATCGAGCGTTAGCAGGTTATTGGTACGCCCAGGCCTCGCAAACGACTGTGTCTCTGACCTCAGGGACGAGCCTGCGAAGTTGCTATCTTCGCCGGGATGTCTCAACTGCGGTATGCCCGCGTGTTGCTAGTGTCCCCTTCCGCTGACGGAACCCCCAGTCAGGGTGGGAGGCTTCCTGTTGCAGAGCGGTGCGCATGTTTCGCTGGACCGGTGAGTACCATGCTACCCCTCTGTCTCTGAACATGTCTGTCGGTGTGTGTATGTGGGCCCTCTGTTTTTTGGGGATGGCAGTTCAGTATGGGTTCTGTGATGTCCCCCCTCATGTCTGTAGGTGTGGTCCCTGTGTGTCCGTTCCCGGTCCCTGCGGAGGTGCTGTCCCAGTTTCACCGCTGTATGGGGGTTTGCAGGGGCTCCTATGTCCCTGAGGTGCTTGTGGTACTATATGGGGAACAGTACATGGTGTGTGGGGGCCACAATTGGCGCAAAACCGCGCGGCTGCCATTTTGGGTGTGGGCAGGCTGTTGGGCCTCATAGTGAGGGCAGCAGCCATTTTCTACTGTCCTTTTGGCGCCGATCGTGTGCCATCTTTAGTGTGGTTATGATGTCCTTTTGTGGACAGCGTCCATTTTCCCAGAGCTTTTCCCATAGACTTCTATTGGAAACAATTTTCTTGTGGCACAGGGCTGTCTTTGCCTCTAGGGGCGTGAGGTTACTTCCTCTTTCTTCCCTTCAGATCGTTCAGCATCGTGGGGCAAGTATAACACACTGTAGGGGGGCTTTTACTGTATTCCCTGGCCTGCATTCCTGCTAGCATTCATTTTTTGCAGTTTCCTGTAGCACAGGACTTGCTCTCCATTTGCGGTGGGGACTGCGGGAATCGCCGATTTTAAAGGGCCAGCGTCATTTAAATTGAGATTGCTATTATGGAGTCCCAGGATAGCAAATTTCCCCCATATCTGGTAGAGGGTTCAGGTACTCCTGAATCATCTGCTATAGTCTCACTAACTGCTGCACTGGCGACTTAGGGCGTCAAAAGTGGATTTGTTGATGTCTGACCGGGCTTCTAAGAAAAGGCCTATGTCCTCTCAGTCTTCTGATTCAGAGCCAGATTTGGTTGCCACGGACAGCGTACCCCTCCCCCCCCCCCCCCCCCCCCCGAGGGGTCTCAGTCCTCTCAGTCGGATGTGGAGGAGGAGGATTCCTCTTCAGGATCAGCACGGGACCACGCTGCGGTGTCTGCGCTCATTAGCTCTGTTAAGGACACTTTAAATTTGGATGATGGGCTCCACATTTCGGGTAAGCGGTTTTCCTTTGGGACCCGCAAAGCCCAAAAATCGGGTCAGGTTTTTCCTTGTCCCGAAGAGTTTCACAAAACCGTGAATGAACAATAGCGCAGTATAAAACATAATGCCCAGGAGATTTCAGTACCGTTGTCCCTTTGCGGATCTGGTGGATTCTTGCTGGACTGCGGCTCCAAAGGTGGACCACACTGTGTCCAGGTTAAATAAAGCCACTTTAATGCCCGTGGAGGATTCTCCGGTGTTTAAAGACCTGGCGGATAGGTGGGTGGAAACACTTTACCGCCACATCTATCTGGTAGCGGGTTCCTTGCTGAAACCCGTGTTTGCTTCCGTAATGGTCTCTCAGGCTGTTGTGGAGGGGGCCAAGGCGCTTAAGCGCACTCTAATTGCTGCTCTGGAGATGGTGGATGAAATGGGCCAGGCCGTTCTGTACCTGTGTGATGCAGCCTTGGATGTGGCCCCTTTAGTCGCACGACTTTCGGCAGTCACGGTTGCAATCCGTCGCATCATTTGGTTAAAAAGCTAGTCGGCCGACCAGTCTTCCAAGAAGACAGTGTCTGACATCCCTTAGGTGGGGAGTCTTCTTTTTGGGGACTCTCTGGATGAACTGGTCAAGGGGCTCACTGGGGGCAAGAGCACTCTTTTGCCCCCAGGTGACAGGGGTAAATCATCCCGCGCCAAGCGGGGTCCCTCCTTTAAGCCTAACCAGGGGTCCTTTCGTGCCTTCAAGGCACAAGACAAAGGTAAGTCCTTCTAGGCATCTAGTGGCCAGAAAAAGCCTTGGGCGGGCAAGTCAAAAGCTGCCCACGCTGGCACAGCGGCTCAGTCCGCCTCGTCCTGAAGGGGCGCCCTCACCCATTTCAGGGGTGGGGGGACATCTGTGTTGTTTTCCCCAGCCTTGGCTGTCCAAGATTCAGGGCAGGCGGGTTCAAGAACTAATTTGTTCAGGATACAAGATCGAGTTTTGATCTCGCCCCGCAGACAGATTCTTTCCCTCAAATCTTCATTTAACTCCCGATCGTTTCCAGGATCTCCGTCGGGCGGTTCAGGATCTCCTCGCCCAAGGGGTGGTTCTCGCGGTTCCACAGTGGGACAGGTTTCGGGGTTTTTACTCGAATCTGTTCACAGTGCCCAGAAAGGAGGGCAAGGTGCGTCCGATTCTGGACCTAAAGTTTCCAAACCGCTTTGTGTGGGTTCAGAAGTTCCGAATGGAGTCCCTCTGGTCGGTGGTGGCATCCCTGAGTCCAGGGGATTTCCTGGCTTCCATCGACCTCAAGGATGCGTATCTACACTTCCCTATTTACGAGGGTCATCAGAGGTACCTCCGATTCGCAATACCGGAGGAGCACTATCAGTTCATGGTGTTGCCTTTCGGCCTTGCTTCGGCTCCAAGGGTTTTTACCAAAGTGTTGGCTCCTGTTCTAGCCTTGTTACGGGTACGGGGGATTGCCATCCTTGGTTACCTGGACAATCTCCTATTAAGGTCGAGCTCCAGTGGCACTCTGTTGGACCATCAATTTTCAGAAGTAGACTTTGTCTCCTTCTGTTCGTCTCCCTTACCTGGGGATGATTCTGGACTCCGCCCAGGCGAAGGTCTTTCTTCCGGAGGACAAGCTCTGAATTCTGCATACGGTCCCTGGGCTTGATGGTGTCGGCTTCCGAGGCGATCCCATTTGCACAGTTTCACACGAGATCTCTTCCAAGCGGAGATTCAGGTCCGGTGGGGCACACATCCTCAGTCTTTGGAAAGGAGGATTTCCTTGAGCACCCAAGTAAGATTGGATCTCCTGTGGTGGCTCCAGTCTCCGGCTCTGAAGGAAGACAAGTCCTTTCGCGGTTGATTTGAACTGTGGTCACCACGGACGCCAGCCTGTCGGGCTGGGGTTGAGTTCTGGGCAAGTTATGTGCCCAGGGCACTTGGTCAGAGGGGGAATCCTCCCTGCCGATAAATGTCTTGGAACTGCGGGCAATCAGGCTCTGTTTGCTCCGTTGGTCGGATCGACTTCAGGGCTGCCCAGTGCGTGTCCAGACGGAACTGCGGTGGCTTATATCAATCACCAAGGGGGCACCAGGAGTGCCCCCGGGCAGCCAAGGAAGTGGCAGAAATTTTGTCCTGGGCCGAGACGCAGGTCCAGGAGATTTTGGCAGTTCACATTCCAGGTGTGGAGAACTGGCAGGCGGACTGAGTCGCAAGACCCTGGACCAAGGGGAATGGTCCCTCCACCCGGAGGTGTTTCAGATGCTGTGTGCGCGGTGGGGATCCCCGGACGTGAATCTGTTTGCGTCTTGTCTCAACAACAAGGTGGGAAGGTTCGTTGCACGAACGTGCGACCCTCTGGCTGACACCTCGGACAAGTTGGTGGTGCCTTGGCATCAGTATCGGCTGATTTATGGCTTTCCCCCGATTCAGTTGTTGTCCAGATTCCTTCTCAAGTTGGTCTCGGAACCGAAGTTGGGTATTCTGGTGGCCCCAGACTGGCCGCGTCGGTCTTGATAGGCGGACATTAGGCAACTGGCAGTCAAAACTCCCTGGCGGCTCGCGCTGAGACGATCTTCTGTCTCAAGGGCCGATCTTCCATCCTGCTTTACAGTCGCTGGCTTTGTTGAAAGCCAGGTCTTGAGAGACAGAGGTCTCTCGTCGGCGGTCATTCCTACCTTGCTCAAGGCCAGGAAGGCCTCCTCGGGTAAGATTTATTATCGTACCTGGAAGGCTTATTTCACCTGGAGTGAGTGGCAGGGGTTCCATCCATGCTCCTTTTCGGTGGCAAGGGTGTTAGCTTTCCTGCAAACTGGTGTAGAGCAGCGTCTTGCGCTGACCACTATTAAGAGCCAGTTGTCTGCGCTGGCCATTCTTTCAGCACCCCTTGGCGTCAAATTCCTTGATCCCCACCTTTTATTCAAGGGGTGCATCATCCGTCTCCCCCTAGGAGGGCACCCTTGCCACCTTGGGACCTGAATTTGGTTCTGTCCGTTTTGCAGCGTCCTCCCTTTGAGAACATCCGGGAGATTCCTCTGCCTGTGCTGTCACGGAAAGTTGCTTTTCTGGTGGCAATCACATCTGCTCGCAGAGTGTCGGAGTTGGCGGCCCTGTCTTGCCGCTTCCCCTATCTGGTTGTTCATAGGTATAAAGTGGTCTTGCGACCTCATCAGTCCTTCCTTCCGAAGGTGGTTTCAGGCTTCCATCTCAACGAGGACATTGTCTTGCCTTCGCTGTGTGCGAAGCCTAAGCATCCTAAGGAGTTTGCCTTGCATTCCTTGGATGTGGTCCCGGCGATCAGGGTTTACCTGTCGTCTACTGAATCCTTCAGCAAGTCGTCTTTTTGTCCTTCCTGAGTGACCTCGGAAGGGTATGGCTGCGTCTGCTGCAACCATTTCTAAATGGATCAGACAGACGATTGTGCAGGCCTATTCAATTAGGGATCAGGTTCCACCTTTCCCTGTCACAGCGCACTCTACCAGAGCGATTGGTGCGTCTTGGGCCTTCCGCCATCAGGCGTCGGTGACTCAGGTGTTCAAAGTGGCGACCTGGTCGTCCGTGCATACCTTTACAAAATTTTACAAACTGGATGTCTTGGCATCAGCGGATTCCCTTTTTTTGGCCGCAAAGTTTTGAGTGCGGCAGGGCCTTAGGGGAGACAGGGTAGTTTTTTTGCCGGTCTCTTCCTGTTGGGGTTTCCCTTTTTTGTTTTCCTGGGCTTTCGCTCCTGTTGAGCTTTCTTGTTGCCCAGTTTTTTTGGTTCGGAGAAGGTTCTTTTCTCTGACCTGGGTGCTGCGTTGCCTTTTTGACGGTTACGTTTTCCCACCCCTAACATCTACACTGCTTAAGGATGTCCTCTGACAGTCGCTGCCCCCCACCCCTCTTTTGGGGTTCATGGATCTCTATACTGCTTGCTACCAAACTCAATTGGGAATGAAGCTAGCTGGGGGTATTGACCAGAGGGACAGCCCCCTGTAGGTGTGTCTATACAAAGTTTTTGTGAATATTCTAACAAAATCTTCTGCCTAGCTTACTCTTGTGGAGAAGGCCAGTACCCAGATGTGCAGATTGTATGAGTGGGCGGCGACTGTCAGAGGAATCAGAGAAATTTTAATTTTACGATAAGTTCTTACAAAAATTCTATTATATATATATATATATATATATATATATATATATATATATATATATATATACATATATATATATATATATATATATATATACATATATAATGTGTAGCAAGAAAAAGTATGCAAACCCTTTTGGAATGATATGGATTTCTGTACAAATTGGTCAAAAAATGTGATCTGATCATCATCGAAGTCACAACAATAGACAATCACAGTCTGCTTAAACTAATGACACACAAAGAATGAAATGTTGCCATGTTTTTATTGAACACACTATTTGAACATTCACAGTGCAGATGGAAAAATCCATATCCAAAGGGTTCACATACTTTTTCTTGCAGATGTGTGTGTATCTCACAAAAGTGAGTACACCCCTCACATTTTTGTAAATATTTTATTAGATCTTTTCATGTGACAACACTGAAGAGATTACACTTTGCTACAATGTAAAGCAGTGATTGTACAGCTTGTATAACAGTGTCATTTTTCTGTCACCCTCAAAATAACTCAACACACAGCCATTAATGTCTAAACCGCTTGCAAGAAATGTGAGTGCGCCCCTTAGTGAAAATGTCCAAATTGGGCCCAAAGTGTCAATATTTTGTGTGACCACCATTATTTTCCAGCACTGCCTTAACCCTCTTGGGCATGGAGTTCACCAGAGCTTCACAGGTTGCCACTTTAGTCATCTTCCACTCCTCCATGATGACATCATGGAGCTGGTGGATGTTAGAGACCTTGTGCTCCTTCACCATCATTTGAGGATGCCCCACAAATGCTCAATAGGGTTTGGTCTGGAGACATGCTTGGCCAGTCCATCACTTTTACCCTCAGCTTCTTTAGCAAGGCAGTGGTAGTCTTGGAGGTGTGTTTGGGGTCCTTATGTTGGAATACAGCCCTGCGACCCAGTCTCCGAAGGGAGGGGATCATGCTCTGCTTCAGTATGTCACAGTACATGTTGGCATTCATGGTTCCCTCAATGAACTGTAGCTCTCCAGTGCTGTCAGCACTCATGCAGCCCCAGACCATGACACTCCCACCACGTGCTTGACTGTAGGCAACGTTATCATAATTTTAACAGTTAAACCATGAATGTACATTTTAAGGTTAAAGTGTCACTAAAGGCAAAGCTTTTTTTTTTTATGTATGGGAGGGTTATACCCCTGTAAGATGGCAAAGAAAAAAAAAATCGATGTCTCATTACAAAGATTTATCTTCACTTCCTGTCCCATAGCCAAAACAGGAATTTCACGTGGTAACGTAGCAGAGCCTGACATAAGAGGAGTGGCTTACCGGGTAACTGGTGTGGCACAGGTTCACCAGAGACGCGGAGTCTAAGTGTTAGCCGGTTTTCACCAGGGCCCCAGATGGTGGGGATGGACTTGGCTGTTTGCTAACACCAGGTCGCGGTCCTCCGGATTCCCTGGTGGAGCCAGGAGCAGGTCCAGGACCAATAGCCGGTAGTGGATTAACAGGTCAGGACAAGCCAAGGTCAGGACGGGCAGCAGGTAATCAGAAATCCAAAGACAAGCCGGGTCAGGTAAACAGGAACAGCAGAATATAAGCAGGCACAGGATACAAGAGAGCTGATGATAACACAGCAATTACCTGGAGTGACTGCTGTGTTTAAATAGGCCGTTTTGGCGCCAATTTAGTAGCCTCTGACTATTGCACGGTAGCCTCTGACTATTGCAAGGTAGCCTCGAGCTATTTAAGGCACCTCTTCGTACGCGCATAGGCATTCAGTGCGCCTGCGCAGGGTATTGATTCCCTGACACGGAAGTCCCTCCAAGGTGAGGGATCACCAGGATTAGTGTCCCCATTGGAAGATGTCCTCTCTATTCCTGTGCTGATGTCAAGTTTGTCAACTTAAAATTTGGGATTTTCTTTTACTTTCACTTTCGATGATAACGGTAAACAGGACAAATAGAGCTGGTGAATCCACATAATGGGAGCACAGACGGCAATAAAAACCTGAAAAGAGTGCTAATCCCTCTTCACATCCTTCCTTCGTATCCAAAACTGAAAATTGCCTTTTAGTGACACTTTAATGGATATGGGGTTCAGTAGTCTTTTTAGGGTGAGGTTAAAGAAAAATTCCAGGCATGGTGTATTTTTTGTTCATATTGGGCCAATGTAACCATGTATATACCATACCAGGCAAATTCAAAACTATATATGGTAAGCATTCTCTGATTGGACAAGTTGAAGAGGCTCAGTGGTGGCATCATGAGCTCTACCTTGTCCAACCAGAAAATGCTTTGCTTTCTAGCAGAAAATGCAAAGTCTTCTCTGAATTGCACCTGTTCTCAACGGCAGACCTCCTGTGTTCAGAAGATAGTGGAGAAGAAGTGTTCCAGAAGATAGTGGAGATTACTGGAGTAGCGGTGTCTACTACAATGATTTCCAGCTTCCAGGAGAATCCGCCAGGTATAGTATATACATAGTTACATTGGTCCAAGGTGGCCCAGTGGAACTATGTAAAAATATACCAGGCCTGGAATTCTTTAATGGTTAAGCACTCTGCTACCAGTGATCATGGGTTTACTATAATGTGCAAACATGCACAACCTGAAAGACTTTCCTGCCACAGCAATTGCACTGCAGATATAAGAAGTTCACACTGTAAGGTGGGTTCGTGTCTATTTGCGAAGCAGTCATTTAGATTTGGACATGTTCCATGATGCAAAACAATACTAAATGTTTGCATTGCTGTCAATACCATTTAATGCACAATGTAAGAAATGAAATCGGTTTATTTAGAAAAAATAACATAGGCAAGACTTTGCCCTTTTCTTTTGTTCTCAGAAGAGATATCTGACAATGAAGACTCTGATCCGTCTTGGCTTGAACATTGCAAGGTGAATATAATTATTTTGTATTCAAGTTGCTTCATTTGCCTGACCTGCTATTCCTGCTATCTCCCCATTTGCCTTTCATCTGTTATGATAGCACTGCAACACAGCATGGACTTGGAGGCTTTTGCAGGCGTGCCTGTACTTGCTACTTATGTATGTAATGTATGCTCATAGATTACTATTGCCAAAAGGAAATTATCAACATAACACATTGGGGGAATTTACGAAGACTTGGAGCAGCTATGTATGGTAACCAATCGGCTTCTGGCTTATATCGCTTCAATATATGGAGGAAGCTGCGCTAAGTGACACAAAACATAAATCAGATTGAGTCCAACATAAGTCCCAAAAAATATTTTGATAAGTATATAAATATTAAATCAACAAAAAAAAGTCCAAATATTCAAACGAAAATCCACAAGTGCAGACAATGAATGAAGTTACTGCTTACCAGATGTAGCAGTATAATAAGCCTTGCGTGTAAATAGCCAAGCCAGATGAAGATCTGTGAAAGATTCCTCACCAGCGATAGCCGTCCCAGGATCACAATTAAGTGGATGTTGGAGTGAAAAACAAATGCAAAAACATAGCGTGATACTGTATAATAAAGGTGTAAATAAACCACTCCCGTGTGTATCAGGAAAGAAAGGTGCTAGTAGAGACCACCACCATCACAGGCTGCTTACCAGATAAAGGGTAAAAAATGGCAAATCAATCCAAAGCAATCCCAAATGAATGAAACAAGCCATAAGATAAGCCACCACCTTATTCCCAATTTAATTACCAGATAGTGTAGATAAAACAGGCGTATAGATCACTCAGATATCTTGTGACCCCCTAGGGACCGTCACCAGAATACCCTGCTTACCAGAAATAAGCAAATAAATGCCTATATCACGAGTCCGGGTGTCCCTGGATATGTTATCCTATCCCCTGTGAACAGGTCCGGTCCCTGGTGGTATAGAGGCTGACCCACAGATATGGCTCCGAGGTTCACATATAAATAATAATGGAGATGTCCATAGTGTAAAACCGTTTATTTAAGAATAAAGATAAAAAGTAATGCACTTACAGAAGAAGCATGTATAGATGCGCTGAATCGAAGCTGCCGGCCGGACAGCTTCAAACACCCGCCTGAGCGTCTCGTAGAGGTGACGTCAGCACACCGCGACGACATACGTTTCGTCAGAAAATGACGTTCTCAAGGTCTTTCTGACGAAACGTACGTCGGGCGCGGTGTGCTGACGTCACCTCTACGAGACGCTCAGGCGGGTGTTTGAAGCTGTCCGGCCGGCAGCTTCGATTCAGCGCATCTATACATGCTTCTTCTGTAAGTGCATTACTTTTTATCTTTATTCTTAAATAAACGGTTTTACACTATGGACATCTCCATTATTATTTATATGTGAACCTCGGAGCCATATCTGTGGGTCAGCCTCTATACCACCAGGGACCAGGCCTGTTCACAGGGGATAGGATAACATATCCAGGGACACCCGGACTCGTGATATAGGCATTTATTTGCTTATTTCTGGTAAGCAGGGTATTCTGGTGACGGTCCCTAGGGGGTCACAAGATATCTGAGTGATCTATACGCCTGTTTTATCTACACTATCTGGTAATTAAATTGGGAATAAGGTGGTGGCTTATCTTACGGCTTGTTTTATTCATTTGGGATTGCTTTGGATTGATTTGCCTTTTTTACCCTTTATCTGGTAAGCAGCCTGTGATGGTGGTGGTCTCTACTAGCACCTTTCTTTTCTGATACACACGGGAGTGGTTTATTTACACCTTTATTATACAGTATCACGCTATGTTTTTGCATTTGTTTTTCACTCCAACATCCACTTAATTGTGATCCTGGGACGGCTATCGCTGGTGAGGAATCCTTCACAGATCTTCATCTGGCTTGGCTATTTACACGCAAGGCTTATTATACTGCTACATCTGGTAAGCAGTAACTTCATTCATTGTCTGCACTTGTGGATTTTCGTTTGAATATTTGGACTTTTTTTTGTTGATTTAATATTTATATACTTATCAAAATATTTTTTGGGACTTATGTTGGACTCAATCTGATTTATGTTTTGTGTCACTTAGCGCAGCTTCCTCCATATACTGTTTTTTGATGTTTGTCACATATTAACCACTTGCCCACCGCTCACATTGAGCGTACTGCGGCAAAGTGGCTCGTTCCCGTCCAGCGACGTAGACCTACGTCGCTGGACTCCTCCCCCTGTAGGCGGCGCTCGCGCGCCGCCGGAGGCGCGCTCCCGCTGTTTTCATTCACAGCGGGAGTCGGGCCAGGGGAGGAGCAGCGGCGATCGCCGCTGCTCTGCGCTGATCGTCGGGGAATCGAGTGAGGAGATCCGCCCGCCTGTGTAAACAGAGCGGGCGGATCTCCATAGTGACAGGGACTGACAGATCGGAGTGTTCAGCATAGCTGGACATCCGATCTGTCCCTGTCTCACACAGTCACCTCCTCCCCCACACGTCAGTAAGCACCAGGCATACATTAACCCCTCCCTCTCCAATAAAATTAACCCCTTCACTGCCAGTGTCATTTTTACAGTAACAGTGCATATGTATAGCACTGATTACTGCAGTAATGTCACTGGTACCCCCAAAAGTGTCAAAAATGTCAGTCAAGGGTCCGATCTGTCCGCCGCAATGTCGCAGTCCCGCAAAAAAAATCGCAGATCACCGCCATTACGCGTTAAAAATAAAAACGCCAAAAATGACAGAAATCTTTCCCTTTGTTAGTAAACGCAATAACTTTTGCGCAAACCAATCAAAATACGCTTATTGCGATTTTTTTTTTTACCAAACATAGGTAGCAGAAAACAAATTGGCCAAAAATTTAAAAAAAATTAGATTTTTACATTTTTTTTGGGGGGGGAATTTCATATAAAAAATGTTAAAAATATTGTTATTTTTTCAAAATAAACGCTCTTTTTTTGTTTATAGCGCAAAAAGTAAAAATCGCACTGGTGATCAAATACTACCAAAAGAAAGCTCTGTTTGTGGGACGTAAATTTAGTTTGGGTACGGCGTCGCACGACCGCGCAATTGTCAGTTAAAGTCGCACAGCGCCGAATCGCAAAAAGTGGCCTGGACGGAAGACAGCAAAATCCTCCGGTGGTAAAGTGGTTAAGTTGCTGCTACCTCTTTTTTCTGATATTTAGCGCAGTTTCTCCCCCCCTTTTTTCCATTTATATCGCTTCAAACCTTAACTGAACTAGCTTAAACATTGAGGAGATCGATATGGAGGCATATCTCCATGGCAGTTGAGGGTTTGTGAGGACACCACAAGGATCGTTTCCTATTTTTGCAGACTCAAGAGTGGGAGTGTATGGCCATCCACCTGGGCATAAATTTCAAGCTACTTACTGTGGGAACATAGCACCACCTGCTCTTATGGTTTTGATGTGTATAGCAATCGATCATTATCTGCTCCCTATACCTGGGGTCAGACTCGCAGCCCAGGGTCGGATCTCTCTGGTTTGTTTATCCATCTGCACCTGTGCAATTTGTTTAGCTGTGCTGGAGGCGAATATGTGTGCACCTCTTGGATGCTTCTGAGATAACCTGTTTTTCACACTGATCTCTTTCTAACCGCTAACCCCCTGAACCTTTGAAGAATCCGACCAGGTGAAGCGCTTTGGAATGTGTCATCCTTCCTGCTCTGTTTCATTTTAGCACTGATCTGTATAGGATACTAATATATGCATATATGGTATACACATAGGGAAGGGCCTCTATCTTCAGGGGTGTACTGGTTGGAGCATTATGTGTGGATATAATTTGATTCTAATGAGATTACATTCCCCAATTTGTCTTTTTTAATATTCTATTCGTAATAAAATGTATTTCTCTTACGTCCTCCGACAGTCGCCGCCTCCTCTAAGTCATCACTATTGGGTATTGTCCACCTATCCGTAGGAATAGCTAGGCATATAGACTTAGTCAAAAGACAAAAGGCATTAGCATATACACACCCACGGGGGCTGTCCCATCTGGTCAATACCCCCCCTGCATCACCACTCCCAACTCAGTTTTAGTTTGCCTAGCTTAGGAATAGTCAGGCTACCTTGTGCTGGGGCTTCATTCTCAGCCTTCCTAAATCTTTTATTTGATTTTCTTTTAAATGTCAGTTTTCCCTAAAACGTCTTTCAGGACAGCACCTTAGAGATCCTCCTGCTGTCCTGAAAGACTATTGGAAAACAAGTTACCGGTAAGTCTAACTTGAATTTTTTTCTCTCACTTTACTAGCTGTTTATTTTACCAGCTCTAGTGTTAGTTTATTCTTCGGATGAAGATGGATCATGCGGTGCTGGGATTCGGACTGGCCGCCCTGGTTCTCCAGGGCACAGAGGGTCAGATGGACCCCCAGCCCGCCATCGAGCGTTCAGCTATGGTTCGCCCTGGCATTAAGAACGACCCATCCCTGTTCGCTGCAGGGATGCAGCCGTGACGTGGCTACCTCGCAGGACTTGTCTGCGATACTGCAGCGTCATGTCCCTGGCTCACGGCACTCCCTGTCAGATGAGGACAGAGGTTTATCCGTGCATAGAGGCTCCCCCACGCCATCGGGTACAGGTAAGTACTTTCTGTGTGGGGCCTCTGCCTGGGGTGGCAGTCTGTGTTGCTGTGTGTCCCCATGTCTGTGCCTGTGCGATCCCTGCGGGGTTCGCTGTGTGCAGATCTGTATGTTTGCCGGGGGTCCCTGTCCCAGTGTCACCTTAGGTGCATGTTTGGGGGTACAGACTTGTGTGTTGTGCGGCGACCGCTGCGGGGGAAAAATCGCGCGGTCCGCCATGTTTTTACTATGCACAGCGTATAGCCCCTCTGGGGCGAGTATACAGCTCATTTTGGCGCCATCCGCCGCCATTTTGTGGGCGGTGGAACGATCAGTTCGGCCGCATGTCGGTGGCCATCTTGGCGTAGCCTCCTATGCATCCCTATGGGGCAGCCATTTTCCCTGGGGTCTGGCTTATAGCCAGCCCCCTCCAGCAGCATTTCCTCTTCCTCTCAGACAGCACAGGTAGCAACGATCTGCGGGCTCTGCAGTGTATCTCTCTGTCTTCTTCTGCATACTGCTTCTGGCTCAGTTTCTTTCTCCTTTTGGGTGTCTTCATAGCTGTGACAGTAGCGGTGGGCTGCGCACTCCGCAGCGCTATTTAAGGGGACAGTACATTACTTTTTTGCACTGTAGTTTTTTATTATCTTGAGCCATGGATTCTCAGGAAAGCAAGTTTCCTCCAGCTTTAGTGGGGGGCCCCAGTTCTCCTGTGGCCCCGCTACGACCTGATCTGGCTGCTGTGGTTGCGACTTTAGTGGCAAATATGGAAATGCTGATGTCTGAACGGGCTGCGAGAAAACGGCCAAGGCTGTCTCTCTCTTCTGATTCAGATGGGGATATGGATGCTGCTGCAAGCGTGCCCTTTTCAGGGTCCCGCTCATCCTTGGACCCCCCGGGGTCTGAGGGGGAGGCTGAGGTGGAGGGTGTTGATACATCCTCCCCAGGGTCACCCGAAGAACGGGCAACCATGGATGTTTCTGTTAAGGAAACCTTACATTTAGAGGATGAGCCCTGTCCTCCGAGCGTTGTGTCCTCATTTGGGACGCACAGGACCCGCAAGTCTGCGCAGGTTTTTCCCTGCCCAGCGGAATTCCATTACACTGTTAATTAAATGTGGCGCACGTTAAAACGTCCATTCCTGGTACCTAGTCGGTTCAAATTGCTTTATCCTTTTGCGCCGGCTACGGAATCACGATGGTGTGTGCCTCCACAGGTAGATCACACTGTGGCCGTGCTGAATAAGGCTACCTTGGTTCCTACTGAGGATACCCCGGTTTTCCGGGATCCCACGGACCGGCGGTTGGAGTCTCTAGCCCGCCATTCCTATACGGTGGCGGGTTCGTTGCTCAAACCCGTTTTCGCGTCCGTTATGGTTGCTCAGGCGGTGGCTGATTGGATTAAGGTGCTTAGAAGCAACCTAGTGTCCGATGACGTGCCGCCTGCATGACTGGAAATGGTGGACCAGATCCATCAAGGAGTCATGTATCTGTGTGATGCAGCCCTACATGAGGCCCCCTTGGTGGCTCGCCTCTCGAGTGTCGCGGGACTTAACCGGCGACTGACATGGCTGAAGAGCTGGTCGGCCAACCAGTCCTCGCGGAAAACTGTTGCTGATTTTCCCTATGCTGGCTCTCGCCTTTTTGGCGAGGCGTTGGATACCCTGGTGAAGGGCGTCACGGGGGGTAAGAGCACTATGCTACCCCAGAACCCGAAGAACAAGTCCTTCCGTGGCAAGCGGGGTTCTGCGCCTAGATCTACTCAGGGATCCTTTCGTGCCTTTCGGAACCAATCCAAGGGCAAGCCCTTCAAGGCCCAGGGCAACCAGAAGAAACCCTGGGCGGGCAAGCAGAAGACCGGCAATGCCGGTTCGGCGGGACACTCCGCCTCTGCCTGAAGGGGCGCCCTCACCCATTTCTGGGGTGGGGGGACGTTTGCGCCGTTTCCTCCAACCTTGGCTGCTCCGGATCTCGGACAGGTGGGTCCAGGAAATCGTTCGATCAGGTTACAAGATCGAATTCCTTTCCAGGCCGGCGGACAGATTCTTTCCCTCCAATCTCCAGCTGCTTCTGGGGCGTCTGCAGGACTTGCATCAAGCGGTGCAGGACATGCTTGCTCAGGGGGTGATTGTCCCGGTGCCTCATCGGGACAGGTTTCGGGGGTTTTATTCGAATCTGTTCACTGTGCCCAGGAAGGAGGGCAAAGTGCGTCCTATTCTGGACCTAAAAGCGATGAACCGATTTGTGCGTGTTCGGAAGTTTCGAATGGAGTCTCTCCGTTTCGTTTGTGGCCTCCTTGAGTCCAGGAGAATTCCTGGCTTCGATAGATCTGAAGGATGCGTACCTGCACATCCCCATTTTCGAGGGTCATCAGCGGTACCTTCGGTTCGCTATTGCGGAGGACCACTACCAGTTTGTGGCGTTACCGTTCGGTCTCGCTTCGGCACCCAGGGTATTTACCAAGGTGTTGCCACCGGTTCTGGGCCTGCTGTGGGCCCAGGGCATTGCGGTCCTGGGGTACCTGGACGATCTGCTTCTGAGATCGCGTGCCAGTCAGGACCTTGTGCGCGATCTATCCATCACGGTACAGACGCTCCAGGAGTTCGGGTGGACCATCAACGTTCAAAAATCAGCGTGGTCTCCGTCGCTTCGCCTTCCCTATCTGGGAATGGTTCTGGACTCTGCTCAGGCAAAGGTTTTCTTGCCGGAGGACAAGCTCCGGACTTTGCGGGGCGAAATCCGATCCCTCAGGGACAATCCGTCCTCGTCACTCAGGGCCTGCATGCGGGGCCTGGGTTTGATGGTGTCGGCCTTCGAGGCAATTCCCTTTGCCCAGTTCCACACTCGGGCTCTCCAGACGGAGATCCTGGCCAGGTGGGACAGACTTCCTCAGTCCCTGGATCTGAGTGTCTCCTTGAGTCATCAGACCAGATTGGCTCTTCTGTGGTGGCTCCAGTCCCCGTCGGTGGCGGAAGGCAAGTCCTTCTGTCCGTTGGTGTGGACGGTGATGACCACGGATGCCAGCCTGTCGGGCTGGGGTGGAGTCCTGGACAACCTGCCTGCCCAGGGCACTTGGTCGGAGGAGGAATCCTCCCTCCTGATAAATGTGCTGGAACTACGAGCGATAAAACTCTGTCTCTTCCAGTGGTCGGACCGTCTCCAGGGCCTGCCTGTTCGCGTACAGACGGACAATGCTACCGCGGTGGCTTACATCAACCACCAGGGGGGCACCAGGAGTGCTCGAGCGGCCCGGGAGGTGACCGACATCCTGTCTTGGGCCGAGACTCATGTCCCGGCGATTTCGGCAGTTCACATTCCGGGTGTGGAGAATTGGCAGGCAGACTATCTGAGCCGCCAGACCCTGGACCAGGGGGAATGGTCCCTACACCCGCAGGTCTTTCAGATGCTGTGTGCGAAGTGGGGATCCTCAGACGTGGATCTGTTCGCATCCCGGCTAAATCGAAAGGTGGAAAGGTTTGTGGCAAGAACGCGCAATCCGTTGGCGGACGCCTCGGATGCGTTGGTGGCCCCTTGGCATCAGTATCGTCTGATGTACGCCTTTCCTCCGATTCAGTTACTATCCCGGTTCCTTCGCAGATTGGTCTCGGAACCGCACATGGTGATTCTGGTGGCGCCGGACTGGCCTCGCCGGTCTTGGTACGCCGACGTTGTTCACCTGGCAGTGGCGCCCCCGTGGCTTCTGCCTCTGCGGGAAGATCTCCTGTCTCAGGGTCCGATCTTCCATCCTGCTTTACAGTCGCTGGCTTTAACGGCCTGGCTGTTGAGACCCAGGTCTTGAAGGACAAGGGTCTATCTTCTGAGGTTATCCCTACCCTGATCAAGGCTAGGAAATCTTCCTCTGGTAAGATCTATTACCGTACCTGGAAAGCCTACTTCACCTGGTGTGAGTCCAGGGGGTTTTCCCCTCGTTCTTACTCGGTTCTTACTCGAGAATCTTGGCTTTCCTTCCGTCTGGAGTGGATCAGCGCCTGGCGCTGGCCACTATAAAGGGCCAGGTGTCAGCACTGGCGGTCCTTTTCCAACGCCCTGTGGCGTCTCATTCCTTGGTGCGCACATTCATTCAGGGTGTGCGACATTTGGCTCCTCCTAGGAAGGAGCCTTTACCTCCATGGGACTTGAACTTGGTCCTGTCCGCATTGCAGCGTGCTCCTTTTGAAAATATCAGGGAGATATCGTTGCCTCTGCTGTCGAAAAAGGTTGCTTTTCTTGTGGCGATCACTTCGGCTCGCAGAGTGTCGGAGCTGGCGGCGTTGTCTGCCGCTCCCCTTACTTGATAATTCACAAGGATAAGGTGGTGTTGAGAACACCCCCGTCCTTTCTTCTAAAGGTGATCACTGAGTTCCACCTTAATGAGGAAATTGTCTTGTCTTCGCTTTGTACAAAGCCTACAAAGCCTAAGCATCCAAAAGAGATTGCTTTGCATTCCTTGGATGTTGTCAGGGCAATCAAGGTCTACCTGAAGTCTACGGAATCCTTTCGGAAGGCGGACTCTCTCTTTGTCCTTCCTGAGGGACCTCGGAAGGGCATGGTTGCATCGGCAGCGACTATTGCCAAGTGGATCAGACAGACCATTGAGCAGGCCTATGCCTTGAAGGAACGGGTTCCGCCCTTCCCTGTTAAGGTGCACTCTACCAGGTCTTTGAGTACTTCCTGGGCCTGTTGGCATCAGGCCTCGGTGACCCAGGTGTGCAAGGCGGCGACTTGGTCGTCGGTGCACACTTTTTCCAAGTTCTACAAAGTAGACGTTCTGGCATCAGCTGATGCTTCTTTTGGCCGCAAAGCTCTCAGTGCGGCAGTGCCATGATGGACCCTTGAATTTTTCTCTGGGTCCCTGGCTGTTGGCATTTGCTTTCCTGGGCTGTTGCTCCTGTTGAGCATTGTTTTTTTCTGTTGCCCAGTTGGTTCTTACGGTGCATGTAAGATTCCTTTCTCTGATGTGGGTACTGCGTTGCCTTTTCTACGGTTGCGTCTTCCACCCCTCATGTCTATACTGCTTTGGGACATCCCAATAGTGATGACTTAGAGGAGGCGGCGACTGTCGGAGGACGTAAGAGAAAACTGAATTTTTGTAAAATCTTACCTGTAAAATTCCTTTCTCTGAGTCCTCCGACAGTCGCCGCCCCCGCCCCTCTTCTGGGGTTCTTATTACCTACTGCTATGCTACCAAACTGAGTTGGGAGTGGTGATGCAGGGGGGGTATTGACCAGATGGGACAGCCCCCGTGGGTGTGTATATGCTAATGCCTTTTGTCTTTTGACTAAGTCTATATGCCTAGCTATTCCTACGGATAGGTGGACAATACCCAATAGTGATGACTTAGAGGAGGCGGCGACTGTCGGAGGACTCAGAGAAAGGAATTTTACAGATAAGATTTTACAAAAATTCAGTTTTTTCTCTATGGCTGTCGAAAGGCGCAACCTCATCTCCATGAGCTGAGTGGGTTTATGCTCCTCCCATTGAGAGTAGTCTTGGCAGGAAAATTTGAATACACACGCCCAGGGGGCTGTCCCTCCAGGCATAAACCCCCACTGCACAACCCAGCACATCAGTTTGTTTTCTGCCTAGAGAAGGAGTAGACCTAGGTTTCCTGCTGGGACTCCGGTCTCAGTTTTTTATTCTTTTCAGAATATTTTCTTTTATTTCTCTTTACTCACTTGCTAGTGTTCAGGGAAGAATTTCCTGGTGATCTACAAGCAACAATGCCGGCTGGGGCTTCATACTGGATCATCTAGAACCTTATGGTCCCCCCCAGTCTGGCCTACGAGCATGAGCAGGTTATAGTTCCAACCTAGGCCTAGCCATGACTGTGCCTCCTTGTCCGGAGGGCGACGAGCCTGCGAGTGAATGCCTCGCTGGGACGCAGCGACCTTGAATGCCCTGAGTTGCAGCGTACCCCTTGGCTGGCAGCACCCCCACTTCAGGTGGGAGGCAGTCTGCACGGAGTGGAGCCCACCCGGTCCATGGTATGGTTAGTAACTGTGCCCCCCCTTGCCCCTGCTGGCCGTGGGGGGATGTGGGCCCTCCCCTGGGGATAATGGGATTGTGCCTCCCAAGAGATCCCCCTGGTCTGCCCGGTGCCTGGTTTGTGTGTCCTTCCTTCTCCCTGTCCCTGTGGGGGCTGTGTGTCTGGAGTGCTCTGGCGCTCGGGTGAAGGGGGGGTGACATGGTACCTTGGGCTTGCTAGTCCCTGTTGTGGTTCCTGAGACCTTCATGTGTCAGTCCCCAGCCGCATGATGTGCCGCCATCTTAGGTGTGGGTACCAGAATTATTTTCCCCATAGACTTGTATGGGGCAGCCATTTTCCCTGCAGCTTCCTATTCTTTTGAATGGGCATCCATCTTTGTGTAGCCCTAGTGCTATACTTGGCAGTGTATCCCTGTCAGGCGGCATCACGTCCTGTGTGGTCATTATCTGCTGCTGAGCCAAGGTCACTTCCTGCTTCTCTCTCCATGCTGTGGAAGATTTAGGAGGCTGTGTGTCTGAGGTGGTAAAGTACTGAGGGTCCCTGTGGGCATATCCTTTGTGCTTTCTGCTATCAGTTTAAAGGGGCTCCCTGCAGACTGTTGCGATCGGTGGTGGATACTGCGATCGGCGTTCTTGAAACTACAGTACTCCGTTTTTTGCAAATTGCCCTATGGAGTCCCAAACTGGAATTTCACCCTCAGACCCACTCTGTGTGACTCCCAGACAGTCCAGATCGCAGTTGCTGGCCGCGATTTCGACTGCCCTGGAAAGCCTGGCGACTAAAGTTGATTTAGTCATGAAAAAGGTTGATAGCTGTAAACGGCCGCTGCCTTCTCCATCTGTGGAGGTGTCCTCTGATTGAGAGGCTGATTTGGTTGCCCTGGATGCTCCCCTTCCTGAGGGGTCACTGTCCTCGCAGTCAGTTGGTGAAGAGACCCTGTCTTTTTCAGCTGCAGCGCAGGAACGCGCTTTGGTGGAAGCCCTGATTTTTTCAGTGCGGGATACTTTAAAATTGACTGATGAGCCCACGCTGGCAGGGACGAGGTTGGCTTTTGGCTCCCAGAAGTCTCCAAAAGCTAACAGGGTTTTACCTTGTCCCGACACTTTTCACAATATTATGAATGACCAATGGCGGTGCGTTAAGCATGTGTTAGTGGTGCCAAAATGCTTTAGACGCCTGTATCCTTTTGCTGAAAAGGTTTCCAACCGTTGGATGGTGCCACCTAAAGTGGACCATCCTGTTTCCGGATTAAACAAAGTGCCTGTGGAGGATTCCCCAGTTTTTACGGATCCAGTGGATAGGTGGGGGGAATCCCTTTCCTGCCATCTTCACATGCTGGCGGGTTACAGTTCCCGGTTTCAAGGTTTTTGTGTCTGCGCTAGTCTCAGACGGTGACGGAATGTATTAGGGATTTGTGGGAGACTTTGGACCCCAAGACTGTTCCTCTGGAACAGCTGGAACTGTTGGACCAGGTGATCCAGGCTCTGGTTTTCTTGTGTGATGCGTCTATGGATGCGGCTCCCCTGGCTGCCAGGGTCTCAGCCGTGGGCATTGTTTTAAGACGCATGGTCTGGTTGAAAAGCTGGTCGGCTGACCAAGCTTTTTAAAAAGCCTTAGCTGATCTCCCCTTTCTGGGAGACAGGTTGTTTTGGATGAGTTGATCAAGGGCCTGACTGGCGGAAAAAATACTCTTCTTCCTCAATCCTCCAAGGGTAACACACCCCATACTAAGCGGGGTCCCTCCTTTCCTGCTCATAAATGTTTTTTTTTTTTCATGCCTCCAGGGCGCAAGAAAAAGGTAAGCCATTCAGAACTTCTGCATGTGCTAAGAAACCTTGGGGCTTGTCCAAGGCCGGTCAGTCCGGTGCTGCAGACAAGTCCTCTTCAGCATGAAGGGGCGCCCTCACCCTTCTTAGGGGTGTGGGGGATGTCTGCGCTTCTTACTGGAACCCTGGACTTCATTCAGGACGAATGGGTTCGCGAACTGGTTTGTTCCGGGTACAAGATCGAATTCTGGTCCCGGCCATGGGACAAGTTTTTTTTTCAGTCAAATCTTCCTGTCTCCGGAGCGTTTGAAGGATCTGTGGAAGGCAGTGCAAGATCTCCTGGCTCAAGGGGTGATTGTGCCAGTTCCCCAACAGGAACACTCTCAAGGTTTCTATTCAAACCTGTTCACCGTGCCCAGAGCCCTTTATGGCTCTGAACCACTTTGTGCGGGTGCAGAAATTCCAAATGGAGTCCATTCGGCCGGTGGTGGCATCTTTGAATCAGGGGTATTTTCTGGCTTTCATCGATCACAAAGATGCGTATCTCCACGTCTCCATATTCGAGGGACATCAGTGATTCCTCTGCTTCACGGTGGCAGAGGAGCCCTTTCAGTTAGTGGCGTTACCCTTTGGTCTCGCCTCGGCTTCCAGAGTTTTTACCGAGGTCCTAGCCCCTGTGCGGGCCTTGTTGTGTCGATGATGTATCTCCATTGTGGGGTATCTGGACTATCTCCTGTTGGGAGCAGTTTCCCATTCGGATCTGCTGGAAAACATCTCCATCACAATTCGGACCCTTCAGGACTTCGGGTGAATGATCAATGTCACCAAATCTGCCCTGACTCTGTCTGTGCGGGTCACCTATCTGGGGCTGATCCTCCACTCTGCTCTGGCGAGGGTCTTCCTTCCCTTGAACAAAATTCAGAAGTTGCAAAGGGCGGTCCAATTGCTGATGGTGGCCGATCAGTCCTCCTTGCGGGCTTACATGAGGGCCCTGGGTCTGATGGTCTCGACCTTCGAAGCAGTTACGTTTGCTCAGTCTCACACGAGACAGCTGCAGAGATTCTGCCACAGTGGACCAGAGATCCTTGGTCATTGGACCAGAAGATTCGGTTGAGCCATCTCACAAAGTCGGCTCTCTCTTGGGGAATCCAGTCCTCTGTCCTGTGCCATGGCAAGTCCTTCCTGCCGGTGTTTTGGACGGTGGTCACCACAGACGCCAGCCTATCAGGTTGGGGTGGAGTGCTGGGGAAGCTCTGTGCTCAGGGGACTTGGGCATCGGAAGAGTGTTCCTTGCCAATCAATATTCTGGAGCTGAGAGCGATTAAGCTCTGCCTGCTTCACCGGATGAGTCGGCTACACGGCTCTCCGATTCGGGTCCAGTCGGATAATGCCACGGCCGTGGCTTACATAGATCATCAAGGGGGCATCGGGAGTGCCCTGGCAGCCAAGGAGGTGGCTGAGATTCTGGTATGGGCGGAACACAATGTTCCAGCTCTTTCCGCAGTCCACATCCCGGGTGTGGAGAATTGGCAAGCGGATTACCTGAATCGTCAGGTGTTGGATCAGGGGGAGTGGTCCCTGCACCCGGAGGCATTTCATCTCCTGTGTGTCCAGTGGGGGACCCCGGACGTGAATCTGTTTGTGTCTCGCCTCAACAGGAAAGTTCAGAGGTTTGTGGCCAGGTCTCGGGATCCTCAGGCCAACTCCACAGACGCTCTGGTGGCTCCTTGGAGTCCGTATCGCCTGATCTATGCCTTCCCTCCGCTTGTTCTCCTGCCAAGGTTTCTTTGCAGGGTGGCGATGGAAGGCATTACGGTTGTTCTGGTGGCACCAGACTGGCCTCGGCGGTCTTGCTGCGCACAGCTGGTAAAAATGGTCGTGGATCCTCCATGGCGTCTTCCTTTGCAGGAAGATCTACTATCTCAAGGACCGATCTTCTATCCTGCTTTACAGTCGCTGGCTTTAACGGCTTGGCTGTTGAAAGCAAGGTGTTGAGGGATAGTGGTCTTTCTGATTAAGTGATTCCTACCCTTTTGAAGGCCAGGAAGTCTGCATCTAGGAAGATCTATCATCGTACATGGAAATTGTACATTTCTTGGTGTGAACCGCTGTAGCTGCACCATGCTTGTTTTCTGTAGCTACAGTTTTGGCCTTTGTATAAAAAGGGGTTGAGCAGCACTTGGCATTGGGTACTATCAAGGGCCAGGTTTCGTGCCTTGGCTATTTACTTCCAACGTCCGTTGGCTACTCCTAGTTTAATTTGCACCTTCGTTCACGGGGTGCGTCATCTGGCCCCTCCGAGTAGATCCCTGTTACCACTGTGGGATCTTAATCTGGTTTTGTCTGTTCTTCAAAAGCTTCCTTTTGAGAATATTAGGGAGATTTCTCTGATCTTTGTCACAGAAGGTTGCCTTCCTAGTGGCTATCACTTCTGCCTGCAGAGTCTGAGTTGGCAGCGTTGTCCTGTCAATCGCCCTATTTGGTGGTCCACAGGGATAAAGTGGTCCTCCGACCTAATCCATCTTTTCTTCCTAAGGTGGTGTCGGATTTTCACCTGTATACATTGTGTTGCCTTCCTTGTGTCCTAAGCCTAAACATCACAAGGGAGTTGCTTTACACACTCTGGATGTGGTTCGGGCGATAAGGGTTTATCTGACGGGTACTGAGTCCTTCAGGAAGTCGGACTCTCTCTCTCTCTTTTCCTTCTGGATGGTCCTCGCAAAGGTTTTAGTGTGTCCGCTGTGACCATTTGGAGATGGATCAGATAGATGGTTGTTCAGGCTTATTCTATCAAGGGTCAGGTTCCTCCTTTCCCTGTGAAGGTGCATTCTACTAGAGCGCTGAGTGCCTCTTGGGCTTTTCGCCATCAGGCCTCTGTTGTACGAGTGAGTTTGTTGGCTTCTCCGGATGCCTCTTTTGGCAGCAAGGTTTTGCAGGCTGCTGTTTAATAAGAGAATGTTTGTTTGTACTTCTCTACGGGGTCTTTTATCAGGGTGAGCTCCTGTTGTTTGGTTTAGCTCCATGTTTCCCGGTTGGCCAAGTTTAGCCTTTTGGAGTTGACGTTACTGTCTGGTTTCATTTTGCCACCCCTCATGCCTATACTGCTTTGGGACGTCCCACTCAGCTCATGGAGGTGAGGCTGCGTCTGTCGACGGACGATAGCGAAAATACGATTTTTGTAAGATCTTACCGTAAAATCTTTTTCTCTGATGTCCGTCAACAGACGCAGCACCCGCCCCTCTGTTTGGAGTTGGTTCTGTTGTCTTCACTGCTTTTAAACTAAACTGATGTGCTGGGTTGTGCAGTGGGGGTTTATGCCTGGAGGGACAGCCCCCTGGGCGTGTGTATTCAAATTTTCCTGCCTAGAATACTCCTGATGGGAGGAGCATAAACCCACTCAGCTCATGAAGATGATGATCTGTCGACGGACATCAGAGAAAAAGATTTTACCGTAAGATCTTACAAAAATCTTATTTCTCTTACATCCTCTGACAGTCGCCGCCCACTCATATAGTCTTCACTTATGGGTATTGACCTCTTATCCACAGGAGTAAGCTAGGCAGAAGATTTTGTTAGAAACACAAAACTTTGCATAGACACACCTACAGGGGGCTATCCCTCTGGTCCAATACCCCCGGCTAGCCTCATTCCCAATTCAGTTTGTCTTTTGCCTAGATAGGAGTAGGCAGGCTTCCCTGTGCTGGGGCTACAGTCTCAGCCTTTTTCTCTGTTTTATTACATTTTATTTTCTGCTAAGTGTGTTTTTTCTTTGCACTACTAGCTTTTTATTTGTTCCTGCGCTTAGTCAGACTTCGGAAGACTACAGCGTTTGCGAAGCTGGGAATCGGACTGGTTGTACTAGAGCCTTACGGAATCCCAGCCCGCCATCGAGCGTTTAGTAGGCTATGCGTACGCCCTGGCCTCACAAATGACCTGTCCCTGTCCTCAGGGACAAAGCCGGCGAAGTGGCCACTTCGCAAGGATACGCCGTGTGTGGCAAACATCCTGTTTTTGGCTGACGGCACCCCCACCACCCGGGGTGGGAGGCTTCCCGTCGCAGAGTGGCACCCACAAAATCGCATGGATCGGTGAGTTCCATGCTACCTCCTCTGTCTGTGACATGGTATGCTGGGGGTGTGTGTGTGGGGCCTTCTCTCCTGGGGATGGCAGTCTGTGTAGAGTCTGTGTGCTTCCCCTCATGTCTGTCCGTGTGGTCCCTGTGTCTCCCTCACGGTCCCTGCTGGGGCGCTGTCTGCGGTCATACTGCGATGTGGGGGGTGTGCGGGGGTCCCTGAGCCCCTTGGGAGTGTGTGTGTCACTTTGGGGTACAGAGGTAGTTATTGTGGGCCACCGCGCTGTTAGATTCGCGGGGCCGCCATTTTGGATGTGGGCAGTAAGCTCTGGCTTCAGAGAAGGGTAGAGCTGGTCTGGACAGATGGGTTTAGGAATTTATTCGGTCGGGGTACAAGATCGAATTTCGATCGCGCCCAGCAGACAGATTCCCTAAAATCTTCATTTGACCCCAGATCGTTTCTAAGATCTCCAACGGGCGGTTCAGGATCTCCTCGCTCAAGGGGTGATCGTCCCGGTGTTACATCGGGACAGGTTTTCGGGGGTGTTTACTTGAATCTGTTCATGGTGCCCTGAAAGGAGGGCAAGGTGTGTCTGATTCTGGACCTACAGTTTCTAAACCGCTTTGTGCGGGTTCAAACATTCCGTATGGAATCCCTTTGATCGGTGGTGGCTTCTCTGAGCCCGGGAGATTCCTGGTTTTTATCGACCTCAAGGATGCGTTTGTACAGATCCTTGTATTTGAGGGTCATCAGAGGTACCTCCGATTCGCTATCGCGGAGGAGCGCTATCAGTTTGTGGCATTACCTTTCGGTCTCACTTCGGCTCCAGGGGTGTTTACCAAAGCTTTGGCTCCTGTTCTGGCCCTGTTGCGGGCGCAGGGGATCGCAATCCTTGGGTATCTGGAAGATCTCCTGTTTAGGTCGAGTTCCAGTTCAGCTTTGTTGCGCGATCTGTCATCCACGGTTCAGACGCTCCAGGAATTCAGGTGGGCCATCAACTTTCAGAAGTCGACATTGCTCCCTTCTGTTCGTCTCCCTTATCTGGGAATGGTCCTGGACTCCGCCCATGCAAGAGTTTTCCTGACGGAGGACATACTCCGGACTCTGCTGAAAGAGGTCAGGTCCCTCAGGGACAACTAATCCTCATCACTCAGGACCTGCATGTGGTCCCTAGGATTGATGGTGTCAGCCTTAAAGGCGATACCATTTGCACAGTTCCACACGCAATCTCTGCTAGCGGAGATCCTAGCCAGGTGGGACAGGCATCCTCAGTCCTTGGACAGGAGGATATCTTTGAGTCACTGGGTCAGAGTGGACCTTCTGTGGTGGCTCCAGTCTCCGGCTCTGATGGAAGGTAAATCCTTCTGGCCATTGCTTTGAAAGGTGCTCACCACGGACGCCAGCCTGTCGGGCTGGGGTGGGGTTCTGGGCAAATTGTCTGCACAGGGCACTTGGTTGGAGGAGGAATCCTCCCTACCGATACATGCCTTGGAACTGAGAACGATCAGACTCTGTTTGCTCCATTGGAGGGATCGTCTTCAGGGCCATCCTGTGCGGGTGCAGGCAGACTATACCACTGCGGTGGCGTACATCAATCAACAAGGGGGCACCCGAAGTGCCCGGGCGGCCAAGGAAGTGGCCGAGATTTTGCCTTGGGCCGAGACGCGGGTCTCGGCGCTTTCGGCAGTTCACATTCCGGGTATGGAACGTTGGCAGGCCGACTATCGGTGTCGCCAGACCATGGGGGAGGGTCCCTACACCCGGAGGTGTTTCCGATGATGTGTGTGCGATGGCGCGCCTCCTCTAAACAACAAGGTGGGAAGGCTCGTGGCAAGACCACGCGATCCTCTGGCAGCCGCCTCGGATGCACGGGTGGTGCCTTGGAATCAGTATCGCCTGATTTATGCCTTTTCCCCCGATCTGGTTGTTGTCACGGTTCCTGTTGTCTCAGAGGCTGTTCTTCCATCCTGTTTTGCAGTCGCTGGCCTTGACGGCGTGGCTGTTAAAAGCCGGGTCTTGAGAGATCGGGGTCTCTCGTCGGAGATCACTCCTAGCTCCTAGGGGCAGACGGCGAGCATATGACCACACAGAGGGCTTGGATAGCCCAGGACTCCGGGTCCATATAAGTGGATAGCCGTGCGTATAGGCCTCATTTATCTGCCTGAAGTGTTTCTTGGTCTGAGGAGAGGTCAACTGTGTTATCTTGTAGGACAAGTTTGGGGATATCCCTCCCACAAACTGCACAGAAAAAAGAGCCCTTTGAACCTGGTTTAATTTGTAACAATATAAACACTAGATTGATTGGATCTGGGGGTGAACGCACATATGAATGAACAAACCAGGAAGAGGATACCCATTTGCTGAGGGGTGACTATACCCCAAGATGCTTAAGTGGAGCCATATCCAACAGCTTTGACCTTGATGACACAGCTGGGACCTAATATGTCGGATTTTATGCAAGGAATTTCTTTCTGATACCTATATAAAGTATATGTGGTGAACACGGAGGTATTATCTTCCGAACTGCCTATGCATCGCTATAGCCCTGCCGCCTAACACAAGTCACTGTTCAAAAAGGAAACATCGGTCTGTTATGGTCTCTCAGGCCCTGAGGAAGCCTTAAGCGAAACGCGTCGGCTTGCTGGGGACCTACCGTGACCGAATTCAGCTTGAGACCCATCATCCACCTACACAGGCTTTGTTGTTCGCTCTAATCCCTTTTGGGATATGTTTCTATATAAATAGTGATGTTAGAATTGATTTTAACCATTTTGCGTGTTATCTTGTTGCTATCATACATGCATGGTCATCCATGCTTGCTTTTTACTTACTACAATAAAATGTTTTTTTGATTTTACAATTGGTTTTGGCTCTGATCCTTCTACTCCCACTGGCCCGCAAAGCCCCGCCTTTTTCTATCCCAATGTTTTTCATTAATCCTCAACAGGGGTAAGGGCCTATCCTACACGGCATTTTTTTGTTCACTCCTAGCTTGCTTAGAGCTAGGAAGGCCTCGTCCGGTAAGATTTCTTATCGTACCTGGAAGGTTTGATTCGCCTGGTGCGAATCGCAGGGTTTCCATCCTCGCTACTTTTCGGTGGCAAGGGTGTTAGCCTTCCTGCAATCTGGTGTGGACCTACGTCTTGCACTGACCACTGTTGAGGGTCAGTTATCTGCGCAGGCCATTCTTTCCAGCGCCCTTTGGCGTCAAATTCCTTGATCTGCACCTTTATTCAAGGGGTGCGTCATTTGGCCCCCCTCGGTGGGCGCCCTTACCCCTTTGGACTTGAATTTGGTTCTGTTCGTTTTGCAACGTCCTCCGGGGTTACCTGTGGTCTACTGAATCCTTCAGAGAGTCGGATTCTCTTTTTTTTGTCCTTCCTAAGGGCCTCGGAAGGGTATGGCTGCGTCTGCAGCAACCATTCCTGTCTGGTTCAGGCGGACGATTGTACGGGCTTATTCGCCTAGGGAACAGGTTCCGCCCTTCCCTGTCACGGCGCACTCTTCTGAGCAGGGGGTGCGTTTTGGGTTTTTCGCCATCAGGCGTCAGTGTCCCGGATGTGCAATTCGGCCACCTGGTTGTCCCTGCACACCTTTACAAAGTTTACAAACTTGATGTTTCGGCATCGGCATATGCCTCCTTTGGCCGCAAAGTTCTGAGTGCGGCAGTACCTTGGAGACATGGCGTTTTTAGCCTGTCCCCTCCGGTGGGGGTTTTTTCCCTCTTGGTTATTTTACCTTCCTGGGTTGTTCGCTCCTGTTGAGCTTTCCTGTTACCCAGTGGGTTACCTTTCTGGTTCAGATAAGGTTCTTTTATCTGACTTTGGGTGCTTCGTTACCTTGAGACGGTTGCGTTTACCACCCCTCATGTCTACACTGCTTTGGGACATCCCAAAAGTGAAGACTATATGAGTGGGCGGCGACTGTCAGAGGACGTAAGAGAAAACTGAATTTTTGTAAAATCTTACCGTAAAATTCCTTTCCTCTGACAGTCGCCGCCCCTCTTTTGGGGTTCATGCACTATCTACTGCTAGCTACCAAACTGAATTGGGAATGAGGCTAGCCGGGGGTATTGGACCAGAGGGACAGCCCCCTGTAGGCGTGTCTATGCAAAGTTTTGTGTTTCTAACAAAATCTTCTGCCTAGCTTACTCCTGTGGATAAGAGGTCAATACCCATAAGTGAAGACTATGAGTGGGCGTTGACTGTCAGAGGACTCAGATAAAGGAATTTTACGGTAAGATTTTACAAAAATTCAATTTTTCTCTGACGCAGATTCCATATTTTGATATCTGTAGGGTATTACTGCCCCCTACAGGAGTAGGACACTAGGCAGAAAAAAAGTTCTGGCTACACCTATGTGCAGTCCCAGGGGGTATACCCTCTCTCTCCCTGCTATAGGATGCCAGTGTTTTTCTGCCTAGTCAGGAGTAAGGACCTAAGTTCCTTGCTGGGATCTCTGGTCCTGGCAAGCTTTTTTAGCTAGCTTTTTTTCTCCGAATTGTTCCTGTGAGACCTACAAGCAATTATGCCAGATCTGGCCGACGGGCTGGATGCTGAGATCCAGTGGTCACCCCAGCCGGCCTACGAGCGCGTGCAGGCCCTAGCTGGACGGGGACTGGCCCGTGGGTTAAACGTCCTGCCAGGTCGCATACGACCGGTCTGCGACCGAGTTGCAGCTTTCCTTTTGGCCGACACATCCCCCCCCCCCCACTGAGCGGCAAGGGGTTTTGTCTGGAGTGGCGCCCGCACTTTTCCGGTATGGTGAGTAAATGTTCCCCCCCTTTTCCTCATGGCTGGCTCTGGGGTGGACACGGGTCCCTCCCTGGGACGGGCGGACCCCCATTTCTCTGGGTTCCCCTCTGTTCCCCTGTGCACCCCCCACCTGTGGTCTCCATCTCCCCCCCCCCATGGGGGGGGTGTTTGTATGTGGGGTGGCTGGCTGTTCATGCAGGCCGCTAGGGGGGCAGGGGGTGTTGTGTGGGGGGGCTTCCTTCCTGGCTCCCCAGGGCCTACTGACGATGTTGGAGGGGGGCCCCCGGGACCCCCTTTCCCGCCGCAGCGCGCAGGGCCGCCATTTTCCTGTAGCCTTCACGTGTGGTACGAAGTGGCAGCCATCTATGTACACCCAGCTCGTTTTTTCTACTCAGAGCTGGGCTTCAGTGGGAGTTCCTGGAGGGGTGGAGCCCCTCCCTAGACCCGGGCACATCGCTCCACAGACCTTTCTTTTCATGAGTACAGCGCTGCTGAGCTGAACTCTGGGACACTTCTGGTGCATCTGGGTGGTGAGCCTTTGGGGGTCTCTCTTCCTCTCTCTGCGGGGGTCTATAGGCACGTTGCCTGGCCACTGGGGGGCGCTGTAACGATGGGAGACATTCTTTTTTTAAAAAAAAAAAAACAACTTTTTTTTCGTTTTGTCATGATTTGCTGACAGGTTCCTCTGGTGTACCATGGACCCTGCTGCACATGTGTCCCTACCTGATCCCCTCAAGGTGGCCGCAGGGCCCTCCGGTCCCCAGCTCACCATTTGATGCACTTTCGGCGGTCCTGGAGTCCTTTGTGTCCCGGGTGGAGGTGACCTGTCAGGGACGGGGGCTTAAAAGCGACCCCCGCCTACCTCTGTCTCGTCTGATGCCTCGGATTCTGATTCTGAGCCAGTCGCTGCTGACACGCGTCTCCCCTCTGGGGCTGCTGTCTCGCGCCCCGTATCCTCTGATAGTGAGGATGACCTTTCTGCCTCTGCTGTCGCGCAAGACAAGGCGCTGGTGGATGCGCTGATTGAGTCTGTCCGGGAGACCCTAAAGCTGGAGGATGCAGCTGCAACTGATACGCAGGTTGCCCTTGGCACTTGCAAGCCCTCCAGGGTGACAAAGGTTTTTCTTTTTCCCACATGCTTTGACGATATCATTAAGAAAGAGTGGGTCCGTCCAAAACGCCCCCCAGGGATGCCTAAACAGATTGCTAGGCGCTACCCGTTTGAAGAGTCCCTCCTTAAGAAATGGACGGTGCCGTCTTCGGTGGATCCGCCGGTCTTCAGGCTTAATAAGGCTACTTTTATCCCGGTGGCGGATTCCCCGTCCTTTGGGGAATCCGGTTGATCGTAGGGCGGAATCTGTGTCCCGCACTATGTTCTCCCTGGCGTGGTCGGCCTTCAGACCAGTGTTTACCATTGCTCTGGTTTTGCAAACATTGACGGAATGGGCCAAGTTGTTACGCCATGACCTGGAGGGGAGAAGCCCCCCCCTACCGTGGCGGAGTTGCTGGACCAGATGGTGGCGGGGCTGCAGTTTGTTTGTGACGCCACGCTGGATACTGCTCCACTGCTGGGGCGTTTGTAGTTTTTCGGCGGTGGTCCTCCGGCGCATGCTATGGTGGAAGTGCTGGTCGGCGGATCAGGCTTCTAAAAAAAGCCTTGACTGATCTCCCTTTTCAGGGGGATCGCCTGTTTGGCGCTACCTTGGTTGATATTATCAAAGGTCTCACTGGGAGCAAGAGCACCTTTCTCCCACAGGCTGCCAAGGGTAAGGAACCTCGTCGCAGACGGGGACCCTCCTTTTCAGCCCACAAGAAGTTTTTCCGTTCCTCCGGGGCGGGCGACAAGGCGAAGCCCTTCAAGGCCCCCTCGGGGGGTTCCAAGAGACCCTGGTCTGGTAAGCAGAAATCTGGGTCTTCCAGACCTGAGGACAAGTCCGCTTCGGCCTGAAGGTGCGCCCCCACCCATGTCAGGGGTGGGGGAGCGTCTTTGCCGGTTCCCGAACCCGTGGCTCTCCAGGATTCAAGACAAATGGGTTCTCGAGGTCATACGGTCGGGATACAAGATCGAGTTTCTGTCAGTTCCACCGGTAAGGACTGTCCTCGGATCGACTAAGGGCTCTATTGGGGGCAGTACAGGACTTGGTACAACAGGGAGTAATAGTTCCGGTTCCCTGTGGGGAACGTTTTCGGGGCTTTTACTCAGATCTGTTAACAGTGCCCAGGAAGGAGGGCAAGGTGTGTCCAATTCTGGACTTAAAGGCGCTCAATTGTTTTGTCCGGGTGCAAAAATTCAAGATGGAGTCCATTTGCACGGTGGTGGCTTCCCTGCATCAGGGGGGCTTTCTGGCCTCCATAGACATCAAGGATGCCTATCTCCACATTCCCATTTACGCAGGACACCAACGTTTTCTGCGCTTTGCTGTGGGAGAGGACCATTATCAGTTTGTAGCGTTACTCTTTGGTCTCACCTCTGCTCCCCGGGTCTTCACAAAGGTTTTGGCTCCAGTTCTGGTGCTGTTGTGGCAGCGGGGCATATCGGTCCTGGGCTACCTGGACGACCTCCTCCTCCGTGCGGAGTCTCCGCAGGCTCTGTTGTCAAACTTGGAGATTACCATGACCTCTTTGGAAGAGTTTGGGTGGCTTGTGAACCTGCAGAAGTCATCCCTGGTTCCCTCCAGGAGGCTGGACTATCTGGGCCTGACTTTGGATGCGTCCTTGGCCAAGGTGTTTCTCCCTGCGGAAAAACTCCAGAAACTGCTGTCCGCCAACTGGTTCTCTTCGGACCTGCATGAGGGTTCTGGGACTGATGGTGGCGTCTTTCGAGGCAGTACCTTTTGCTCAGTTTCATACGAGGACCCTCCAAAAGGAGATCCTTCTCAAATGGAACCGGAATCCTGATTCCCTGGACAATCCGATCCGGCTGAGCGAGCGGACCAGGGAGTCTCTGGTTTGGTGGCTTCGGTCTCCAATGCTCAGTCAGGTCTTCAGGGCTGCCCGGTGCGGATTCAGTCAGACAATGCCACGGCCGTGGCTTATGTCAATCACCAGGGGGGCACCAAGAGTGTTCTGGCGGGCGTGGAAGTGGCCGGCATCCTTCCTTGGGCGTAACATTTTGTTCCGGCTCTCTCGTCTTGTATTGCGTGGTATGAGTCCCTCGGGGGTTCCTCCACGCTCTTACTCGGTGGCTTGGGTCTTGGCCTTCCTTCAACGGGGGGGTTGAGCAGAAGCTGGCCTTGAGCACTATCAAGGGTCAGGTTTCAGCCTTGGCGATTTTCTTCCAGAGTCCACTGGCCACTCATTCCCTGGTGCGGCATTTCATCCAGGGGGTGCGGCACCTGGTTCCTCCGGTGCGCTCGCCCTTACCGCCTTGGGACCTTAATTTGGTGTTGTCGGTTCTCCAGAAACCTCCCTTTGAAAATATTAGAGAGATTCCCCTGCTTACCTTATCCCAGAAGGTGGCCTTTTTGGTGGCTCTCACTTTTGCGTGCAGGGTGTCGGAACTGGCTGCGTTGTCCTGTCGTTCCCCCTATCTGGTGGTTTATAGGGATAAGGTGGTTCTTCGTCCGAATCCGTCCTTCCTTCCTAAGGTGGTTTCCGGTTTTCACTTGAATTAGGATATTGTGTTACCTTTCCTGTGTCCTAAGCCCAGTCATCCTCGGGATTGCACTCGGGGTTGCACTCCTTGGATGTGGTTCGGGCAATCAGGGTGTACTTGGCTACTACTGACTCCTTTCATAAGTCTGATTCGCTTTTTGTGATCACGGATAGCCCTAGAAAAGGGTTACCTGCGTCTGCCGCGACTATCTCCAGATAGATCAGGCAGACGGTGGTGCAGGCTTATTCTATTAAGGTTCAGGTTCCTCCGTTCCTTGTTAAGGCGCACTCTACTCGGGCTCTTAGTGCTTCCTGGGCTTTCCGACATCAGGCGTCGGTGCTTCAGGTTTGCAAGGCGGCTACCTGGTCGTCTGTTCATACCTTTACTAAGTTTTATAAGGTTGATGTGCTGGCATCGGCGGATGCCTCCTTTTGGCCGCAAGGTTTTGCTGGCTGCTGTTTGAGGGAAACCTTGGTCTACCTCAGGGGTTCTGTTTTTTTTTCAGGTGGGTCTCATCTTCTTGTTTTGATGGTTGGCTCTGTTTTGGCCTTCTGGATTGGGTTCCTCTGTTATCCCACCCCTCATTTATGGCACTGCTTTGGGACGTCCCTACGGATATCAAGATATGGAATCTGCGTCTGTCAATGAGCGACAGAAAACTGGATTTTTGACTTACCGTAAAATCCTTTTCTCTTAAGCTCATTGACAGACGCAGTACCCGCCCCTCTATTTTGAGTTGAGTTGGTATGATTTCTCTGACCGCTTTGTTACATAACTGACATCCTATAGCAGGGAGAGAGAGGGTATACCCCCTGGGACTGCCCATAGGTGTAGCCAGAACTTTTTTTCTGCCTAGTGTCCTACTCCTGTAGGGGGCAGTAATACCCTACGGATATCAAGATATGGAATCTGCGTCTGTCAATGAGCTTAAGAGAAAAGGATTTTACGGTAAGTCAAAAATCCAGTTTTATCTTTGCATATGCATTGGTATTGATTCTGAGAGGAGGTTTTCAGCACTTAAAAAGTCCCACCTTCATACTTGTTTTTTTTTCTTCACATTTTACAGCACTGAAATGATTTCAAAAGAAGTCTTAAAAAAATCAGGCAATTTTTCTATCTGAAGTTCTATTTACACTTTTCTTGATTCAATAAAAAAAAAAATAATAATTTTTTTTTTTTTTTTCTGTTTTTTTTTTTTTCTTAGCCTAGCTTTACAACCGGAAATCTATCCCCATCCATCAAACTTTCTGCAGGGAACAAAGAAGCTTGCTTACCAGATGGTACAAAAATATTTTCTTTTCCGTTTTTTCTTTTTTTTTGGATGTTAGTTAACAGACGCCAATTTTGTTATATCTAATGTAAAGTTTATAAGCAGACAATTGTTCTCTTTCGCTCATTGTTGGACACAGGTCTTTATCTTCTTGGCCATTTGGGTTATACTGCCCCCTACAGGAGAAGGACACTAGGCAGGATGACTACTCTTATGGGGCAGTCTCAGGGGGTATCTCTCAGCTATAGGCATTCAGGTTTTTTTCTGCCTAGTCAGGTGTAAGGACCTAGTTCCTTGCTGGGATCTCTAGTCCTGTTTTTTTTTTTTTTTTTCTTTTTAAAATTGAATTTTCTCTTACGTCCTCCGACAGTCGCCGCCTCTTCATATTCGTCACATATGGGGTATTAGACTTTGCTCCGAAGGAGTAGCTAGGCAACAGAATATGTTAACAATAAAGCTTTAACATATCCCACCCTCAAGGGGTGGTCCCCTCAGTCAATACCCTCCTACTTCCTGCAACCATATCTCAGTTTTAATGTCTAGCTTGTCAGGAGTGGCTGGCTCTCTCTGTGCTGGGACTTTCTGTCCCAGACTCTTTCTTCCTTTTAATATTTTGTTTGAGTTTTTCTCTCTACCTTTAATTAGCTGTTATTTTGTCAGCGTTAGTTAGTTCTTCGGACGAAGAGGATCATGCGGACTGGGTCTCGGGCTGATCCCCCTGGTCGCAGGTCGTGGGTCAGTGGCTTCCCAGTCTGCCATCGAGCGTTCAGCCAGGTAACGCTCCTGGCATAGTGAACGACCCATCCCTGTTCGGTGCAGGGATGATTGGTGAGGTGGCTACCTCACTGGACGCTGTGCGGTTTCTTAACCCCCATTTTGTGCGTCTTGAATTGCGACTCTCCCTGCCTCATGTGCAGCGGCTTGTTCGCCTGTGCGGGTCCCCCACGCCATGTGAGGTAAGTGTATTTATGTGGGGACCTGTCTGTCTGGGGGGGTGTCAGTCTGGGACTGTGTAACCTGCCTCTATTCACACTGCTTGTCTCCCTATCTCTCGGCTGCATGCTGTGGGCTGCAAGGGGGGGGGGAGCTGTATGACACTGTGTGTGTCAGGCTGGGCAGTGTGAGAAGCTGTGTGCTGTGGGGCATGTTTTTTTGGCATGTTTGGGCATATACAGCAATCGCTGCGGCGATCTAACATGTATTCTTATATTGGAATGTAATGTGTGTTTTAATGCACTGTGGAGCGGCGTTTTCGGCGCCAAACGACGCCATTTTGCCTGCACCCGCTCCGGCCGCATGGTTTACATGCATGGCGGCCATTTTCTTGTAGCCTCCATAGGCTTACATAGAGCGCCCTGGCAACATCACTTCCTCTTTCCAGGAACACCGATCGAGGCAGCAGCGGCGAGGGTCTCCTCAGGTTTTATCCTTCTGTTCTTGCTATCCATTGCCTGTGTTCAGTTTGCATATTCCCTGTGGGGGTCTCATTGTGCTTGAGTGTGGTGCGGTGGGCTGCGCTTGCCGCGCTTGCTAAAAAGGGGCAGTTAACCCTTGGTTGTCTGGCATTACAGGGGCAATGGATTCTCAGGAGGGCAAATTTCCTACAGTATTGGTGGAAAGCCAGGGGACCGCTGTTTCCCCCCCAGGGGGGGATTTAGCCACTATTGTGGCTGGCCTTGCTGCTCAGGTGCAAATGCTGGTGGCTGCTCAATCTACTAAAAGGCCCAGAGTTGCTCTGTCCTCTGATTCTGAGGGTGAAGGTGATGGGGCTGTTCTGGCAGGGGCCTCCTTATCGGGGTCCCGCTCCTCTCTTGATCTAGTGGGGTCTGAGGTGGAGGCTGAAGTTGAGGGGGTCGATAATTCTCCCCCTGGCTCGCCTGAAGAGCTTGCAATCATGGATGAGTTGATTGCTTCCATTAAGCAAACGCTGCGTTTGCAGGACGAAGTGTGTCCCCCCGCTGCCTTGGCGGCTTATGGGACGCAGAGAAAACGCAGGACGCCGCAGGTTTTTCCCTGCAATGCTGATTTTCAGCGCGCTGTTAAGGATCAATGGCGCGATCTGCGCAAACCTTTTGCGGTACCAAGTAAATTCAAGCTGCGTTATCCTTTTTCGCCTGCCACTGATGAAAGGTGGTGTGTGCCTCCCCCAGTGGATCATGCAATTGCGGTTTTGAACAAAGCCACTGCGATTCCTGCAGAGGGTTCCCCTGTTTTCCGTGATGCCACGGATAGGAGACTGGAGTCTCTTGCCCGTCATACTTATTCTGTTACGGGTTCTATGCTTAAGGCTCTGTTTGCTTCTCTCATGGCGGCCCAGGCGATCGCAAGTTGGACGCAGATGCTTAGGCGCGTTCTAGTGGCCGATTCGGCCTCGGCGGCGACCCTGGATATGGTGGATCAGATCCACCAGGGTGTCATGTATCTGTGTGATGCGGACCTGGACCTGATTCCGTTGGCTGCACGTGTGCACAGCGTGGCGGTGTTGTCTCGCCGCCTGGTTTGGTTAAAATGTTGGTCGGTGGACCAATCTTCACGGAAGACCTTAGCCAATCTGCCTTATGATGGGTCTCGCCTTTTTGGGGAGTCCCTGGATGTGTTGATTAAGGGGATCACCGGGGGTAAGAGCACTCTCTTGCCCCATTTCCCCAAGGCTAAGGGGGCTTCTGGGAAGAAGCATGCACATTTTCGGCCCCCTCAGGGGTCCTTTCGTGCCTTTCGGCCGCACTACAAGGGCAAACCGTTCAAAGGTCAAGGCTCTCAGAAGAAGCCCTGGTCTGGGAAACAGAAGTCCGGCCAATCCGGACCTGCAGCCCATAACAGTTCGGCCTGAAGGGGCGCCCTCACCCAGTTTTGGGGTGGGGGGACGCTTGCTCGGTTTTCTTCAGCCCTGGTTGGCCCGTGTGCGGGACAGATGGGTTCTGGAAATCGTTCGATCTGGTTACAAGATCGAGTTTCTCTCTCGGCCGGAGAGCAGATTTTTTCCCTCAAATCTTCAACTGTCTCCAGAGCGCCTGCGGGACCTGCACCTGGCGGTGCGGGACCTGAGGGCTCAGGGAGTGGTGGTTCCGGTGCCTCATCAGGACAGGTTTCGGAGGTTTTATTCCAATCTGTTCACCGTGCCCAGAAAGGAGGGCAAGGTTCGTCCGATTCTGGACTTGAAGGCTCTGAACCGCTCTGTGCGGGTTCGCAAGTTCCGCATGGAATCCCTGCGGTCGGTGGTGGCTGCCCTGGTTCCCGGGGGAATTCATGGCCTCCATCGATTTGAAGGATGCGTACCTTCACATCCCCATATTCGAGGGTCATCAGAGGTACCTTCGATTTGCCATTGCGGAGGATCACTACCAGTTCGTGGCGTTGCCCTTTGGTCTCGCCTCGGCTCCGCGGGTCTTCACCAAGGTGCTTGCACCGGTTCTGGCATTATTGAGGGCCCAGGGCATTTCTGTCCTGGGGTATCTGGACGACATTCTGGTTCGGTCTGCGACCAGACAGGGTCTGGAGGAGGACCTGTCTGTCACAATGCAAACTCTGCAGGAGTTTGGTTGGACGATAAATTTTCCAAAGTCGACACTGAGTCCGTCGGTTCGTCTCCCCTATCTGGGAATGATACTGGACTCGGTGCAGGCGAAGGTCTTCCTGCCGGAAGACAAACTCAGGACTCTCCGGGAGGAAGTCAGGTCCCTCAGGGACGTTCCGGACTCGTCTCTGCGGACGTGTATGAGATGTCTGGGATTGATGGTCTCGGCCTTCGAGGCGATTCCTTTCGCACAGTTTCACACGCGGGGTCTCCAAGCGGAGATCCTGTCCAGGTGGGACGGGCGACCTCAATCTCTGGATCTTCAAATCTCGTTGAGTCTTCGCACCAGGGAAAACCTTCTGTGGTGGCTCCAGTCCCCGTTGGTGTCCGGGGGCAAGTCGTTTCGTCCGATCTCGTGGACGGTAATCACCACGGATGCCAGCCTGTCTGGCTGGGGTGGAGTTCTGGGCGTTCTGTCCGCTCAGGGGACTTGGTCGGAGGGGGAGTCTTCCCTTCCGATCAACATTCTGGAATTGCGTGCGATAAGGCTCTGTCTTCATCGCTGGACGGACCGGCTGCAGGGTTGCCTGGTTCGGGTGCAGACGGACAATGCCACGGCGGTGGCCTACATCAACCACCAAGGGGGCACCAGGAGTGCCCGAGCGGCTCGAGAAGTGGCCGACATTCTGTCTTGGGCCGAGACTCATGTCCCGGCGATAACGGCGGTTCACATTCCGGGAGTGGAGAACTGGCAGGCGGACTATCTGAGTCGCCAGACCCTGGATCAGGGGGAATGGTCTCTCCATCCGGCTGTCTTCCAGACGTTGTGCGCGAAGTGGGGTCTTCCAGATGTGGACCTGTTCGCGTCTCGCCTCAACAACAAGGTGAAGAGGTTCGTGGCAAGGACGCGCGACCCTCGGGCAGACGCGTCGGACGCGTTAGTGGCCCCGTGGCATCAGTACAGGCTGATGTACGCGTTTCCACAGATTCAGTTGCTGTCCAGGTTCCTTCGCAGGTTACACTCGGAACGCAACACGGTGATTCTTGTGGCACCGGACTGGCCTCGCCGGTCCTGGTACGCAGACCTCGTGAATCTGGCGGTCGACCCCGTGGCGTCTGCCTCTTCGAGACGATCTACTGTCTCAAGGACCGATATACCATCCTGCTTTACAGTCGCTGGCTTTGACGGCCTGGCTGTTGAGACCGAGGTCCTGAAGGAGAGGGGTCTCTCTCCGGAGGTCGTTCATACTTTAATCAACGCAAGGAAGTCTTCCTCGGGGAAGGTTTATTACCGTACTTGGAAGGCCTATTTTGCCTGGTGTGAGTCCAGGGGGTTTTCACCCCGCACGTACTCGGTGTCCCGTGTGCTGTCTTTCCTTCAAACGGGTGTTGATCAGCGTTTGGCGCTGGCTACGATAAAGGGTCAGGTGTCTGCTCTGGCCGTTCTGTTTCAACGTCCCGTGGCTTCCAACCCTTTGGTTGGCACCTTTGTTCAGGGTGTGCGGCATCTGGTTCCCCCGAGGCGGGATCCTCTGCCCCCTTGGGACTTGAATCTCGTTCTCTCTGTGTTACAACGTGCTCCTTTTGAACAGATCAGGGAGATCTCGTTGTCTATGTTGTCCAAAAAGGTCGCCTTTTTGGTGGCGATCACTTCGGCTCGCAGAGTGTCGGAACTGGCGGCTTTGTCCTGCAAGTCTCCGTACCTGGTTATTCATTTGGATAAGGTGGTCTTGCGACCTAATCCTTCTTTTCTGCCGAAACGAGTTTCGGAATTCCATCTTAATGAGGATATTGTCTTGCCTTCGTTGTGCACGAAGCCTAAACATCCAAAGGAGGTGAGATTGCACTCTCTGGATGTTGTTCGGGCGATAAGGGTTTACCTTAAATCGACTGAGTCTTTTCGAAAGACGGACTCCTTGTTTGTTCTTCCAGAGGGTCCTCGGAAGGGCATGGCGGCTTCGGCCTCTACCATCGCCAAATGGATCAGGCAGACCATTGAACAGGCCTATGCTTTGCAGGGGAAGGTTCCCCCTGTGCCTGTGAAGGCGCACTCTACTAGATCTCTGAGTACGTCCTGGGCCTGTCGTCATGGGGCTTCTGTAGCCCAGGTGTGTAAGGCGGCGACTTGGTCGACCGTGCACACTTTCACAAAATTCTACAAAGTAGATGTTCAGGCATCGGCGGATGCTTCCTTTGGCCGCAAGGTTCTTAGTGCGGCTGTTCCCTAGGGTCCCTTGTTGGGGACTCCTGGCTGTTGGGATAAGTTTTGTATCCCCTGGTTTTTTTTTTTTTTTTGTCTTTTCCTGGGTTGTTGCTCCTGTTGAGCACTTATTTTTGCTGTTGCCCAGCTGGTTTCCTTCCTTTGGTAAGGTTCCTTTCTTTGATGTGGAGACTGCGTTGCCTTTCGGCGCGGATGCGTTTCCCACCCCTCATGTTTGCACTGCTTTGGGACGTCCCCATATGTGACGAATATGAAGAGGCGGCGACTGTCGGAGGACGTAAGAGAAAACGGAATTTTTGTAAAATCTTACCTGTAAAATTCCTTTCTCTGAGTCCTCCGACAGTCGCCGCCCCCGCCCCTCTTTTGGGGTTTGATTGTATACTCTACTGCTATTCCACTAAAACTGAGATATGGTTGCAGGAAGTAGGAGGGTATTGACTGAGGGGACCACCCCTTGAGGGTGGGATATGTTAAAGCTTTATTGTTAACATATTCTGTTGCCTAGCTACTCCTTCGGAGCAAAGTCTAATACCCCATATGTGACGAATATGAAGAGGCGGCGACTGTCGGAGGACTCAGAGAAAGGAATTTTACAGGTAAGATTTTACAAAAATTCCGTTTTTTTTCCTATCTTTGTTATTTTGTTTGTGTGAGAATCTACTATCCACTTCCGGACTGGGTGATGGACTGGATAATCTAGATCCAGAGGGTCCTCCTAGTCTGGCCAGCGAGCATACGCAGGCCTCAGCTCCGCCCTAGTTTGGCCACAACATAGCCCAACTGGACAGGGGCTTGCCTAAGAATTAAACGAAACGTCTCGCGAGGGCGCATACGCCCTGGCCTCTGCCTGAGTCACAGCGTTCCTCCTGGCCGACAGCCCCCCTATTCCGATGGAGCGGTGGTCTGTCAGGAGAGGTTCCCACCCTGTTCCTGGTATGGTAAGTAGCTGTCCCCTCAGTTCACACTTTCATAAAGTTTTTATAAGGTGGAGGTGCTGGCATCTGCGGATGCTTCTTTTGGCCGCATGGTTTTGCAGACTGCTGTTTAGAGTAGTGATCGACCTATATTGTTTTTGTAACGCCGATACCGATATCAGATGATCAAAATATCGATATTGGCCGATATTTTCGGACATTAAAACATTTTTTTTTTTTAATGTTTACAGGTATTGTGGTGGAGGGATCTGGGAGTCAAAAAGACCCCAAATCCCTCCTCTGCACTTAAAGCATTCAAAACGCCAAGTTTATCTGTTTTGAATGCTGTAAGGTTTTTTTTTATTTCGGCGCCGCCAGTACCTGGAAGTGATGTCATGGCATCACTTCCGGGTACTCGGCGGCACCAAATTAAAAAAAATGGAGACCCAGTCAGAGCCGAATGCGGTGTCTTCTCTTCAGCGGCCCTGCAGTTAGGATGCCGGGTCTCCCGTTGGGACAGGATCCACGGGAGGGGGGGGGACGTCCCCTCCCGCTCCTTGGAATGACAGCCGAGCGGCTTCTCAGCCGCATCGGTTGTCATTGCAAGACAGCCAACCGTTGGCTATGGATGCCAGCACCAGGGTGATGCCTCTAGCTGAAGGCATCACTCCCGAAATATCTGCAATATCGGTAAATCCAAAGGCCGATTCCGACATATCGGGGAAAGTGCATTTCGGCCACCGATATATCGGTGTTGCTGATAATCGATATATCTCTAGTTTAGAGGACCTGGTCCTCTTTGAGGGTGTATTGTTTTTTTTTTCAGGCGAGTTCCTAGTAGAGCTCCATGTTACCTGGTTGGCTACAGTTTAGCCTTGGGAATTTTTACTGCTGTTCCCACCTCGTGTTTGACACTGCTTTGGGATGTCCCAATGGTCAAGAAGATAAGGTGCTGTGTCCGTCAATGAATGAAAGAGAAAATGTGATTTTTAACTTACTGTAAAATCCATTTCTCTGATGTTCATTGATGGACACAGTACCCACCCCTCTGTGGAGTTGGCTTTCTTCTGACACTGCTTGTAACAAAACTGAATGCCTATAGCTGAGAGTGGGAGCATACCCCCTGGACTGCCCCATAGGTGTAGTAAAGTTTTTTTCCTGCATGGTGTCCTACTCCATGGGGGCAGTATAACCCAACGGTCAAGAAGTTAAGGTGCTGTGTCCGTCAATGGACATCAGAGAAATTGATTTTATGGTAAGCCAAAAATCCAATTTTTTGTGCATTCAGGTATTCGATTTCATATGCTAAATGTTTGGTGGCTGGGATTTTTACAGACAGCTGATTTAATTTGCTGTCAGCATGTATGTTTGTTGTTTGTTTTTTTTTTGTAACCTCTGTAGTGCTTTCTGTAGCCCTTTTGATATTTGCTTTCTCAAAGTAAGAATATTTACACCACACACCAGCATTAGTCTGTCAGTGTTACATACTTGATCGATCTTGGTAGAAACCGAATAACCTCCTGTGCAAAAGTGTGATATACTGGTGTAAGGCATTGAGAAGGACCTTTCTTTTTTTCCTTTTGTGAAACGACATCTATGCATTACATGGAACAGCTACTAATATACAATGTTACCTACATAGCTGTTTTAGGCCTATGTCAAGTTAATAACAGTTTGCATCTATTCTAGATATAGTGTGTAGTGTGGTGTATTCCCCTTCTGAGTCTTTTAGTAGTCTGTGCTAATGCCCCGGTATTCAGGTCGTAGAATAAGTCTCCATAAAGGATAATTTCGCTGTTGTTTTCTGCTAAAATAAGCCAGCATTTGAGCCTCTGTCACCTCCATTGGCATCAAAATGCTTACAGTATGGGCATGAATGCTTGATTCAAGCATGTAAGTTTATGCACCTGATAAAAAGAAAAAAAAATCCTTGGCGCCTGGATCATTCCTGTATGACCGACTACATCTGCAAACTTCAAGTTTGCAGTTTATTAATCTGTTTAGAGGATACAGACAAAAAATAATGGCGTGTATTTATAATGCCTCCTTCATAAAGTAGCTCACCTGGGAAACCAGCACTGAATCCTACAGGTTTGCACTTGTTTGAACACACCTGAAGATCTCTTTGCTCATACTTTTATTTACATGGCTAAGAGCATTTTGTACTGTCAAATCTGCTCTTCTCCAAATTCATGGGAAAGTAGCAGTGGCATCTAATGGTAGCATTAAGAAGCACAAAAAGTGGTCAAAAGCACCTCTGAAGGGATCTAGTCAAAACCACAGGATCATCTCAAACCGATCTCAACTGGAAGCTGACCATGTGTTGCTAATGATGAAGGATGTAAAATGGACTGTTTATCTATGTCAAGTAAAGAGAATGTCTGAGAATTTAGTTATTTCCTACAATAATATAATAGTCTTTCTTGCATATAAATTAATCTATGAACAACTTTTTTTTTTTTTTTTTGTTCACAGGCCGCACAAAATCTTTGATGCCATATACAGGTTCAAATATTGGCAACAAAACGTTTTTGGTGTCTCCACTACATTCCTCAATTCCAATGCACATAAAGTCCTTTGTTAGGAGACAAAAAAAGGATTGTACTTTTGAAGACACTAGAGAATTTTCCTATATTGACTACCAACCAGATGAGAGTAGTCTCCAACATTGCAGGGAAACTGCCTACTGTGATTCAGGAGACTCCAGTCTTGCTTACTATTATCCAGATATGGTAGAAAGCTTTAGACGGTTTTGGGAAATGCAGGGGAAAAAGCGTGCAGCTGACAAAATTGTCCAGTGCTATAAACGAAATTTTTGGAATGCTAAGAAATTATCCACTCTACAAAGATATTACAGACATTTTAATTCTAGACATACACAACCTAATTCACTCAGGGAATATGAAACTATTAAGGGATGTTCAAGGAGCAAGAAGACAGTGTGTCAAAGTAAACATTTAAAAAAATCTAATTTTATGGAGTCTGTACACAGTCCCGGAAATAAAACTTTCACTGTAAATTCCAATAAGGACAATGGTTCCATAATCTTGGACAATTGTTTTACCAAGCAAAACAAAGTGGATACTGGTTTATGCATGAAAGCGCAAAACAGGCAGCTTTCAGTCCCGAAGTGTAGTCCAATCAGAAGAAATATTTGTTCAAGGATTCCTATAATTCACAGCCCAAAGAAGACTTGTATTGATGATGGAACCAGTATCTTAGACAAAACTTTTACTTGGCAAAATGAAATCGAAAGTGATGATGCAAATTCTTCCATTTACCGCCGTGATATTTGTGCGCTTTCAGAAGTGACAGATGTGCTTTCTGAAAGTTCATTTTCTGCATTCCCGGTATTGCAAAGCCCCAGAAAAAAAACGGTCACATTGGGCTCTAGTATGGAAAGTAAGGCTTCAACTCCATGCAAATCTTTTATCAAGCAGAACCAAGTGGAAACCTATAAGGCAGACTCTTTTTACATTAAAGAACAGAATAATCAGACCTTGATGTACAGTAAACGGCCAGAAACTTACCAAAATGAAATGGAAGAATTTGCATCATCACTTTCTATTTACCACAGCAATAGTAGTGTGTGTTCTGAAAGTTCATTTTCTGCATTCCCAGTATTGCAAAGCCCCAGTAAAAATACTGTCACATTGGGCTCTAGTATAGAAAGTAGGGCTACAAATCCATGCAAATCTTTTATCAAGCAGAACCAAGTGGAATCCTCTAAGGCCGACTCTTTTTACATTAAAGAACAGAATAATCAGACCTTGATGTACAGTAAACGGCCAGAAACTTACCAAAATGAAATGGAAGAATTTGCATCATCACTTTCTAGTTACCGCAGCAATAGTAGTGTGCGTTCTGAAAGTTCATTTTGTGCATTCCCGGTATTGCAAAGCCCCAGTAAAAATACTGTCACATTGGGCTCTAGTATAGAAAGTAGGGCTACAAATCCATGCAAATCTTTTATCAAGCAGAATAAAGTGGAATCCTCTAAGGCAGACTCTTTCTACATTAATGAACAGAATAAGCAGACCTTGATGTACAAAAAATGGCCAGAAACTCAAGATATGAATTCTTCTTTCCAAAAAAACATTAAATGGATTCCACCAGTGGCAGGCACCCCACCTAGAACAAGTCCTGGAAAACACAATGTCATGGTAAAGTGTAGAACTGATCTAAAACACAAATCTTTGGACAACACTTTTACCTTCCAAAATTCTGTGGAAGTCAAATCCCATATCAAAGAGCAAGATAAACATTCTTTGCACACAGGTGCTCTTAGAAATAGTTCTTTCTCTGCATTACCTTTATTGCACAGCCCAAAAATCAATAGCAAATCGTTTTCCAACTTAACAATTGTAAGCTCAGACAAGACAATCATTTACCAGGAGGATTTGAAAACTGAAGTTACTGCTTCTCGCAGTCAAGAACTTGCAAGACAATTTTTAAAGCTGGATAATCCTCTACCTAGGCGCAATTCATTTTCTAATTCACCTGTAGCTTACAACCGAAGAGAAAAGAAAATGCCAGATAGGATGTTTGAAGATCTATACAAAATTGAAGCTCAAAATGGTTCTCATCCAAATGTTCCGGTCCAGTCATCTGAAATGGTATGGTCTCTTGTTAATTCACCAGGATCTCCGAGATCTAAAAGGCGAGCAAAAAGCAACGTATTCTCTACATTTAAGAGGCAAAAAAGTGCAGACGAGACTTTTATACAAAGTAAAACCAATACGGATGCTCTTCCAAAACCCAGTCCTGTAAGTTGCCCTCTATATTTTTTGAGACTTTTCACATGTGTATTTATGTATGTCTGACAACTACAGATCTCATATACAGTCAGGTCCATAAATATTTGGACATCGTCTCATTACTATTGGTCCCTTAAAAAGTGGGAGGCACATATACAAACTGTTGTAATTCCTACACCTTTCACCTGATTTGGATGTAAATACCCTCAAATTAAAGCTGAAAGTGTCATGGTCTTACCTTCTTGCTGTTCTCCTTCGTTTGACATGTGCTGGCGGCCATCTTGGTTTCTGGGTTTCTTGTAGCCTCCCACCCTGCGGCTCCTCCTTCCCACTGGGAGGAGCTGGATGCCTAGCTCATATATATAGGAGGTCTGTGGCTTCAGTTCCCTGCTTGGTCCTCCTGTGCTCACATGCTACTAAGACTGCTGCTACTTCTGGTTCCTGTTCCTGGCTTCGTCTGACTACCCTGTTGGTTCCTGATCCTGGCTTCGTCTGACTACCCTGTTGGTTCCTGATCCTGGCTTCGTCTGACTACCCTGCTGGTTCCTGACCCCTGGCTTCGCAAAGACTCTGCATCGGTTTCGCCATCCGTTTGGACTTTTGCTTTATAGCTTGTTTTTCAATAAAGCTGTCTTATTTTCACTTATCTGTTGTTGTACGTCTGGTTCATGGTTCCGTGACATTAGGACCAAGCCATGAATTCTGACGGTACAGGGCCATCCTCGCTACCCACGCTGGTTGCCAGACTTGATCAGCAGGATCACCTGTTGGGTCGGTTCGCCGTGGCGTTGCAAACCCTGCTTGAACGCACGGTACCACAGGCCATGAATTCTGACGGTACAGGGCCATCCTCACTACCCACGCTGGTTGCCAGACTTGATCAGCAGGATCACCTGTTGGGTCAGTTCGCCGTGGCGTTGCAAACCCTGCTTGAACGCACGGTTCATTTCGCTCCCGTTGCCGATGGTTCGTTTGTCGCTCCTGGGTCCGCTCCTACTGCCGCTCCGGTTGTTGCGCCAGAGTCTACCCCGACACCTGTTGTTGCGCCCGCGGTGTTTCGGGGTATGTCCGGTTCTGCCCCCCTTCCACAGCGCTTTGGGGGAGAGCCAACTCAGTGCCGAGGTTTCCTTAACCAGGTGGGCATTTATTTCGAGTTGCTGCCACATGCCTTTCCTACTGAGAGATCAAAGGTGGGCTTCTTAATCTCGCTGCTCTCGGACAAGGCCTTGGCCTGGGCCAGCCCTTTATGGGAGAACAACAATCCAGTGGTTGCCGAGTTTTCCGGTTTTGTTGCTTCTCTTCGGAAGGTATTCGATGTGCCGGCTCGTGCTGCCTCTGCTGCGAAGCTCCTTATGTCCATCAGACAGGGTTCACGATCCGTAGCTGAATACGCCATTGAGTTTCGTACCCTGGCAGCAGAGGTGGGCTGGAATAATGAGGCTCTGGTCGCTGCTTTCTCTCATGGTCTCTCGGATGCCTTGAAGGATGAGGTTGCAGCTAAGGACCTACCAGTGGAGCTCGAGTCTCTTATTTCTTTCCTGATTTTGATTGACACCAGACTCAGGGAGAGACCTTCCTTTAAGGAGAGTCTGCGGAGGCCTCCTAACAGATTGGCACCTACCTTTGTTGTCCCACCCGTGCCTCCCTCTCCTCCCACGCCTCCTGGGGATGACTTGTCTGGGGGTGAACCCATGCAGCTGGGGTTTGCTCGCCTGTCCGAGGGGGAGAGGGTACTCCGGAGACGCGAGGGCCGATGCATGTACTGTGGTCTCGGTGGGCATTTTCGGTTGGCATGTCCGAACCGTCCAGGGAGACGCTCGCACCTGAGATCCTGTTGGGGGCAGATCTTGGGTGGAGTCTCCTCGTCCCCGGTTTCCCGTGTTGACAAACCACTGATCACTGTTGTCCTTTCCTGGGTCGGGGGCTCGGTGACGACCCAGGCGTTGGTGGACTCTGGTGCTGGTGGTTTGTTCATTGATAGTGTGTTCGCTGCCGCCAATTCCATTCCTCTGCAGGCTCGAGGTTCTCCTCTGGCTCTTGAGGCGATAGACGGCAGACCCCTTCTGCCGCCACACGTGACTCATGAGACCCTTCCAGTGGGGTTAGCCATTGGTGCCGTCCACAGAGAGTCGGTCTGCTTCCAGGTTATTTCGTCTCCACACTACTCGGTGGTCTTGGGGTACCCCTGGCTCCAGAAGCATAATCCGTTTTTCGATTGGAGATCGGCCGAGATCCTCTCGTGGTCACCGCAGTGTGGGACTAGTTGCATCCATGGGCCTGTCAAGTTGCTGTGTACTTCCTCGGACTCTCTGTTGCCCCCTGAATACGAGGAGTACCGGGATGTATTCGATAAGGTGCGCGCGGTTGCCCTACCTCCGCACCGCCCATACGATTGTGCCATCGAGTTACAATCTGGTGCCGTTCCTCCTCGTGGCAAAGTCTATCCACTGTCGGTAGCGGAGAATGAGGCCATGGAGGAGTACGTGAGGGAGGCGCTTTCACGTGGACACATTCGCAAATCCTCGTCCCCGGCAGGGGCTGGATTTTTCTTTGTGAAAAAGAAGGGCGGTGAGTTGAGGCCTTGCATCGATTACAGGGGTCTCAATCGCATCACGATCAAGAACGCTTACCCGATACCCTTGATTTCCGAGCTGTTCGATCGCCTTAAAGGGGCCACGGTCTTTACCAAACTCGACCTGAGGGCGGCATATAACCTCGTAAGGATCAAGGCGGGCGATGAGTGGAAGACCGCGTTTAACACCAGGACCGGTCATTATGAATCCTTGGTTATGCCCTTTGGGCTGTGCAATGCGCCCGCAGTCTTTCAGGAATTCATCAACGATGTTTTCCGTGACCTGTTGCAGCAGTGTGTGGTGGTCTACCTGGATGACATCTTGGTATATTCTGAGTCCATGGAGACCCACATTCTGGATGTCAAACGAGTGTTGCAACGGTTACGAGAGAACAAGCTGTTCGGTAAGCTTGAGAAATGCGAATTTCACCGATCCCAGGTAACCTTCTTAGGTTACATCATTTCCGCTGAGGGGTTCTCCATGGATCCTGAGAAGGTTTCGGCTGTCTTACAGTGGCCCCAGCCCAGTGGTCTTCGCTCCCTGCAGCGCTTTTTGGGCTTCGCCAATTATTATCGGAAGTTCATCAGGGACTTTTCCATGCTAGCCAAGCCTCTCACGGATCTGACCAGGAAGGGCAGTAATTCCCAGGTCTGGCCGCCCGAGGCCATCCGAGCTTTTGAGGCTCTAAAGTCCGCCTTTGTGTCGGCTCCGATTCTGTCGCATCCCAACCCTGGGTTGCCCTTTGTCCTCGAGGTGGACGCGTCTGAGACGGGAGTAGGCGCCCTTCTGTCTCAGCGTAGAACACCAGAGGGTCCTCTGCTTCCTTGTGGGTTTTACTCCCGGAAACTGTCTTCCGCGGAGTGCAACTACCAGATTGGTGACAGGGAGTTATTGGCCATCGTGCAGGCTCTTAAAGAATGGAGGCACTTGCTCGAGGGTTCGGTGGTTCCGGTCCTCATCCTGACGGACCACAAGAATCTGACCTACCTCTCTGAGGCCAAGAGATTGACACCACGTCAGGCCAGATGGGCTCTGTTCTTGTCACGTTTTAATTACGTGGTCTCCTACCTACCCGGTTCCAAGAACATCAGGGCTGATGCCTTATCACGGCAGTACTCCGACCTGTCCAGGGAGGAGTCGATTCCGACTTCGGTCATACCTCCGAATCAGATCCTGGCTGCCATTCGCACCAGCCTGACCTCTCCCCTGGGTGAGCAGATTTTGGCGGCTCAATCTGGTGCTCCCTCTGGGAGACCCAACGGCAGATGTTTTGTGCCTGAGGAGTTGCGCACTCGGTTGTTGCGAACCTACCATAACTCCAAGACCGCGGGGCATCCTGGAAAGAATCAGCTGTCCTGGGCTGTTTCACGTCTGTTCTGGTGGCCCTCCCTACGTTCCGACATCGCCGCATATGTAGCGGCATGCTCCGTTTGTGCCCAGAGTAAGTCCCCTCGGCACCTTCCGTTGGGCCTTCTGCAACCCTTAGCCACCGGGGAGCGCCCATGGTCACACCTGGGGATGGATTTCATTGTGGACCTCCCTGCATCCCGAGGCCATACGGTCATTCTCATGATTGTGGATCGGTTTTCCAAAATGTGTCACTGTGTTCCTCTCAAGAAGTTACCCTCTGCACAGGAGTTGGCCACGATTTTTGCCAGGGAGGTCTTCCGGTTGCACGGTTTGCCCAAGGAGATTGTGTCGGATCGGGGGAGTCAGTTTGTGTCCAGGTTCTGGCGCGCCTTTTGCTCCCAGTTGGGGATTCATCTCTCCTTCTCCTCGGCCTACCACCCTCAGTCCAATGGGGCCGCAGAACGATCCAATCAGGCCTTGGAGCAATTCCTTCGTTGCTATGTCTCCGATCACCAAGACAATTGGGTTGACCTCCTGCCTTGGGCTGAGTTTGCCAGGAACACGGCGGTGAACTCTTCCTCTGGGACGTCTCCCTTCATGGCCAACTATAGGTTCCAACCTGCCGTGTTACCGGAGGTATTCTCTCCCCAGGATATTCCGGCTGTGGAGGATCACCTTTCCGTCCTACGTGCTTCTTGGGTACAGATCCAGAAGTCCCTTGAGGTCTCTGCGCAGCGCCAGAGACTCCAGGCTGATCGCAGACGAGCGCCTGCTCCTTCCTACCAGGCCGGAGACCGTGTATGGTTGTCCACCCGCAACCTCAACCTTCGAGTGCCCACTCCCAAGCTGGCGCCTCGCTTTGTTGGTCCCTTCCGAGTGCTTCGCAGGGTAAACCCGGTAGCCTATGCCCTTGCGCTTCCTCCTGGCATGCGGATCTCCAACGTGTTTCATGTCTCCCTGTTGAAGCCTCTGGTGTGTAATCGTTTCACTTCCTCGGTTCCTCGGCCTCGTCCGGTCCGAGTGGGCAATCGTGAGGAGTATGAGGTGAGCAATATCCTGGACTCACGCCTGGTCCGCGGTCGGGTGCAGTTTTTGGTTCATTGGCGTGGTTATGGTCCAGAGGAGCGTTCCTGGGTTCCCTCCGCAGATGTCCATGCTCCTGCCTTGCTCCGAGCCTTCCACGCACGCTTCCCTCAGAAACCGTTCTTTACTCCGCGGAGGAGGGGCCCTTGAGGGGGAGGTACTGTCATGGTCTTACCTTCTTGCTGTTCTCCTTCGTTTGACATGTGCTGGCGGCCATCTTGGTTTCTGGGTTTCTTGTAGCCTCCCACCCTGCGGCTCCTCCTTCCCACTGGGAGGAGCTGGATGCCTAGCTCATATATATAGGAGGTCTGTGGCTTCAGTTCCCTGCTTGGTCCTCCTGTGCTCACATGCTACTAAGACTGCTGCTACTTCTGGTTCCTGTTCCTGGCTTCGTCTGACTACCCTGTTGGTTCCTGATCCTGGCTTCGTCTGACTACCCTGTTGGTTCCTGATCCTGGCTTCGTCTGACTACCCTGCTGGTTCCTGACCCCTGGCTTCGCAAAGACTCTGCATCGGTTTCGCCATCCGTTTGGACTTTTGCTTTATAGCTTGTTTTTCAATAAAGCTGTCTTATTTTCACTTATCTGTTGTTGTACGTCTGGTTCATGGTTCCGTGACAGAAAGTCTGCAGTTAAAGCACATCTTGTTTCATTTCAAATCCATTGTGGTGTATAGAGCCAAAAAGATTAGAATTGTGTCAATGTCCCAATATTTATGGACCTGACTTAATGAAAAAAGAGCACGGTTAGTGTTCATCACAACCAACCGGGAAGGAAGCTTGACTTTTACAGAAAATGTCCTGGTTCACACTAGTGCGATTTCAGATGCTTCTTAAGTCGTATGACAATGGAATCACATTATTTTCAATAATGCCTGTTCACATCAATGCATGTTTTTGGAAAAGGGTCCTGTGCTACTTTGGTGTAATTCCAGCACAATTCTGGCCCCATAGAATATGCAGACCACATCCAAGTTGCATCACACAATAAAACTTAAAGGCAGATCAAACATTGATCACAACAGTATAATCCTAGCCTTAAAATAAAATCACCAAAATATTACAAAAAAAGAAAACGTGATTTTGGACTTCTATGGACTGAATACGTACAGTACATACTATCGAACGATTATAAAATTAACAAATTAATAAAGACCTTCAGAGCTCCACCTCTTAGAAAGCCTGCTTTTTTTAACCTATAAAAAAAAAAACGTACCATGGTATATAATAATTGCCCAGTACCAAAATATCAATTTCAAAGGGAAGCCAATAATACAATTTTCTCTTACGTCCTCCGACAGTCGCCGCCCACTTCATATTCGTCACAATGGGGTATTAGACTTTGCTCCGAAGGAGTAGCTAGGCAACAGAATATGTTAATATAAAAGCTTTAACACATCCCACCCCCAGGGGGTGGTCCCCTCAGTCAATACCCTCCTACTTCCTGTATCCATACTCCAGTTTCAATGTCTAGCTTGTCAGGAGTGGCTGGCTCTCTCTGTGCTGGGGCTTTGTGCCCCAGACTCTTTCTTCTTTTTTGATTTTTTGTTTGAGTTTTCTCTCTTGCTTTACTTAGCTGTTATTTTTTCAGCGTTAGTTCTTCTGATGAAGAGGATTCGTGCGGGCTGGGTCTCAGGCTGATCCCCCTGGTCGCAGGTTGTGGGTCGGTGGCTTCCCAGCCTGCCATCGAGCGTTCAGTCAGGTATCGCTCCTGGCGCAGTGAACGACCCATCCCTGTTCGGTGCAGGGATGCTTGGTGAGGTGGCTACCTCACTGGACGCTGTGCGGTTTCTTAACCCACCATTGTGCTGCGTCCTGGATGCGACTCTCCTTGCCTTGTGTGCAGCGGTTTGTTCGCCTGTGGGGGTTCCCCACGCCATCCGTGGAGGTAAGTGTATTTATGTGGGGACCTGTCTGTTTTGGGAGGGCTGTCAGTCTGGGACTGTGTTACCCTGCCTGTGTTCACACCGTGGATTTGTTTCTCCCTGTCTCTCTGGCTGCATGCTGTGGGCATAAGGAGGGGGGGCTGGGCTGCACTGTCTGTGTCAGCCTGTGTATGTGTGAAGGCTGTGTGCTGTGGGACATGCTTTTGACCATGTTGGGGCACTTTACAGCGATCGCTACGGCGATCCGCCATGTTTTTTTGCATGGGTGGTGTTAATGCATCACTGTAGTGGGAGAGCGGCGGTTTCGGCGCCAAACGGCGCCATTTTGCCTGCACTCGCCCAGCCGCATGTTTTAACTGCGGGCGGCCATTTTCTTGTAGCCTTTCATAGGCTTTCACAGAGCGCCCTGATTGCATCACTTCCTCTTTCCTGGTGTGCACGATCGCGGCGGCAGCTACAGCGAGGTCTCCTTCAGGTTTTTACCTTCTGATCTTCCTTTATCCATTGCCTGGGTTCTGTGTCTTCCCTGTGGGGGTCCCAATTGTGCTGTGTGTGTGTGCGGTGGGCTGCGCTCGCTGCGCTTGTTAAAGGGGCAGTTAACCCCTTCTTGGTCAGCAATAATTTTTGGGCAATGGATTCTCGGGAGGGCAAATTTCCTACCACATTGATGGGTAGCCAGGGGACTGCTGTTTTCCCCCCCCAGGGGGGGATTTGGCTGCGATTGTGGCTAATCTGGCAGCACAGGTGCAAATGCTGGTGGCTGCTCAATCCACAAAAAGGTCCAGAGATTCAATTTCCTCTGGTTCAGAGGGTGATGGTGCAGGGGCTGGTGTGGCCGGGGTCTCCTTATCAGGGTCCCGTTCCTCCCTGGATCTTGTGGGGTCCGAGGTGGAGGCTGAGGTTGAAGGGGTGGATGATTCTCCCCCTGGCTCGTCTGAAGAGCTTGCACTCATGGATGAAATGGTTGCTTCTATTAAACATACGCTGCGCTTGCAGGATGACCCGTGTCCTCCTGCTGCCTTGGCAGCTTATGGGACGAAGAGACGGCGCAAAACATCGCAGGTTTTTCCCTGCACGGATGATTTTCAAAACGCTGTTAAAGAACAATGGCGTAATATCCGCAAGCCTTTTGCTGTACCCAGTAGGTTCAAATTGCGTTATCCTTTCACGCCCGCTACTGACGAGCGTTGGTGTGTACCACCTCCGGTGGATCACGCGATCGCGGTTTTGAATAAGTCCACTGCGATTCCTGCTGAGGATACCCCGGTGTTCCGGGATGCCACGGACAAGAGGCTGGAGTCTCTTGCCCGTCATACCTATTCTATTATGGGTTCTATGTTGAAAGCTCTGTTTGCTTCCCTTATGGCGGCCCAGGCGGTTCGCGAGTTGGACGCAGGTGCTTAGACGCGTTTTGGTGGCTGACTCCGCCCCGCAGGCGACATTGGACATGGTGGATCAAATCCATCAGGGTGTCATGTATTTGTGCGATGCGGACTTGGATATGGTCCCGTTGGCCGCACGTGTACACGGTGTGGCGGTGTTGTCTCGCCGTTTGGTTTGGTTGAAGTGTTGGTCGGTGGACCAATCTTCTCACAAGACTTTAGCCAATCTTCCTTATGACGGTTCTCGCCTTTTTGGTGAATCCTTGGATACACTGATAAAGGGGATCACGGGTGGTAAGAGCACGCTCTTGCCCCAATCCCAGAAGGCTAAGTCGACTACTGGTAAGAAGCATGCTTCCTTTCGGCCCTCTCAGGGGTCCTTTCGTGCCTTTCGGCCGCACTTTAAGGGCAAACCGTTCAAAGGTCAGGGCTCTCAAAAGAAGCCGTGGACAGGTAAGCAGAAGTCCGGCCAATCCGGATCCGCTGCCCACACCAGTGCGGCCTGAAGGGGCGCCCTCACCCGGTTCTGGGGTGGGGGGACGCTTGCTCGGTTTTCTACAACCTTGGCTGGCCTGTGTTCGGGACAGGTGGGTTCAGGAAATCGTTCGATCTGGTTACAAGATCGAGTTTCTCTCTCGGCCGGAGAGCAGATTTTTTCCCTCAAATCTTCAACTGTCTCCGGAGCGTTTGCGGGATCTGCACCTGGCGGTGCGGGACCTGAGAGCTCAGGGAGTGGTGGTCCCGGTGCCTCATCGGGACAGATTTCGGGGGTTCTATTCGAATCTGTTCACTGTACCCAGGAAGGAGGGCAAGGTTCGTCCAATTCTGGACCTGAAGGGTCTAAACCGCTTTGTGCGTGTTCGCAAGTTCCGCATGGAATCTCTGCGGTCGGTGGTGGCTGCCCTGGTTCCGGGGGAATTCATGGCCTCCATCGATCTGAAGGATGCGTACCTACACATCCCCATTTTCGAGGGTCACCAGAGGTACCTTCGATTCGCCATTGCGGAGGATCACTACCAATTCGTGGCGTTGCCTTTTGGCCTCGCTTCGGCTCCGCGGGTTTTCACCAAGGTGCTTGCGCCTCTGCTGGCCTTGTTAAAGGCCCAGGGCATCTCTGTCCTGGGGTATCTGGACGACATTCTGGTTCGGTCTGCGACCAGCCAGGGTCTGGAGAAGGATCTGTCCGTCACGGTGCAGACTCTGCAGGAGTTTGGTTGGACGATAAATTACCCGAAATCGACACTGTGCCCGGCGGTTCGTCTTCCCTATTTGGGAATGTTCCTGGACTCGGTCCAGGCGAAGGTCTTCCTACCGGAGGACAAACTCAAGGTTCTTCAGGGAGAAGTCCAGTCCCTCAGGGACATTCCGTGCTCATCCCTGTGGAAGTGCATGCGGTGTCTGGGTCTGATGGTCTCGGCTTTCGAGGCAATTCCCTTTGCCCAGTTTCACAAGAGGGGTCTCCAAGTGGAGATTCTGTCCAAGTGGGACGGGCGTCCGCAGTCTCTGGATGTCCAGATTTCGTTGAGCCGTCGCACCAGAAGGGATCTTCTGTGGTGGCTCCAGTCCCCGGCGGTGTCGGGGGGAAAGTCTTTTCGTACTCTTTCATGGACGGTGATCACCACGGACGCCAGCCTGTCGGGCTGGGGTGGTGTTCTGGGCGTTCCGTCCGCCCAGGGGACTTGGTCGGGGGAGGAATCCTCCCTTTCGATCAACATTCTGGAGTTGCGTGCGATAAATCTTTGCCTTCACCGTTGGACGGACAGGCTGCACAGCTGTCCGGTTCGGGTGCAGACGGACAATGCCACGGCAGTGGCTTACGTCAATCACCAAGGGGGCACCAGGAGTGCCCGAGCGGCTCGGGAAGTGGCCGGCATTCTTTCTTGGGCCGAGACTCATGTCCCGGCGATATCGGCGGTACACATTCCGGGGGTGGAGAACTGGCAGGCGGATTATCTGAGTCGCCAGACCCTGGATCAGGGGGAATGGTCTCTCCACCCGGCTGTCTTCCAGATGTTGTGCGCGAAGTGGGGTCTTCCGGAAGTGGACCTGTTCGCGTCTCGTCTGAACAACAAGGTAAAAAGGTTCGTGGCAAGGACGCACGATCCTCGGGCAGACGCGTCCGACGCGTTGGTGGCCCCGTGGCACCAGTATCGGCTGCTGTATGCGTTCCCGCCGATCCAATTGCTGCCCCGGTTCCTTCGCAGGTTGAACTCGGAACCACACACGGTGATTCTTGTGGCACCGGACTGGCCTCGCCGGTCCTGGTACGCGGACATCGTGAACCTGGCGGTCGACGCTCCTTGGCGTCTGCCTCTTCGAGAAGATCTCTTGTCTCAAGGACCGATATTCCATCCTGCTTTACAGTCGCTGGCTTTGACGGCCTGGCTGTTGAAACCGAGGTCCTGAAGGATAGGGGTCTCTCTCCGGAGGTCATTCACACTTTGATTAACGCGAGGAAGTCTTCCTCGGGGAAGGTCTATCACCGTACTTGGAAGGCCTACTTTGCCTGGTGTGAGTCCAGGGGGTTTTCACCTCGCACTTACTCGGTGTCTAGGGTGTTGTCCTTCCTTCAGACGGGTGTCGACCAGCGTTTGGCGCTGGCTACGGTCAAGGGTCAGGTGTCTGCGCTGGCCGTTCTTTTTCAACGTCCTGTGGCGTCTAACTCTTTGGTTAGTACCTTTGTTCAAGGGGTGCGACATCTGGTCCCTCCTAGGAGGGAACCTTTGCCTCCTTGGGACTTGAATCTTGTTCTGTCCGTGCTACAACATGCTCCTTTTGAACAGATCAGGAAGATCTCGTTGTCCAAGAAAGTCGCTTTTTTGGTGGCGATCACTTCGGCTCGCAGGGTTTCGGAGCTGGCAGCTTTGTCCTGCAAGTCTCCGTATCTGGTCCTTCATCTGGATATGGTGGTCTTACGACCTAACCCTTCTTTTCTTCCGAAGAGGGTTTCGGATTTCCACATCAATGAGGATATTGTCCTGCCTTCGCTCTGCGCGAAGCCCAAACATCCGAAGGAGGTGGAGCTGCATTCCTTGGATGTTGTTCGGGCGATTAGGGTTTACCTGAAATCGACTGAATCTTTCCGCAAGTCGGATTCATTGTTTGTCCTTCCTGAGGGACCTCGGAAGGGCTTGGCTGCATCGGCCTCTACCATTGCCAAATGGATCAGACAGACTGTGGAACAGGCCTATGCTTTGAAGGGGAGAGTTCCCCCTGTGCCTGTGAAGGCTCACTCTACCAGATCTCTGAGTACGTCTTGGGCCTGTCGTCATGGGGCTTCTGTGGCCCAGGTGTGTAAGGCGGCGACTTGGTCGTCCGTTCACACCTTCACAAAATTCTACAGAGAGTGGATGTTCAGGCATCGGCAGATGCTTCCTTTGGCCGCAAGGTTCTTAGTGCGGTAGTTCCCTAGAGCCTCTTGTATGGGCTTCTTGGCTGTTGGGATACATGTTGTTATCCCTAGGTTATTTGTTTTCCTGGGATTTTTTTGCTTCTGTTGAGCAAGTTTTTTCTTCTGTTGCCCAGAGGGTTTCCTTCCTTTGGTAAGGTTCCTTTCTCTGTTGTGGAGACGGCGTTGCCTTGGGCGCGGCTGCGTTTCCCACCCCTCATGTTTGCACTGCTTTGGGACGTCCCCATTGTGACGAATATGAAGTGGGCGGCGACTGTCGGAGGACGTAAGAGAAAACGGAATTTTTGTAAAATCTTACCTGTAAAATTCCTTTCTCTGAGTCCTCCGACAGTTGCCGCCCCCGCCCCTCTTTTGGGGTTGAATGTACTCTCTACTGCTATTCCACTGAAACTGGAGTATGGATACAGGAAGTAGGAGGGTATTGACTGAGGGGACCACCCCCTGGGGGTGGGATGTGTTAAAGCTTTTATATTAACATATTCTGTTGCCTAGCTACTCCTTCGGAGCAAAGTCTAATACCCCATTGTGACGAATATGAAGTGGGCGGCGACTGTCGGAGGACTCGGAGAAAGGAATTTTACAGGTAAGATTTTACAAAAATTCCGTTTTTCTTAACCTCCCTGGCGGTATGATTGTTTCCGATTTTAGGTGCTGAAAGCAGTATAATTATTTTGCATGTAATTATAAAGGACGAGAAGCCCAAACCAACTATTTACATATGACTTTTTTACTGTGCGTTCTTCTTTATAACATCTCGGGTATGATAAAGTTTGAAGCACAAAATCATAAATTATAATATAATAAATAACTATGAATAAGTTAAAATACACACACACATATACATACATACATACATATATATATACACGCGCACACATATACACACACACACATATATATATATATATATATATATATATATATATATATATACACGCACACATACATACACACACACACACACACACACACACACACACACACATATGTGTATATATATATATATATATATATATATAGTACAGTAAAACTGCAGGAAAGGGCACTGGGGGGCAAACTAATGTCAATTTATTTTATAATGTAATCCAATAGGATTACAATATATCAGTGTGTTTTACTATTTGAATTTGCCGTCGGTTCCACCCCCTGCGACGTGACGCTCGCAGGAGACGGAAACCGGGGCTCACAGCATTGGGCGGAAGATCCGCCCGCCGTATGCTGCAAGGACACATGGCGGGATCCCGGGGACAAGGTAAGTAACCTCTACCAGGATCCAGCGATGCTCCCTGGTGGTACCCCGAGACTGTCTGCCGGTATGGAGGTACAGGCAGGCAGTTGTACTGAGTGTCTGCAGGAGCCTGGCATTGCATCCACATTCCACTGATTGCAGGTGCAGTGTTTTCCTGGCTGCAGTGTTTAAAAAAAAAAAATTGTTTGTTTTCAAAAGGTGAACTTAGACTTTAAATACAGTACACACAGCATCCACGTAAACCGGGCATCACTAAATGGCGGTCCGCGTCTTGCCGGAGCTACTGCTCTATCTGGACCGCACGCTCCATTTAGCTGACGATTTTGTTCTCACCCTCTGCCGCTTTCATGAGCAGAGCGGACAGCGGGACAATTCTGGACTGGGGGCAGGATCAGCATTGCATGGAGAGAAGCAGCTGCCTGAACTTTTCCCATTAACCAGGAGGTGATTGGATGCTAGGAGGCAGTCCTATCAACCATTTACCAGCTTGCTAATGTGAAAGGTTAACCCAACAGCTTCCGCGCCCCATCCAGTGCTGCTGTGCTTCTGTCTTCAGTTCAGGATTGTCCCGCCGCCTCCTCTCCGCTCTGTGTTAGGTAGGAGAGTGAAGGGAGGAAAGGACATGGCTGTGAACTTGTGAAGGATGAGTAGCAGGGTCATGTACAGGGGGCAGTGCTGTGGGGGTAATATGTAACGGGGGGCAGTGCTGTGGTGGGGATGTGATGGGGGCAGTGCTGTGGTGGGGATGTGAAGGGGGCAGAGCTGTGGTGGGGATGTGAAGGGGTAGTGCTGTGGGGGGGATGTGAAGGGGCAATGCTGTAGGGGAGGGATGTGAAATGGGGCACTGCTGCGGGGGTGACATGTGAAGGGGGCAGTGCTGCGGGGGTGACATGTGAAGGGGGCAGTGCTGCGGGGGTGACATGTGAAGGGGGCAGTGCTGCGGGGATGACATGTGAAGGGGGCAGTTCTGCAGGGGTGACATGTGAAGAGGCAGTGCAGCGGGGGTGACATGTGAAGGGGACAGTGCTGCGGGGGTGACATGTGAAGGGGGCAGTGCTGCGGGGGTGACATGTGAAGGGGCAGTGCTGCGGGGATGACGTGAAGGGGGCAGTGCTGCGGGGATGACATGTGAAGGGGGCAGTTCTGCGGGGGTGACGTGACGAGGCAGTGCAGCAGAGGTGACATGTGAAGGGGACAGTGCTGCGGGGGTGACATGTGCTTTACGCAAAATGTGGTTTCAGGGGTTTCATTGGCTCTTAAACACACTGTAATATGGTTTCCCGTAACATAGAAATTGCATAGTATAAATGCACCATGGAGTTTATATGGGGCTGCATTTTTAAAAAGGTGCCAGGGCCTTTTCCTAGTAGAAAACGCAGGCACAGCAGCCCATTCAAATGAATGAGCGGTAGTGTCTGCACACCTGGGCAGTCATGTAAGGAATCTGAGTCATAGCGCAAAAATGCGAGTTGGCCCTCTGCTGGAAAAAATTTTTACTATTCGGACCTCTGTGAATTTTAATTCAATACCCTTGATGTAAACCATACTCTGTGCATTCCTATAAATATAATCTAGTGATGATTTCCCTGTGGATCACTCCATTTTAAGTAGTATCAAAGGTTGAAGGATATTAATAAACAGATTGCATCTTTTATTATGAAGTGACAGCTATCTTCAAGGAGTTGTAAAGGCAGAAGTTTTTTTTATCTTAATTCATTCTATGCATTAGGATAAAAAAATTTGTGTGTAGCAGCCGCCCCAGCACTCCATAATATTTACCTGAGCCCCCTCTCTATCCAGCGATGTCCACAAGTTCCTCAGGACTCTACCTCCTGATTGAGAGACACAACAGCGCCGCCAATGGCTTCCGCCGCTGTCAATCAAAGTCAGTTAGCCAATCCAATATCTCAAACAAAAAATGCTCACAAGTTAGTTATAATATATATAGGACTGCCTTTACGCAGATCCTTTTGAAGTTCATTTCATTCCACTAAAAAGCAGATTACAAAATATAAGCACCCCCAGTGATCCATACTGTAAATATGCAAACTCAAATAGAAACATTGGATAGAATGCAAACTGCAAATCTGTCACGCCTATGGGGCAGTCCCCGAAGGCATACACCAACTCACTCTGCTATAGGTTTGTTTCTGCCTAGTTTAGGAGTAGGACCTAGTTCCCGGATGGGACTTCGGTCTTAGCTTGTTTTTTTTATTTTAAAGGAAAGCTATTTTAAAATTTTTAAGCTATTTATGTTTCTGAGAGAACTGAAATCAACAGCCAAACTGGGTTTTGAACTGGATATCCTAGATCCTCAAGGTCTCCCAGTCCGGCCAGCAAGCTTGTGCAGGTTATAGCCCCGCACTAGACCTCGCCATGACGGGGGCTGGCCCGCGAGTGAAACGCCTCGCTAGGACACACACAACCTGGTTCGGCCTGAGTCGCAGCATGCCCCTTGGCCATCAGCACCCCCACCCCGAGTGGAAAGGTAGTTTTATCTGGTTTGAAGCCCACCCGATTGTCGTTGGTATGGTGATTAGTGTCTCCCCATAGCTCTTGCGATCTCGGGGTGGACATGGGCCACTCCTTGGGATGGTTGGACCCCCGGGTTCCCTTCCATTTCCCCTAGCCCTTCTAACAGTCACGGTGGTCTTTATCCCCCAACCTACCCCCATGCTTCGCCACTTTCTCCAGTAAGGGGGGTGGATGTGGTTGTTGCTGACCGGATTGCACTCGGGGGTTTTTGAGCAAGTTCCCGACCCCCTGGGTGTTAGTGACTGGAGCAGGGATGTCCTTTGCGTCTGCGTCACAGCGGGCCCCTTCGTCCCCTTTATAGGGGGCTATGTCCTTTTTTGTAATTTATGGTGAGCGACCCTTAGGTCTAATAGGGGTCTTTATGTGGAATTTTAGCCGGCGTCTCCTTGCGGGACTGTGGTCGGCGACCTCACCTGCTTGTTATGTTCTCAGGACAAGCTTAGCATATAGCGACTCTACTAGGTCTGCGTCCACGCACTTCAGATGCTCTGCAGTAAGGGATGATTCCTTTTTTTTTTTTTTTTTTTTTTACTGCGCATGCAAGGGCGCTGGTGGGTATCGGTGCAGAAAATTTTTAACACTGGGGGCGCCGGTCCCCTCGGTGCCCGCAGATCCCCTAAAAGCGGCAAAGGTACTCCCTTTTCCCGCCTGGTGTGGCTAAAAAGCTGGTCTGCGGATGAGGCTTCTAAAAAGGCTCTATCAGATCTCCCCTTTACGGGGGACCTCTTATTTGGGTCTTTGTTGGACAAACTGATCAAAGGACTCACAGGTGGGAAGAGTACTCTTCTTCCTCTATTCACTAAGGGCAAGTCACCGCGTAGTAGACGGGGCCCTTATTTCTCTATCGTTCATTGACGGACACAGTCTTCTGAAGCATATCAGTAGGGTTATACTGCCCCCTACAGGAGTAGGACACTAGGCAGAAAAAAGTTCTGGCTACGCCTATGAGCAGTGCCTTGGGGTATACCCTCTCTCTTCCTGCATAGGATGTCGGTTTTAATCTACCTAGTTCCTTGCTGAGATCTTTGGTCCTGGCATAAAAATACTGTATTTTTTTTTATGTAGATTTTTATTAGCTAGCCTTTTTCTCTGTAATTTTTGTCCTGTGAGATCTACAAGCAACTATGCAGGATCTGGGTGACTGCTGAATAATCTAGATCCAGTGGTCACCCCAGCTGGCCAGCGAGCGCACGCAGACCTTAACTCCGCACTGGGTCGGCCGCGACATAGTCCCACTGAATGGCGACTGGCCCCGCGAGTTAAACGTCTAGGCCTATGTCGCAGGGGTTCCTATTTGGCCGACAGCCCCCCCACTTCAGTGGAGAGGGGTCCTGTCAGGAGATAGTGCCCGCCTGTGTTCCTGGTACAATGAATAAACGTCCCCCCCCCCCTTCCCTGGTGGATTTTGGGGTGGACGCGGGCCCCTCCCTGGGATGGTTGGACCCTCACACTCCTGGGTTTCCCTCTGTCCTGTTGTGCAACCCCCCCTCCCACTTGGGGGACTGTTTGGGCTTACCTGAGGCTGGAGCCTCGTTTGCAGGCCGCATGGGGGGCCGGGGGGTGCGCCGTCTGCAGTGCTCGGCCGATCGTGCGGGGGGCCTTGGTGGGTTCCTCCATGGCCTTCCTGCTGCTGGATGGTGTTAGGAGGGCTGACGGGTGGTTCCCCTGTGGATCCTGGTTTCCGCGCTCTCCGCCATTTTCTTGTAGCCTCTGAAGTTGCTGCCAAAACTTCTTCATAGGATAGAGGCGGAAGGCATTCCAGTCATTTTAGTGGCTCCGGACTGGCCTCGTCGAGCTTGGTACGCCGACCTGGTCAGGCTTCTCGCCGCATGGAGACTTCCTCTCGGGGAGGATCTACTGTCTCAGGGGCCAATATTCCATCCTGCTTTACAGTCGCTGGCTTTGACGGCTTGGCTGTTGAAAGCCAGGTGCTGAAGGACGGGATTGTCTGCTTCAGTGATTCCCACTCTGCTTAAAGCGAGAAAAGCAACTTCTAGGAAGATTTTTGTAATCGTACGCTGTTGTGGAAATGAGGTTTGGAGCACAGAAACTCACTCAAAACTTTTCAGCGCACATTTGGATATTAATACGTGCCAAACACCATTAAACCCTTGTACTGAAAAGTACAATGTACAGCTCTTTTGTATAGGGTTAGGCCATTGCACTAGGCGACAAGAAAGGAACAGACACGCTGGGTCATATCGATGCCATCTGAAGGGTCTCTCTGTGTCTGAGTGTGAGTGTCTGAGCCCTCCAGAGTAGAGCTAGGGTTATTTACAGCCAGTGAACAAAAGGAAAGGGGTGGCATCAAGACCACCCATCACAGACATGTATACATTCAAAAGTACAATAGAAAAGAGGAGTCAATGTTTATGTATAAACATGGCCATGTGCAGAGACTAACTGCCAAGTGAACAAAGCAACATGGCTGCCATCTCATGGACTCTGCCAGCTAATCCATAAGAATGGACTCATCATAACCTGTTAGTGGATCCTATTTAATATGGTTTAAAAAAAAAAAACATATTTGATAGTGATCATGCTATTGTTCCATCGAATGTTATTATATCTGCAAAAGACAATAGCAGCAGTATTTTACTCATATGGATCAAATATGACAGAAATATGCCATTAATCCTGGTAAGGGGCAGATATTATTAAAATGATAAGAATTCCACATCACAAACCTATCTCCGCAGTGAATACCGGGGCCCCGGGTGGCTTATATATATTTGTGCAATGGAGTTCTCCTTGCGCTGCTATAAGTCAGGCTACAAGTATTGTGCAATCCCATCTAATGGAAAATTTCCACTAAGAGGTCTTTCCTCAGTGCCAGTTAAAGCAATATTTGCTGTGCATAGCGTTTACAGGTAAACTGACACTGGGAGACATAATGACAATGTAACTAAAAATGCATCCTAAAGAAACGTCCACATAAATATTAATACAATTTCCAAAACAGCGTGGAAGTCGTACATTGTGTGGTGTCCCTTGGGACCCATCCCCGCTCCTAATCTGTGGCTCCAATCTCGGCTTTCCTTCAATGGGGAGTTGATCAAAAATTGGCCTTGAGTGCTATCAAGGGTCAGGTCTCGGCCTTGGCTATTTTCTTTCAGAGGCCATTGGCCACCCATTCCCTGGTGTGTAACTTCATCCAGGGGGTGCGACACTTGGTACCTCCGGTGCGACCTCCGCTACCACCTTGGGACCTTAATTTGGTGCTGTCGGTTCTCCAGAGGCCTCCCTTTGAGAGTATTCAGGAGATTCCCCTGCTTACCTTGTCTCAGAAGGTGGCCTTCTTGGTGGCTATCACTTCTGCGTACAGAACTGGCGGCTTTGTCCTGTCATTCTCCCTACCTGGTGGTTCACTGGGATAAGGTGGTACTTCGTCTGGATCTGTCCTTCCTGCCGAAGGTGGTTTTCAGTTTTCACTTAAATGAGGACATCAGGTTACCTTCTTTGTGTCCTAAGCCTACACATCCTAAGGAATTTGCTCTGCATACCCTGGATGTTGTTTGGGCGATCAAGGTGTTTTTGGCGTCTACGGAGTTTGCAAGCCTGACTCTCTCCTTGTGCTCACGGATGGCCCAAAGAAAGGGCTGCCTGTGTCTGACTTTTTCCAGGTGGATCAGACAGATGGTGGTGCAGGCTTATTCCATTAAGGGACAGATTCCACCTTTCCCTGTCAAGGCGCATTCTACTCGGAAGCTTAAACATAATAGGCTAGGTGGGACTTTGAGTGAGACCCCAGCAGGTAGTGCCCGGCGTCTCCATCCCTATAACAAGAAAAGAAAAATGAGGTTGAAGGATTAGAAGAGGTGCATGAAAGTCAGCCAGCCCCCAGTCTGATGTACTCACCCTCCAGTCTGTCACCAACCAAGTAGACCTGTCTCTTGATACAAAGAACAGGGGTTTAGTTGACACACATTTGCAAACGCATGTGAAATCTGCAGAGCCACTTCACGGCACCCTGTTAAATCTGCAGTCCTAACACTCCTAATTTAGTTTCTCCACACTGGAAGCACATGGCTGCTGATGGATGGGGGAACAGGTGAGAGGGAGACAGCCCAACCTCCCCCAACCCACCCTCATCCATGACTGGTCTGTTGTCTCAAAACTCAAATAACTAAGTTGTAACGATGGTACAAACTGGAAAGGGCCAGCTGAGAAGCATTACACCTCCATCTCCTTGGTGGATGCAGTATAAAGACAGATAGGGATTTTATATATGTGGCATGGCCTGTAAAGCACAATGCCTTTCAATCCCTAATTTCCTATTTGGGACTTTGTGTGAGACAAGCAGGTCATGCTTTCAGCGTGGAGATACTAAATTAGGAGTGTTAGGACTGCAGATTTAACAGGGTGCTGTGAAGTGGCTCTGCAGTTTTCACATGCGTTTGCAAATGTGTGTCAACTAAACCCCTGTTCTTTGTATCAAGAGACAGGTCTACTTGGTTGGTGACAGACTGGAGGGTGAGTACATCAGACTGGGGGCTGGCTGATTTTCATGCACCTCTTATAATCCTTCAACCTCATTTTTTTTTTTTTTTACTCGGGAGCTTAGTGCTTCCTGGGCTTTTCCCCATCGGGCATCTGTGCTTCAGGTGTGCATGGCGGCGACCTGGTCATTTGTTCACACCTTTACCAAATTCTATAAGGTGGATGTGCTGGCATCTGCGGGTGCTTATTTTGGCCGCAAAGTTTTGCTGGCTGCTGTTTAGGGGGCCCCTTGGCCTTCCTTGAGGGTGTTCCTGTTTGGTTTTCAGGTGGACCTCATCTTGTTGTTCTGATGAGTCCTGAGTTGCCTGGTTGGCCATGTTGGCCTTGGACTGTTTTTTTGTTCTGCTGTTCCTACCCCTCATTTGGGTACTGCTTTGGGACATCCCTACTGATATACATCAGAGGACAGCGTCCGTCAATGAACGATAGGGAAAACTGGATTTCTCTTTCGCCGACGGACGTAGCTGCTGCTTCAATCATAGACAGATGGGTAATAAGCCCCTCCCACTAGGAGTGACCAGGCAGAACCAAAGGCTTTGACATGCCCAGGAGGCGGTAGCTCCAGGTTATTACCCTCGGTCTCACGGCTGCATTTCCAGTTTTTTTAGCTGCCTGGCCTTAGGAGTGGCCAAACAGCTCCCTGCTGGGACGTTTTGTCCTAGATTTATTTTTTAAACGTCTTAAAGGGAACCTTTTTCTCTCTCTTTGGACTGGCTATATGAGAGCCTTAAGGTCTCCCAGTTTGTGCCAGGTAGCGCTTGCCAACTGTAGCTCCGCGCTGGGTCTGCACAGCGACTATTGTCCCATGGACGGGGACTGGCCTGCGTCGATATTGCACTGGGACGCACACACCTGGCATGCCGGAGTCGCAGCGTACCCCTCGCCCGACAGCGCCCTTACTGCGGTGCAGAGGCTGCCTCTCTAGATGGACGCCCACCCTTCGCAGCGTGGTTTGGTAAGTACAGTCCCCCCGTCTGGTTAGCGGGCCTGGGGTGGACGTGGGCGACCTCTGAGGTGAGTAGGTCTTTTAGGTACCCACCCCCGATTTTCACCCCCCCCCTTTTTTTATGTGGGTCTCCTGGGATCCCTTCCTCCTGCTATGACCTCTCCCTACCCTTGATGGCCCCCGGGTCACTACTTTAGTGAGGGCTCCCTTTAGTGTAGCAGCACCTGTGGGTGCTAAGCAGGGTAGTGGATGGGGGCTTAGTGGGTGTGTGGGCTGCACTGTCCGCTGCAGGGGGGGGGAATCTTCACCGTGGAAGACCCCCGCCAGGACCCCAGGCCTGTTGCTAGGCAGGCCTCAGTAGGCAGACGCCGCATGCTATTAGGCGCGGCCGCCATTTTGTTGTGGTCTGGCATTTTTTTGTAGTGCGAGCCTCAGCAGCCAGGGTTGTCTCCTTCACTGGAGCCGGCGGCCATTTTCTTGGAGACCGGGGACGCTTAGAGAGTGGGAAGCTGCTGCCTCTAGTGGGCGGGGACTCGATGGGCGTTTCTTTTACACCGCTCCGCTCTGTCCGGACATGCTGCTCGCCTGGGGACAGTGCTATTTCTTGGCCTCATTACTGCATTTACAGGGGGGTTTCAGGCCCTGGAGGGGCTTTAGTTATTCCTTGATTTATTTTGTGCACAGCGATCGCCTCTTAAAGGCGCGGTACACGCGGGGGGGGCGGCGGTCTTGCTGGAACCTGTGGTGCTTCAAAGTTATTTGCCTCCTACAGGAGGCCATTGTACCGGCCTGTGGGTGTCTCCTAATTAACCCTTGTGGTGCAGGTTCGTGCTTCCACGTTCCCTGTCTGGTCTGTGTAAGTGCACATGTACTGCTGGGCCATATTTCTAACATTGACTCCTGAAGTTTATCTGCGACCCCTGATGTATCTTTGGGGCCAGCATCTTATACTCATGATGTGTCTTTATTATCTGTCGTGCAAGAAATGTCCAGAAAAATGGACAGGGTTATTGCAGCAGCATTTTCCAAGAAACACCCTCGCTCCTTGCCTGTCTCCTCTCAGGCCTCGGATTCTGAGGCGGACATGGTCGCTGGCGACGCGGACCCTCTTCTGGTGGATGCGTCACCGCATTCAGATGTTTCTGAGGCGGAAGTGGATGCTTCTACATCTGCCTTAGCACAGGAAAAGGCGATGGTGGATGCTCTAATATCCTCCATGAGGGACACCCTTAAACTCACGGATGCGATTTCTAAGTCGCAAGGGGACTCGGTTTCCTTTGGATCCCTCAGAGCAAAAAAATCGGCGAGGGTTTTTCCCTGCCCAGAGGTTTTATCCACCTTAACGGAAGAACAGTGGCAGCGACCTAATCGCACGCCTGCGATTCCCAAACGCTTGGCTAGACACTATCCGTTTGAGGAAGGGATCTTACGCAAATGGACGGTTCCTCCTCAGGTGGACCCCCAGATATGTGCTATTCACAAGTCCACGGTTTTACCAGTGGCGAAATCCTCTTCTCTGTCTGATCCCACTGAAAGACTTATTGAGGTCTTATCTCGCCACCTGTATACAGTGGTGGGATCTATTCTCAGGCCTGCCCTGGTTACCATTCTGGTTTCTCAGACTATGTTTGAATGGGTGAAGGCCCTGAGAGAGGCACTGACGGTAACTCGGTTGCCGTCAGCTACGCTGGAACTCACTGACCAATTATCGCAGACTCTGAAATTCGTGTGCGATGCTAAGCTGGATGTTCTCCCACTTGCAGCCAGGGCATTGGTGGTTAGCGTGCTTATCAGATGTGGGATATGGTTGAAGTCTTGGTCGGCTGACCAGGCTTCTAAAAAACTGTTGGCTGATCTCCCATTTCAGGGTGATCGCCTTTTTGGTTCCTCTTTGGATGAATTGATCACTCTCATTCCCCATTCAACTAAAAACAAGGCCCCTTCGCATAAATGAGGCCCTTCCTTTACTGCCCAGAAGCTTTTCTTTCGTGCGACCAGGTCGCAGCAAACCAAACAGGTTTCCGGTGGTCGAGGAACCGGGAAACGGTGGGCTGGGAAGCCGAAACCTTCAGGCCCCAGCACCCCCTAAACAGACCCTTTCTGCCTGAAGGGGCGCCCCCACACGCTTTATGGGTGGGGGGACGTCTACGTTTCTTTCCGAATACCTGGACCTTTCTGTTGCACGACAGGTGGGTTTACGAGGTGATTCAGTCCGGGTACAAGATGAAGTTTGGTTCCCGTCCTCCGGACAGATTTTTTTCCTTCCAATCTTCACCTGTCCTCAGACCGTCTTGCTGGGTTGCAGGATGCAATTTGGGATTTGCTGTCACAAGGTGTGATTGTCCCAGTTCCTCATCCGGAACACTTTTGAGGTTTTTATTGGAACCTGTTTACCGTTCCCCGGAAGACAGGCAAATTGCGTCCAATCCTGGACCTTAAACTGTTGAACCGTTTTGTGCGCGTCCAGAAGCATACCTTGCAGCACTAACTTTAATACAGCCTATAGTATAGACCAGTGATGGTGAACCTTGGCACCTTGTTTTGGAACTACATATCCCATAATGCTCATGCACTCTGTAGTGTAGTGGAGCATCATTGGAAATGTAGTTCCAAAACATCTGGGGTGCCAAGGTTCACCATCTCTGGTATAGACTATCATACTCTATTACAATATATCAATATTGCTCCTGAGGGATTGTGAATTGATTGGCTTGTTGGGATCTGGACTATAACTGACTTATATTCAGAATAAAAAGGGAGTATAAAGTACCCTGTTAAAATTCTGAAAATGACGCGGCAAAAAAAGAAGGAACAAGAGAAGCTGTTACAGGATATTATTGACTCTCACAAGTTAAACCAAGATGCTAACCGCACTGTAACACAATCAGCCATGCAACCAACACAATTACAAGCTCAGAATGAGCTTAAAAACGGAGGCATAGCAGAGGCGGGTAAGCAAGGTCATGCAAAGCTGAATTATATTATACATGAGATTATCACTATACCAACTACAGTGAAGGCAGAGACTATACAGGAGAAAACACAAGAACTCTCTCCAATTAGCACGCAGAGACTAGAAGAGGCATGGGATGAGCTTATATTCCCCATCTCTACTATAGTCAAAAAAAGAGCGGTGTAAATGTAAAATCTACAAATGGAGGTCATCAAGCAAGGGGTACTCCTATTTCAACAAAAAACAACCCTGCAAAATGAAAATGTACTATCAGGATCAACAATTGATTTAACAGTTCATACATCACTACCGGAGCCGACACTATGTGATGCATTCTTGGCAATACAAACCTGCAACAAATCCTTGATATCATTAACTAATCAGCTGATGGAGATGAAAGGGGATATTAATGTAATGAGGCAAGAAACCCACAAGATTCGGGAACATACTGCGGTAATAGAAGATGCACTACCTGCTGTAAAAAAGACAAGCATCTGTTGCAGATACAAATGAAGGACCAAGCAAGGAGATTGGAAAATAGACAAAGGTGTAAAAATGTTCGGATCCTGGGTCTCCCTGAGCGGGAGGAAGGACAAGCCCCAATTTTCTTTTTTGAAAAATGGTTGTTTGATATCCTGGGGCAAGATGGTTTTTCAAGATTATTTGCAATCGAGCATGCACATTGTATACCTAATCGTATGTCCATACAAGGATCCCCGCCTAGACCAGTCATCTTGAAACTTTTGAATTATAAAGATTGAGATCTTATACTATTGAAGGCACATCAGCTAGGCAATGCTAAGTATAATGGCAACAGAATTTATTTTTCTCTTGCGTCCTCCAACAGTCGCCGCCACCTCTAAGTCATCACTATTGGGTATTGGCATAAGACTTAGTCAAAAAGAACAAAGGCATTTGCATATACACACCCATGGGGGCTGTCCCACTAGGTCAATACCCCCCTGCAGTGACCATTCCCAACTCAGTTTCTTTCTGCCTAGCGTCAGGAGTAGTTAGGCTTCCCTGTGCTGGGGCTACAGTCTCAGCCTATCTAATCTTTTTTTTATTTGATTTTCTTACTTTACTAGCTGTTTATTTTGTCAGCTTTAGTTTTAGTCGACTCTTCGGAAGCAGATGGATCATGCGGTGCTGGGATTCGGACTGACCGCCCTGGTCCTCCAGGGCAGAGGGTCAGATGGACCCCCAGCCCACCATCGAGCGTTCAGCCGTGGTTCGTCCTGGCATTATGAACGACCCATCCCTGCTCGCAGCAGGGATGCAGCCATGAGGTGGCTACCTCACTGGACACATCTGCGATACTGCAGTGTAATGTCCCTGGCTAACGGCATTCCCTGTCAGATGAGGACAGCGGCTTTCCGTTCTGAGAGGCTCCCAACGCCATCTTGTACAGGTAAGTACTTCTGTGTGGGGCCTCTGTCTGGGGTGGCAGTCCTGTGTTGCTGTGTGTCCCCATGTCTGTGCCTGTGTGACTCCCTGATGCGGTCCCTGCGGGGATCGCTTGTACATGCGGTGCTGTGTGGTTTTGGGGGTCCCCTTCCCTGTGTCACTTCGGTGTTTGTGGGGGTGCAGATTGTGTGTGTGTGGCGGCCGCAGCGGGGTAAAACCGTGCGGTCCGCCATTTTAGGTATGGGCAAGCATGTTTGGCTTCACTATGGGCAATACTACATGCTGTTTTGGCGCCATCCGACGCCATTTTGCGGTGGCAGAATGATCTGACCGCATGTACGGCGGCCATTTTGCCCGAAGCCTTCCATTCAGTCCTCTGGGGCAGCCATTTTCCCTGAGTCATGCAGTCTATAGTTCAGCCTACTCTGACGGCACTTCCTTTTCCTCTGAAGCAGCGACATTGGTGGTAACGCTCTGCAGGCTATCTCTCTCATTACCTTCTGTATTGTCATTTCTGGCTCAGTTTTCTTCTGTTTGGGGGTCCTTTGTCACTGTATCTGTAGCGGTGGGCAGCGCACTCCGCAGCGGTCTTAAAGGGGCAGTACCAAATTTATTGCACTGTTGTTTCATCTTGGGCAATGGATTCTCAGGACAGCAAATTCCCCCCAGCTCTGGTGGGGGACCCCAGTTCTCCTGTGGCCCCTCTGAGACCTGATTTGGCCGCTGTAGTGGAGACCTTGGTGTCCAATATGGAGATGCTGATGGCTGAACGTGCTGCTAGGAAGAGGCCCAGATTGTCTCTCTCTTCTGATTCAGATGGTGATATGGCTGCTGCGGCGAGCGTGCCCTTTTCAGGGTCTCGATCATCCTTGGACCCGCTGGGGTCTGAGGCGGAGGTGGAGGGGGTTGATACTTCCTCCCCGGGGTCGCCTGAAGAGCGCGCGACCATGGATGAATTGATTGTTTCTGTAAAGGAAACACTACATTTGGAGGATGAGCCCAGTCCTCCGGGCATAGTGTCCTCATTTGGGACACACAGGACCCGCAAGTCGGCGCAGGTTTTTCCCTGCCCCGCTGAGTTTCATTACACGGTTAATGAAATGTGGCGCACTTTAAAACGTCCGTTCCTGATACCTAGTCAGGTCAAATTGCTTTATCCATTTGCACCGGCTACGGAATCACAATGGTGTGTGCCTCCACAGGTGGATCACACTGTGGCCGTGTTAAACAAGGCTACCTTGGTTCCTTCTGAGGATACCCCGGTTTTTCGGGATCCCACGGACCAGCGGTTGGAGTCTCTAGCCCGCCATTCTTATACGGTGGCGGGCTCATTGCTCAGACCCATTTTCGCGTCCGTTTTGGTGGCTCAGGCGGTGGCTGATTGGACTAAGGTGCTTAGGAGCAACCTCGTGTCTGATGCTGTTCCACCTGCCCGGCTGGATATGGTGGATCAAATTCACCAAGGAATCATGTATTTGTGTGATGCGGCCTTAAATGAGGCCCCTTTAGTAGCACGCCTATCTAGTGTCTCGGTACTTAACCGGCGACTGATCTGGCTGAAGAGCTGGTCGGCTGACCAGTCCTCGCGGAAAACAGTTGCTGATTTTCCCTATGCTGGTTCTCGCCTTTTTGGCGAGGCGTTGGATACCCTGGTGAAAGGCGTCACAGGGGGCAAGAGCAATTTGCTGCCCAGAACCCGAAGAACAAGTCCTTTCGTGGCAAGCAGGGTTCTGTGTCTCGATCCACTCAGGGATCCTTTCGTGCCTTTCGGAACCAATCCAAGGGCAAGCCCTTGAAGGCCCAGGGTAGCCAGAAGAAGCTCTGGGCGGGCAAGCAGAAGTCAGGCACTGTCGGCTCGGCGGGTCAATCCGCCTCTGCCTGAAGGGGCGCCCTCACCCGTTTCAGGGGTGGGGGGACGTTTGCGCATTTTCCTCCAACCTTGGCTGCTCCGGATTTCGGACAGGTGGGTTCAGGAAATCATTAGATCAGGGTACAAGATTGAATTCCTTTCCCAGCCGGCGGACAGATTTTTTCCCTCAAATCTTCATTTGCCTCCTGGGCGTCTGCAGGATCTGCATCAAGCGGTGCAGGACTTTCTTGCTTAGGGGGTGATTGTCCCGGTGCTTCATCGGGACAGGTTTCGGGGATTTTATTCAAATCTGTTCACTGTGCCCAGGAAGGAGGGCAAAGTACGTCCTATTCTGGACCTAAAAGCGCTGAATCGCTTAATGCTCGTTCGGAGTCTCTCAGCTCGGTGGTGGCCTCCCTGAGTCCAGGGGAATTCCTGGCCTCGATAGATCTAAAAGATGCGTACCTGCACATCCCCATTTTCGAGGGTCATCAGCGGTACCTTCGGTTTGCTATCGCAGAGGACCACTATCAGTTTGTGGCGTTACCTTTCGGTCTCGCTTCGGCTCCAAGGGTATTTTACCAAAGTGCTGGCGCCGGTTCTGGGCCTGTTAAGGGCACAGAGCATTGCGGTCTTGGGGTATCTGGACGATCGAGTGTCAGCCAGGACCTACTGCGCGATCTGTCCACCACGGTGCAGACGCTACAGGAGTTCGGATGGACCATCAACGTTCAGAAATCGACGTTGTCTCCATCGGTTCGTCTTCCCTATCTGGGAATGATTCTGGACTCTGCTCAGGCAAAGGTGTTCTTGCTGGAGGACAAGCTCCGGACCTTGCAGGACGAGATCAGGTCCCTCAGGGACAATCCGTCCTCGTCACTCAGGACCTGTATGCGGGGACTGGGGTTGATGGTTTCGGCCTTCGAGGCGATACCCTTTGCTCAGTTTCACACGTGGGCTCTCCAGGCGGAGATCCTGGCCAGGTGGGACAGACTGCCTCAGTCCCTGGATCTGAGTGTCTCATTGAGTCGTCAGACCAGATTGGCTCTTCTGTGGTGGCTCCAGTCCCCGACTGTGTCGGAAGGCAAGTCCTTCCGTCCGTTGTTGTGGACGGTGATTACCACGGATGCCAGCCTGTCGGGCTGGGGTGGAGTCCTGGGCAACCTGTCTGCCCAGGGCACTTGGTCGGAGGAGGAGTCCTCCCTCCCGATAAATGTGCTGGAATTGCGAGTGATCAAACTCTGTCTCTTCCAGTGGTCCGACGACTTCGGGCCGTCCTGTTCGGGTACAGACGGACAATGCTACCGCGGTGGCTTACATCAACCACCAAGGGGGCACCAGGAGTGCCCGGGCGGCCCTGATGTGACTGACATTCTGTCTTGGGCCGAGATTCATGTCTCGGCAATCTCAGCCGTTCACATTCCGGGTGTAGACAACTGGCAGGCCAACTATCTGAGCCGCCAGACCCTGGACCAGGGGGAATGGTCCCTACACCCGCAGGTCTTCCAAATGCTGTGCGTGAAGTGGGGATCCCCGGACGTGGATCTGTTAGCGTCTCGGCTAAATCACAAGGTGGAAAGGTTCGTGGCAAGAACGCGCGATCCTCTGGCAGACGCCTCGGATGCGTTGGTGGCCCCTTGGCATCAGTATCGTCTGATGCATGCCTTTCCTCCGATTCAGTTGCTATCCAGGTTCCTCCGCAGGTTAGCCTCGGGAACCGCACCTGGTGATTCTGGTGGCGCCGGACTGGCCACGCCAGTCCTGGTACGCCGGCGTTGTTCACCTGGCAGTGGCACCTCCGTGGCGGCTGCCTATGCGGGAAGATCTCCGGTCTCAGGGTCCGATCTTCCATCCTGCTTTACAGTCGCTGGCTTTAACGGCCTGGCTGTTGAGACCCAGGTCCTGAGGGACAGGGGTCGCTCCCCTGAGGTCATCCCTACCCTTGTCAAGGCTAGGAAAAGCTCCTCTGGTAGAATCTATTACCGTACCTGGAAGGCTTATTTCGCCTGGTGTGAGTCCAGGGGGTTCTCCCCTCGCTCGTACTCGGTGTCGAGAGTTTTGGCCTTCCTCCAGTCTGGGGTTGACCAGCACCTGGTGCTGGCCACGATCAAAGGCCAGGTGTCCGCACTGGCTATTCTTTTCCAACACCCTGTGGCATCTCATTCCCTGGTTCGCACCTTCATTCAAGGTGTGCGACATTTGGCTCCTCCCAGGAAGGAGCCCCTACCTCCATGGGACTTGAACTTGGTTCTGTCCGTGTTACAGCGTGCTCCCTTTGAAAACATCCGGGAGATATCGTTACCTCTGCTGTCTAAGAAGGTTGCCTTTTTGGTGGCGATCACTTCGGCTCGCAGGGTATCGGAACTGGCAGCGTTATCTTGTCGTTCTCCGTACTTGGTGATTCACAAGGATAAGGTGGTCTTGCGTCCGCATCCCTCCTTTCTTCCTAAGGTGATCTCTGAGTTCCACATTAATGAGGACATTGTCCTGCCTTCGCTTTGTACGAAGCCTAAGCATCCTAAGGAGGTTGCTCTTCATTCCTTGGATGTTGTCAGGGCGATCAGGGTTTACCTGTCTACGGAATCCTTTCAGAAGACTGATTCCCTTTTTGTCCTTCCTGAGGGATCTCGGAAGGGCATGGCTGCGTCTGCAGCGACTATTGCCAAATGGATCAGACAGACCATTGAACAGGCTTGTGCTTTGAAGGAACGGGTTCCACCCTTCCCTGTAAAGGCGCACTCTACCAGATCTGTGAGTGCGTCCTGGGCCTATTGGCATCGGGCCTCGTGGCCCAGGTGTGCAAGGCTGCGACTTGGTCGTCGGTGCACACTTTTTCCAAATTCTACAAGGTAGATGTTCTGGCATCAGCTGATGCCTCCTTTGGCCGCAAGGTTCTCAGTGCGGCAGTGCCATGAAGGACCCTTGTTTTTTTATGGGTCCCTGGCTATTGGTATTTGCCTTCCTTGGCTTTTGCTCCTGTTGAGCATTGTTTTCTGTTGCCCAGAAGGTTCTCTTACTATGCGTGTAAGGTTCCTTACTCTGATGTGGGTACTGCGTTGCCTTTTCTATGGTTGCCTCTCCCACCCCTCATGTGTACACTGCTTTGGGGACATCCCAATAGTGATGACTTAGAGGTGGCGGCGACTGTCGGAGGACGTAAGAGAAAACTGAATTTTTGTAAAATCTTACCGTAAAATTACTTTCGGAGTCCTCCGACAGTCGCCACCCCCGCCCCTCTTTTGGGGTTTTTTCTTGTACACTTACTGCTATGCTACCAAACTGAGTTGGGATGGCTTACTGCAGGGGGGGGTATTGACCAGTGGGACAGCCCCCATGGGTGTGTCTGCTAAAAGCTTTTGTTTCTAACAAGTCTTATGCCTAGCTACTCCTGCGGAGAGGAAGTCAATACCCATTGGTGAAGACTATATGAGGGGCGGCGACTGTCGGAGGACTTGGAGAAAGGAATTTTACCGTAAGATTTTACAAAAATTCCGTTATATATGTGTGTGTGTGTGTGTGTGTGTGTGTGTGTATATATGTGTGTGTATATGTATATATATATATATATATATATATATATAATCGGCCATTGCAGTGTAGTGTAGTGCTGATTCTTATGTTACACATTGTACTGTAGTCAGTTTAGTGCTGTGATTGTGTATACACTTTAGTGTGTAATACACTGAAGTGTATTGTGTACCTGTTAAAATACCTTTCTCTGAGTCCTCCGACAGTCGCCGCCCCCCGCCCATCTTTTGGGGTTGTTGTCTTATTACCTACTGCTATGCTACCAAACTGAGTTGGGAGTGGTCACTGCAGTGAGGTATTGACCTAGTGGGACAGCCCCCATGGGTGTGTATATGCAAATGCCTTTGTTCTTTTTGACTAAGTCTTATGCCTAGCTACTCCCAATAGTGATGACTTGGAGGTAGCGGCGACTGTCGGAGGACTCGGAGAAAGGAATTTTACAGGTAAGATTTTACAAAAATTCAGTTTTTTCCAGATTTCTCCATTGAAGTACAGAAGCAGGGTGCAAAATACGCAGAAGTGAAACGCAGATTAAGGATGATGCAAGTAACATACTCAATGGCATATCCAGCTAATGTCTATTTCCCTCCCCCTTATACTGATGAAGTACTGAAGAAGGTATATAGAATAATGGTACTATCTCCAGGAACCCTGATAATAATAATGGGGGACTTTAATAATATACTTAATGTGAAGGAGGATAAATTTAAGGCACCAAAAATTAAGGGCAGAGCAATGAAAACTAGGTTTGCTAGTTATATACAAGAGACGGGGTTGGTGGATATATGGAGGCTAAGGCATCCATTATTAAAAGAATATTTATGTTGCTCAAGTACATATGGTTCCTTATCGAGAATTGCTTTGGCCCTGCGGAATGATATCTTACTGCCTTGGGTAGATACTATTCAATATGGACCTCGGGAATCTCTGATCATTCTCCTTTAATAGTAATGATGGAGATTGAGGGGGAAAAAAATACTTCCACCACCCTGGAAAATCAGTCCTCAATGGGTAACATTTATTGAAGGAAAGGGGCATAGTGGAAATAAATTTAACTGAATTCTTTAAAAATAAGAGTACAGCATCACCACTAATTTTATGGGATTCTATGAAAGCTTACTTACTGGGCATATTGATTAAGGAAATTGCTAAAATTAGGAGCTCAAGAAGACAACATGAAGAGGCATGTGTCAGGTTAGTAAAACGAGCAAAACAGGATTTTGTTACTAATTTTATACTGAGGAAAATAGAATAGCTTGGCAGGACGCTCAAAAAAATATACAAAAATCTGATCTTCACTAAGGCAGAGAATGTGAGAATTTTCCAGAACCAAAAGCATTTTTAAATAGGGGAACAGGTAGGTCATATGTTGGCGGGTATAGTGAAAGTTCAACAAGGTCCTGTAACTATAACAGCTGTTAAGGATGTCGATGGGTTGATTGGACATGATACGAGAAGAATTCAGGACATTTTACTGACTTTTATACATCACTATACAGGTTTGAACAACTAAAGATAAAAAACCAAATTAAACAATTTCTTCGTAAACTTGACATTCCAAAACTTGCAGCTAATTAGAACGAGTCTTTGGAAAAACCAATAACTTTAGAAGAAATAAAAAAAGCGTAGCACAGATTAGTATTAACAAAGCACCAGGGCCAGATGGCATCCTGGTCGAAATATATAAGAAATATTATTTCTTGTATATTAATATCTAATATTAGATATTACAACCGCAACTTTTAGAAGTATTAAATGCTGCAGTAAGGGTACAAAAACTCCCCGATTCAATGCTGGAAGCGATAATAGTAATTACAAAACAGGATAAAGACCCCCTAAATCCTGAATCTTACCGCCCCTTATCACTCCTTACATCTCATGTTAAGATTTTAGCAAAAGTACTAGCTAATAGACTGGCCCAATATATTAAGCCATTAATACATGAAGATCAAACAGGTTTTATTCCATCTAGAGCCACATTAACAAATATTCGGAGATTATTTCTCAATTTGCAACTACCTATGCATAATAAAGGTACAAGAGCTTTATTGAGTCTGGATGCTCAAAAAGCTTTTGATATGGTAGAGTGGGAGTACTGGTATTGGCATTGGCCCCATTTACTTAACGTGGTTAAGAATGTTATAGAAGGAACCTAAAGCAAGAATAAAAATAAATAACACCTGATCACTGATTATTTTTTTTACATAGGAGTGATGACAAAGGGCATGTGTGGTTCCTCTGTTTGCAATGGCTATAGAGCCTTTGGCCCTTGCCATTGGGCAGACGCCAGGTATTACGGAGTTTTGTCAAAATGGCAGGGAGGACAAAGTTGCTCTGTATACAGACGGTGCACTTTTCGGGAGACACATCAGGATCACTAATAGAACTTATCAAGTTAATTTCCATTTTTGGCGCTATATCTGGCTTTAAGAATTATTGGGAGAAATTGATATTGCTGCCAGTAGATGAACTGAAAACACCTCTACCTGTTTTAGCCTCTCAAATTCAAATTAAACAAACGGTAAAATATTTAGGTATGGTAGTCTTCCAAAAGGTAAAGTATTCTATTGGTCTAAATCTTAAACCATTATTAGTTAAATTTAAAGATAAATGTCGGAGTTGGTGTAAACTTCCACTGACAGCGATAGGTAGAGCTAATCTTATTAAAATGGTATAAAACCCGCAGTTACTTTACATATTGCATAATTCCCCTGTATGGATTACTTCATGCTGGTTTAAAAGAATAGATTCTCTGTTTCGGGAACTCATATGGAGGAAAAAACAACCTCAAATTAAGTTATCTACTTTAATGTTAAAGAAGCTGGTGGTCTATCGATCCCTAATGCTAAAAATTATTTCCTTGCTTCGCAATTGCAGCAGTTTTCTGGTTGGTCCGAAAGGTTAGAGAATGATTCAATACAGGGCTTATTGTTAGCTGTCTATGGTGATCATTCATTAATGACCCTATTGGAGACAAGGAACATATTGAGGGATAAAAACTTCTTGACAGGCAAATTTGACAAAAATATGGCAGGAGATGAAAAGTATTACTCTGGTTAGTGGATACCTGTCAGTTACACTGCTGTGGAACAGCTCGAGATATCCAAAATTGCAGAACTTTGCTGGATCAGAATTTTGGAAGGCAAGGGGAGTTCAGAATGTTTTGGAGCTGTTTCACTGCAATGAATTTAAAACGTTTTCACAATTTTGTCGTGAATATGAGATCCCGAAACAGAGATTTTTCCAATATCTGCAGCTTAGACATGCAGTACAGACAGAGGCACAATCACAAGTACTGATACCTAATAAATCTAAAATAGTCCTGCTTTTGGCCAGAAATGGGTGTAAAAAAGGACTTGTATCTCAATTATATCTGATACTACATAATACATTTCAGGAAACAGTGGATGTACCAGCAAAAGCAAAATGGGTAGAGATATTGGGTTTATATCAGATGACCAATGGGTAGAGGCATTGTCAATATTACCTATGGTCTCCCTATCTCCTACACATAGCTTGACCCAATTATTTATAGTGCATAGATCTTACCACACTCCGGAAAAGTTATAGAAGTGGCGACGGCGGGACACATCAACACGTCCTAAATGTAATCAGGATCCAGCAAATCTAATACATATGTTATGGAGGTGTCCCAAACTCCACCAATACTGGCAGGGAGTTATCTTTACTATTAATTCGATTTTTGGGTTGGTCTTATTGGCTGAACCTGGAATATATCTGTTGAGTATACTGGATAGAACGCGAATCCCGGAAAATACTCTTGTTTCTGATAGTAAGTAGTAAGGTGTCTTTTTCTTGCTCGAAAACTTATCGCACATAAATGGTTGGCAACAGTTGAGGGGCAGATAATACAAATTAGCGAGACTATACTTAAAGAAAAATTAATTTTCTCTTTCGTCCACCGACTGACATAGCTGCTGCTTTAAATCATAGACGGATGGGTAATAAGCCCCTACCACTAGGAGTGACCAGGTAGAGCCAAAGGCTTTGACACGCCCAGGGGGGGGGCGGGTCCCTGGGTTATTACCCCTGGCTTACTGTTGCATCTTTAGTTTTAGCTGCCTGGTCTAAGGAGTGGCCAAACAGCTCCCTGCTGGGACCTTTTGTCCTAGCTCTGTTTTAAATGTCTTAAAGGGAACCTTTTTTTATTTTATTTTTTGTTGCTGCTGACTCCAGTTCCTGTGGAATGCCGGCTGGGTTTCGTACTTGCAAAATGAGAGCCTTACGGTCTCCCAGTTTGTGCCAGTGAATGCTTGCAGACCATAGCTCCGCGCTGGATTATAGTCCATAGCGACTATAATCCCACGGATGGGGACTGGCCTGCGGGTGAAACACCCTGCCGAGACGCACACCTGGCATGCCCCCAGGCCTGTTACTGGGGTAGGCCTCACTAGGCCCGAGGTCACGTGCTCATCGGCACAAAGCCGCCATTTTGCCGTGGCCTGCAGTCTTAATAGGCCTCAGCAGCCTGCCTGGGTATCCCTATCACCGTAATGCCGGTGGCCATTTTGCTGGAGCCGGAGACAAAATGGCACAGAAGCTTCTGCCTCTTGTGGGCAGGGGCGTTTCCTTCTACCTTCTCTTCTCCATGCTGATGATGGACCTAGCAGTGTTCTCCATGTGGTAACTACTCTAGAGGAGTTTAATTACCCTGGCCTTCACCTTTTCATCTTCAGAGGAGTTTCAGGCCTTTTGGGGGCTTAGGATTATCCCCCGGAGTAGCGCTGCGTGCATTGCGATCGCCTCTTGAAGGCACAGTGCACGCTGGTAGTGGCGGACTTGCTGGGATCTGTGGTGCTTTTGTAACCTCACTTAGCCTCAGGGGCGTTAATCTTTAGCGATTGGGCGCGGATTGCTCCCTCTTAGGCCATTGCTCCTGTTTTCAGGAGAAGCTTCTGTTTAACCCCTTGCGGTGCAGGTTCTGGTGTTTCCCCATTTCCCTGTCTGCTCTTTACATTCTTACTGTGCAATCCTACTGTTTGGCCATATGTCTAACATTTATTCCCCAAGTTTGTCTGCAGCCCCCGATGTATCGTTGGGGCCCACTTCTAATGCTCATGATGTGACATTATTGACTGTGATGGAAGAAATGTCCAGAAAAATGGACAAAGTTATTGCGGCAGCATTTACTAAGAAACGCCCTCGCCTGTCTCATCTTAGAGCTCAGATTCTGAGGCCGATATGGTCGCCGGCGACGCAGACCCCCTTTTGGAGGATGCGTCCCCGCATTCAGACTTTAATGATGCGGAAGAGGATGTTTCCACACCCGTCTTGGCACAGGAAAAGGCGCTGGTAGATGCTTTGGTATCCTCAGTGAGGGACACCCTAAATATCACGGATGCGATTTCTAAATCGAAAGGAGCCTCGGTATCCTTTAGATCCCTCAGGGCAAAGAAATCGGCCAAGGTTTTCCCTTGTCCCGAAGTCTTGTCCGCCTTAGTGGAGGAACAATGGCGGCGACCTAATTGCACGCTTGCAGTTCCCAAACGTTTGCCTAGACGCTACCTGTTTGAGGGAGAGATCTTATGCAAATGGACGGTCCCCCCTCAGGTGGACCCCCAGATATGCGGTATTCACAAGGCCACGGTTTTACTGGTGGCAGAATCCTCCCCTCTCCCTGATCCAGTTGACAGACGTATTGAGGTCTTATCCCGACACCTGTGTACGGTAGTGGGATCTATTCTCAGGCCTGCCCTGACTACCATTCTAGTCTCTCAGACTATGTTTGAATGGGTAAAGGCTCTGAGAGAGGCACTGACGGTAACCCTGTTACCTTCATTTGCCCTGGAACTCGCTGACCAATTACCGCAGACTCTGCAATTTGTATGCAATGCTAACCTGGACGTTCTTCCGCTCGCGGCCAGAGCGTCAGTGGTAAGTGTGCTCATCAGCCGTGCGATCTGGCTAAAGTCCTTTTCGGCCTGACCAGGCCTCTAAGAAGCTTTTGGCAGATCTTCCCTTTTCAAGGTGATCACCTTTTTGGTTCCTCCTTGGATGACTTCATCAAGAAGCTCACAGTGGGAAAGAGCACACTCCTTCCTCACTCAACTAAGGGTAAGTCTCCCTTGCGTAAGCGAGGTCCTTCCTTTACAGCCCAGAAGCGTCTTTTTCATGCGACACGAAACCAAAACAGACTTCGGGCGGAAAAAGATCTGGGAAACGGTGGGCTGGTAAGCCTAAATTCTCTGCCCCCGACACCTTCAAGCAGACCCCCTTCTGCCTGAAGGGGCACCCCCACCCACTTCAGGGGTGGGGGGGGGACGTCTCCGTTTCTTCTCAAATCCTTAGACCTCACTGTTGCACGACAGGTGGGTCCACAAGGTAATTCAGTCTGGTTACAAGATAGCTTTGTTCCCGTCCGCCAGACAGATTTTTTCCCTCTAATCTTCAGCTGTCCCCAGACCGCCTTGCGGGGCTGCAGGAAGCGATTTGGGATGTGCTGTCACAAGGCATTATGACCCGTTTACCGTTCCATGGAAGGAGGGCAAATTGCGTCCAATCTTGGACCTCAAAACTCTGAACCGCTTTGTACACATCCAGAAATTTGGCATTCTTGCATCAGGGGGACCTGCTGGCCTCGATCAATATCAAGGATGCCTATCTCCATGTCCCTATTTGCCAGGGTCATCAACGATTCCTCCGCTTCGCGGTGGGCAAGGACCATTTTCAATTTGTGGCATTACCGTTTGGCCTAGCCTCTAATCCCAGGGTGTTCACCAAGGTGTTAGCCCCTATCCTGGCTCAGCTACGACAGAGAGGAATAGCGATTCTGGGGTACCTGGACGATCTTCTCCGAGCGGACTCGTCTGTGACATTGGAACGGGATTTGGAGGTGACCATTCACACTCTGAAGCAGTTTGGTTGGAATCTCAACCTTCAGAAATCTGCCCTGGTTCCAACAACCAGACTGGAGTATGTAGGGATGATCCTAGATTCAGCTTTGGCATAGGTATTTCTACCTCCTGTGAAGTTACAGAAGTTAAGGGAAGCGATTCTGTCGCTGCTGGCTTGCGACCTGGTGTCTCTCAGGTCATCTATGCAGGTGCTGGGCCTGATGTTGTCCTCCTTTGAGGCCGTACCATATGCTCAGGCCCACACGAGACTTTTGCAACAGGAGATCCTTGTCAAATGGGACAAGGATCCTCTATCCCTGGACAGTCTGATTCGTTTGAGTCAGAGATCCAAGGAGTCCCTGAATTGGTGGCTCAGCTCTCGGAATCATCTCCATGGGAAATCCTTCCTTCCAGTATTCTGGACGGTGGTGACGACAGATGTCTGTCTGACCGTTTGGGGGGGGGCACCCCGAATGTTTAAGGGACCTGGACGGTGGAGGAGTCCAAGCTCCCGATCAACGTTCTTGAACTGAGAGCAATCAAGTTGAGCCTGTTCCACTGGATGGACAATCTCAAGGGGTGTTCTGTCCGAGTCCAGTCCGACAATGTCACGGCCGTGGCATATGTCAATCATCAAGGGGGCACCAGGAGTGCCCTGGCAGCTCTGGAGGTAGCCAAGATCCTGCGCCAAACCCTGGGTCAGGGAGAGTGGTCCCTGCATCCACAAGTGTTCCGCCAGCTGTGTCTCCGGTGAAGGACCCCGGATGTGGACCTCTTCGCCTCCAGACAAAAGAAGAAAGTTTCATAGTTTGTGGCTCAGTCTAGAGATCTTCTGGCCAATGCAGTAGACGCCCTAGTGGCTCCCTGGAGCCAGTACGGGCTAATTTTATGCCTTTCCCCCGCTGAAACTTTTATCTCACCTGCTACGCAGGTTCGAGTTGGAGGGGATTCTGGTAATTCTGGTGGCTCCAGATTGGTCCTGGAGATCCTGGTATGCCGATGTGATTTGGCTGAAGGTCGCAGGTCTGTGGACACTTCCTCTGAGGGAAGATCTTCTATCTCAGGGTCCGATCTTCCATCCGGCTTTACAGTCGCTGGCTTTAACGGCTTGGCTGTTGAGGGCAAGGTGTTAAAGGACAGGGGTCTGTCCGATTCTGTGATCCCTACCTTACTCAAGGCTAGGAAGTCCACTTCTCCGAAGATTTATCATCGTATGTGGAAAGCGTACATTGCTTGGTGCGAATCGCTGAAGCTGCATCCTAGATCCTTGCTATCAGCAGGATCCTGACCTTTCTACATAAAGGGGCTGACCAACGTTTGGCGTTGGGCACTCTTAAGTGTCAGATCTCGGTCTTGGCTGTATACTTCCAACGCCCTTTGGCTAAGCACTCTTTGATTCGTATGTTTCTTCAGGGGGTTCGCCATTTGGCTCCCCCCAGGAGGTCTCCTTTACCTCCTTGGGACCTTAATTTGGTTCTATCGGTTCTTCAGAAATCTCCTTTCGAGAACATAAGACCCATTTCCTTGCTCGCCTTGTCGCAGAAAGTTGCCTTTTTGATGGCTATCATCTCTGCGTGCAGGGTTTCTGAACTAGTGGCGCTATCTTGCTGCTCTCCTTATCTGGTAATACACAGGGATAAGGTAGTGTTATGGCCCAATCTGTCGTTTCTTCCTAAGGTGGTTTCAGACTTCCACCTGAACTAAGACATAGTGCATTCGTCACTCTGTCCGAAACATTCACATCCTAAGGAAATTGCCTTGCATTGCTTGGATGGATGAGGTTCAGGCAATACAGGTGTATCTGGAGACTACGGAGTCCTTTCATAAGTGGGACTCTTGTTTGTGAATATGGATGGACCCCGTAAGGGTCAGGCTGCGTCTGCGGCGACCATCTCTCAATGGATCAGACAAACGGTGGTGAAAGCGTATTCTCTTAAGGGCAGGGTTCCTCCTTTCCCTGTCATGGCTCACTCTACGCGGGCGTTGATGCTTCTTGGGCTTTCCGCCATCAGGCATCAGTGATGCAGATTTGCAAGGCGGCCACTTGGTCGTCTATACATACGTTCACCAAGTTTTACAGAGTGGATGTGTTCGCATCCTCGGATGCGTCCTTTTGGCCGCAAGGTTTTGCAGGCCGCCATTTAAGGAGCAGTCTACTTTTCCTTCTCCTTTATGGTTTTGTTACAATTGTGCTCCAGTTGCTTGTTGGGCTCCATTTTATATTGTTGGCTATGTTAGCCGTGGGAATTGCATTCTTTTAAGTTTGTCCTTTCCCCACCCCTCAGTGGTTACTGCTTTTGGACGTCCCATCCGTCTATGATTTAAAGCAGCAGCTACGTCCGTCGGTGGACGAAAGAGAAAATGGGATTTTTTACTTTACCGTAAAATCCATTTCTCTGAGTCCACCGAGGGATGTAGCTCCCACCCCTCCTTTTCCCTGAAGAGTTGGGTTTTGGTTATTCACTGCTTGCAACTAAACTGAAGATGCAACGGTGAGGCCAGGGGTAATAACCCAGGGACCCCGTCCCCCTGGGCGTGTCAAAGCCTTTGGATCTACCTGGTCACTCCTAGTGGGAGGGGCTTATTACCCATCTGTCTATGATTTAAAGCAGCAGCTACTTCCCTCGGTGGACGAAAGAGAAATGGATTTTACGGTAATTAAAAAATCCCATTTTTTTGCATAGAGGTTGCCCAGAAAAATTTGAAAAAGTATGGAAGATATGGTTGGTTAAAATGGATAATGTTCTAAATTAAAGAAAAAAGAGAAGATAAAGAAAGGGAAAAGAAGGTATACAAGAGGGAGAGAAAGGTGGGAGAGGGTTAAATGCCCCCTTCGCCCCTTTTTTATTTTTTATTTATTTTGGTATGTGGGGTATTCTGTACATGAGGAAATGCATGTGAGATGTTTGTATAAAGAAAATGTTCAATAAAAATATAAGACAATGCCACGGCCGTGGTTTACGTCAATCAAGGGGGCACCAAGAGTGTCCTGGTGGACCAGGAGGTGGCCGAGATCTTAATATGGGCATAACATTTTGTTCCTGCCCTCTCTGCTGTGCATATACCCGGAGTGGAGAGCTGGCAGGTGGATTAATTGAGTCGTTAGGTGTTGGATAAGGGGGAATGGTCCCTGCACCCGGAGGTGTTTCACCTGTTGTGTGTCCAGTGGGGGACACCCGATGTAGACCTGTTTGTTTCTCGGCTCAAGGAGAAGGTACAGAGGCTTGTAGCCAGGTCTCGGAATCCTCTGGCCGACGCCACAGACACACTGGTGGCTCCTTGGGGTTAGTATCGGCTGATCTATGCGTTTCATCCGCTGAAACTTCTGCCAAGGCTTCTGCACTGAATAGAGGTGGAAGGGATTCCGGTCATTCTGGCAGCCCCAGACTGGTCTTGCCGGTCTCGGTATTCAGATCTTGAAAGGTTGGTAGCTAAAGCTCCTTGGAGACTTCCTCTCAGGGAAGATCTGTTGACTCGACGACTGATCTTCCATCCTGCTTTACAGTCGCTGGCTTTAACGGCCTTGCTTTTAAAAGCCAGGTATTGAAGGATAGGGGTCTTTCTGACTCAGTGATTCCTACACTGTTGAACGCTAGAAAAGCTACCTACAGGAAGATTTCTCATTGTACGTGGAAATCGTACATCTCATGGTGTGAATCGATTAAGGCGCATCCACGCTCCTTTTCAGTGGCTAGGATATTGGCTTTCCTCCAAAGAGGGGTTGAGCAGCGGTTGGCCTTGGGTACTATTAAAGACCAGGTGTTAGCTTTGGTGGTGTTTTTTCAACGCCGTTTAGCTACACATTCTTTGATTCACACTTTTATCTAGGAAGTTCGTCATGTGGCTCCTCCAATACGGTCACCGTTACTTCCGTGGGATCTTAACTTGGTACTGTCTGTTCTTCAAAAACCTCTTTGAAAACTTAGGGAGATTCCTCTGCTTACACTGTCACAGAAGGTAGCCTTTTTGTGGCTATTACCTCTTCCCAAAGAGTGTCTGAATTGGCGGCGCTGTCCTGCCATTCTCCTTCTCTGGTGGTCCACAGATATTAAGTGGTACTTCGACCTAATCAGTCGTTTCTTCCTAAGGGGGTTTCTGATTTCCATTGAATGAAGACATTGTGGTGCCTTCACTCTGTCCTAAGCCCAAGCATTGCAAGGAAATTGCCTTGCATTGTTTGGCTGTGGTTTGGGCAATTAGGGTTTGCCTGGTGGTTACTGAGTCTTTCAGGAAATCAGACTCTCCTTTTGTCCTCACGGAAGGGCCTCAGAAGGGATTGGCTGCGTCTATGACCATATTCAGATGGATCAGGCAGATGGCGGTACAGACGTATTCACTTAAAGCTGTTGTATCCTCAAAAAACAAACCCTGGCTAGGAGCTCTGGAGGTCTGCCAGACCTTCAGAGTGCATGCGCTGCTGGTGTCAGTGGCTGCATGCAGGGCGAATATTTCCTAAACCGTGCAGGTTTAGGAGTTATTAATTTTACCTACAGGTAAGCCTTATTATAGGCTTACCTGTAGGTAAAAGTTAAAAGCGGAGTATACTACCACTTTAAGGGTCAGGTTCCACCTTTCCCTGTGAAGGCACATTCTACTAGGGCACTGAGTGCCTCTTGGGCCTTTCGCCATCTGGCGGCAGTAATACAAGTTTGCAAGGCGGCGACTTGGTCGTCTGTGCACACGTTCACTAAATTCTACAAAGTAGATGTGTTGGCATCCTCGGATGCTCCTTTTGGCCGCAAGGTTTTACAGCCTGCTGTTTACCTAGTTCCGGACTGCCCGCCGCTGATTTACTGCAGCAGGCTGGCCTTGGGCCTGCCTGCTGCGGCGCGCTCCCACCCCCACTCGTCATCGGGACTCCGATGCACAGGGCAGGCGGCTCCGATTGCCGCTTGACACCCGGGATCGCTCCCTGCTGAGAGAGGAAAACGGTCAGCTGTTGTAAACACTGATTACTGTAGTAATGTCACTGGTCCTCCCACAAATGTCAGGGGTCCGATCTGTCCGCTGCAATGTCACAGTCCCACAAAAAAATCGCAGATCGCCGCCATTATTAATAAAAAAAAAAACAAAAAACAACAAAAATGACAAATCTTTTCTATAGTTAGTAGATGTGATAATTTTTGCGCAAACCAATCAAAATACGCTTATTGCATTTTTTTTACCAAAAATATGTAGCAGAAAATCTTTCTGGCACATAGCTTGTGGAATTTGGGAAGTATAATGATTCTTCAGAATTCCAACGGAGCTATGTGCCACAAAGAGACATCAGAATCGTCGCTGTTGTCACTTTCCGTACCTGATGACAAATTTTTTTCCTGCCTAGTGTCCTACTCCTGTAGGGGGCAGCATAACCCAATGGTTAAGAAGAATATGGAGCTGCGTCTGTCAATGAACTTCAGAGAAAAGGATTTTACGGTAAGTAAAAACAGTTTTTTTTACTTTAATGCATTACCTTCATTAGGTAAAAATGCCCCACTATTTATTCTACATCCCCTGTCCCTAAACACTTGTCTCCTCTCACTGCTCCAACGCTGTCTGGGCTGCAGCACTGCTCCTCCCATTAACCACTTAAGCCCCGGAAGATTTTACCCCCATTCCGACCAGGGGGTATTTTGCGATTCGGCACTGCGTGACTTTAACGGAGAATTGCGCGGTCGTGCGACGCTGTACCTAAACGAATTTGGCGTCCTTTTTTTCCCACAAACAGAGCTTTCTTTTGGCGGTATTTGATCACCTGTGCGATTTTTTGATCACGCGCTATAAACAAAAAAAGAGCGTCCATTTTGCAAAAATAGCAATATTTTTCCCTTTTTTTTATATGAAATTCCCCCAAAAAAAATGTAAAAATCAAAATTTTTTAAAATTTTCGGCCAATTTGTTTTATGCTACCTATGTTTGGTAAAAAAAATCGCAAAAAGCGTATTTTGATTGGTTTGCGCAAAAGTTATTGCGTTTACTAACTAAGGGAAAGATTTTTGTCATTTTTGTTGTTTTTTTTTTAACGCGTAATGGCGGCGATCTGCGATTTTTTTTGCGGTACTGCGACATTGCGGCGGACAGATCGGACCCTTGACTGACATTTTTGACACTTTTGGGGTTACCAGTGACATTTCTACAGTAATCAGTGCTATACATATGCACTGTTACTGTAAAAATACACTGGTAGTGAAGGGGTTAACTTTATTTGAGAGGGAGGGGCTGTGTGTGTCCCTAGGGGCGTGATTCTAACTGTGATTGGCTGGGGCTTCAGCTGTATGCAGAGTGATCAACGGATCTACATAGTAGATCCATGTGATCAGCTCTCATACAGCGAGGAGAATGACAGGCAGCTTGTTTACACAAGCTGCCTGACTTTCTCCCTCTCCCCCGCCGATCGCAGAGTGGCCGGCGGACATCGGGTCCGCCGGTCACACGCGCGGGGGGGTCCGTGACCACTCGGGAGCGGGAGCGCGCCTCCGGGGGCGCACGCTCGCTCCCTAGACCCTCACAAGCTAGTGACGTAGCCCTACGTCACTTTGCCTGTGAAGGGCTGACCGCCGACGTAGATAGTCGTGCGGCGGTCGGCAAGTGGTTAACTGGTTTTACAGGACACACTGAGAACAGAGGGAGCCATAGGTTCCTCCTGCTGTTAGTCAAACTCCTGTCAGGAGTAAGCAGGGATGTTGCTTATAGACACTGTGTGTGTGTGTGTGTGTGTGTGTGTGTGTGTGTGTGTCTATGCGTGCGCACAAAATATACAATGAACCTCAGCGCCTTTAAAAAAAAAAAATTTTGCAAAATAGAGTGTTTGAAGGCTGCTATGCATAGGCTGCTGTATAGCAGTTCAAAAACCTGTATAGTTGGGTTGGTGGTTTGCTCCCATCAAAACATGTACCTAACTCAAATATACTGAAATAAAAAAAAAATCTTCCTTCAATTTGCTACAGGTGGTTGCCAGCTATTACCTTGTAATATTGTGAACTATTAACGTCAGTGAACTGTGTGAAGCAAAACCTAAAAAATATTGTTGGTGCTATTTGCATGTAATTAGTGATCTGATGTTGGTGCAATTTGCATACAATTGGTGATCTGCTGTTACCAGATATTACTTTGTAAAACTCAAATTCCAACATTAACCATAAATGTATATAATGCAGGCTGGCTGTGCACGGGGCAAATTTCTTTTATGCAACCATGGGTTTGCAGGAAAGCATTTCGCTTGACTCCCCCATCAACACAGACAGTGCTGATGCGGGAATCTCTCCTGACAGGCCATTGTCTTCCCTCCCGCTGGGAGAAGACAGTATTTATTGCTAGCGGTTATAGCAGCCACTAGCGATAGTCGCAGGTAAAATCCGGCATGCTGGTTGTACCCAAGTTGATCGATTGAACTTGGTACATTCAGCCTGCCCATAGACGGTTCGAATCTCCCCCAGTTTAGTAGGAAGAATCAAACCGTGTATGGGCCTGCCTTAGCGAGATATAGAGAGATATATATATATATATATATATATATATATATATATATATATATATATATATATATATATATATATATATATATATATATATATATATACTGTGTTGTCAAAAGTATTGTGACGCCTGCCTTTACTTGCACATGAATTTTAACCACTTCTGGACCGAAAGATTTTCCCCCTTAACCTCCCTGGCGGTATGATTTTTTCGGATTTTAGGCGCTGAAAGTGGTACCATTATTTTGCATGTAGTTCTTAAGAATGAGCAGCCCAAACCAACTATTTACATATGATTTTTTTTTTACTGTGCGTTGTTCTTTATAACATCACGGGTATGATAAAGTTTGAAACTCAAAATCATAAATTATAATATAATAAAGGACTATAAATAAGTTAAAGTATGTATGTATATATATATATATATATATATATATATATATATTATATACACAGTGGGTACGGAAAGTATTCAGACCCCCTTAAATTTTTCACTTTTTGTTATATTGCAGCCATTTGCTAAAATCATTTAAGTTCATTCTTCTTCCTCATGAATGTACACATAGCACCCCATACTGACAGAAAAACACAGAAATGTTGCAGATTTATTAAAAAAGAAAAACTGAAATATCACATGGTCCTAAGTATTCAGACCCTTTGCTGTGACACTCATATATTTAACTCAGGTGCTTTCCATTGCTTCTGATCATCCTTGAGATGGTTCTACACCTTCATTTGAGTCCAGCTGTGTTTGATTATACTGATTGGACTTGATTAGGAAAGCCACACACCTGTCTATATAAGACCTTCCAGATCACAATGCATGTCAGAGCAAATGAGAATCATGAGGTCAAAGGAACTGCCTGAAGAGCCCAGAGACAGAATTGTGGCAAGGCACAGATCTGGCCAAGGTTACAAAAAGATTTCTGCTGCACTTAAGGTTCCTAAGAGCACAGTGGCCTCCATAATCCTCAAATGGAAGACGTTTGGGACGACCAGAACCCTTCCTAGAGCTGGCCGTCCGGCCAAACTGAGCTATCAGGGGAGAAGAGCCTTGGTGAGAGAGGTAAAGAAGAACCCAAAGATCACTGTGGCTGAGCTCCAGAGATGCAGTCAGGAGATGGGAGAAAGTTGTAGAAAGTCAACCATCACTGTAGCCCTCCACCAGGCGGGGCTTTATGGCAGAGTGGCCCGACGGAAGCCTCTCCTCAGTGTAAGACACATGAAAGCCCGCATGGAGTTTGCTAAAAAAACACCTGAAGGACTCCAAGATGGTGAGAAATAAGATTCTCTGGTCTGATGAGACCAAAATAGAACTTTTTGGCCTTAATTCTAAGCGGTATGTGTGGAGAAAACCAGGCACTGCTCATCACCTGTCCAATACAGTCCCAACAGTGAAGCATGGTGGTGGCAGCATCATGCTGTGGGGGTGTTTTTCAGCTGCAGGGACAGGACGACTGGTTGCAATCGAGGGAAAGATGAATGCGGCCAAGTACAGGGATATCCTGGACAAAAACCTTCTCCAGAGTGCTCTGGACCTCAGACTGGGCCGAAGGTTTACCTTCCAACAAGACAATGACCCTAAGCACACAGCTAAAATAACGAAGGAGTGGCTTCACAACAACTCCGTGACTGTTCTTGAATGGCCCAGCCAGAGCCCTGACTTAAACCCAATTGAGCATCTCTGGAGAGACCTAAAAATGGCTGTCCACCAACGTTTACCATCCAACCTGACAGAACTGGAGAGGATCTGCAAGGAGGAATGACAGAGGATCCCCAAATCCAGGTGTGAAAGACTTGTTGCATCTTTCCCAAAGACTCCTGGCTGTATTAGATCAAAAGGGGGCTTCTACTAAATACTGAGCAAAGGGTCTGAATACTTAGGACCATGTGATATTTCAGTTTTTCTTTTTTAATAAATCTGCAACAATGTCAACAATTCTGTGTTTTTCTGTCAGTATGGGGTGCTATGTGTACATTCATGGGGAAGAAGAATGAACTTAAATGATTTTAGCAAATGGCTGCAATATAACAAAGGGTGAAAAATTTAAGGGGGTCTGAATATTTTCCGTACCCACTGTGTGTGTGTGTATATGTATGTATGTATGTGTGTGTGTATATATATATATATATATATATATATGTGTGTGTATATGTATATATATATATATATATATGTGTGTGTGTGTGTGTATATGTATGTGTGTGTATGTATGTATGTATATATAAAGTACAGTAAAACTGCATGAAAGGGCACTGGGGGCAAACTAATGTGATTTTATTTTATTTTGCATTGTATCAGTGTGTTTGGTGTGTTTTACATTTGAATTTGCCGCTGGTTCCACCCCCCTGCGAACGTCACGTCGCAGGAGACAGAAGCCGGGGCACACAGAGGATCAGGAGGAAGGTCCGCCGCCACACACCGCCGGGATACACCGCTGGATCCCGGTGACAAGGTAAGTAACCCCTCTACCAGGATCCAGCGATCTTCCTAGCGGTACCCCGAGTGTGGCTCGGGTTTATCACTTTTGGCACTGAAATTTTACCCCCGAGCCACACTCAGGAATACCGCTAGGAAGGTTAAAGACCAGGCCATATTTTGCGATTCGACACTACGTGACTTTAACGGACAATTGCACGGTCGTGCGATGCTGTACCCAAATAAAATTGACGTCCTTTTCTTCGAACAAATAGAGCTTTCTTTCTGCTATATGACATTCCCCAAAAAAATATTTAAAAATCAAAATTTTTTAACATTTTAGGCCAATTTGTTTTCTGCTGCATATTTTTGGTAAAGAAAATCACAATAAGCATATTTTTATTTGTGTGCGCAAAAGTTACTGCGTCTACTAACTACGGGAAAGATTTGTCAGATAATCTGCACGTGTGTACGGGGCATTAGTCCGTAGGGCTCGACATTGAGTCGGCCCACCCTTTGCAGCTAGAACAGCTTCAACTCTTCTGGGAAGGCTGTCCACAAGGTTTAGGAGTTTGTCTATGGGAATGTTTAATCATTCTTCCAGGAGCGCATTTGTGAGGTCCGGCACTGATGTTGGATGAGAAGGCCTGGTTTGCATTCTCCGCTCTAATTTATTCCAAAGGTGTTCTATTGGGTTTGAGGTCAGGACTCTGTGCAGGCCAGTCAAGTTCCTCAACCCCAAATTCGTCCATGTCTTTATGGACCTTGCTTTGTGCACTGGTGTGCAGTAATGTTGGAACAGCAAGGGGCCACACACAAACTGTTCCCACAAAGTTGGGAACATGAAATTGTCCAAAACGTCTTGGTATGCTGACACCTTAAGAGTTCCCTTCACTGTAACTAAGGGGCCAAGCCCAACCCCTGGAAAAACAACCCCACATCATAAGCCCACCTCCACCAAATGATTTGGACCAGTGCACAGAACAAGGTCCATAAAGACATGGATGAGTGGATTTGGGGTGGAGGAACTTGACTGGCCTGCACAGAGTCCTGATCTCAACCTGATAGAAACACCTTTGAGATGAATTAGAGCAGAGACTGCAAGCCAGGCCTTTTCATCCAACATCAGTGCCTGACTTCACAAATGCGCTTCTGGGAGAATGGTCAAACATCCCAACAACACTCCTAAACCTTGTGGACAGCCTTCCCAGAAGAGATGAAGCTGTTATAGCTGCAAAGGGTGGGCCAACTCAACATCGAACCCTACAGACTAAGACGTCATTAAATGTTGTCCATTAAAGTGCATGTGCCTGTAAAGGCAGGTGTTCCAAAACTTTTGGAAATATAGTGTGTGTGTGTGTGTGTGTGTATGTATGTGTGTGTATATATATATATATATATATATATATATATATATATATATATATATATATATACATATACATACACACACAGTATCTCACAAAAGTGAGTACATCCCTCAAATTCATGTGACACTACATTGTAGCAAAGTGTCGTTTCTTTAAAGTAGTGAGTGTACAGCTTGTATAACAGTGTAAATTTGCTGTCTCCTCAAAACAACTCAACGTGCAGCCATTAATGTCTAAACCGCTGGCAACAAAAGTGAGTACACCCCTAAGTGAAAATGTCCAAATTAGGCCCAATTAGCTATTTTCCCTTCCCGGTGTCATGTGACTCGTTAGTGTTACAAGGTCTCAGGTTGAATGGGGAGCAGGTGTGTTAAATTTGGTGTTATCGCTCTCACTCATACTGGTCACTGGAAGTTCAACATGGCACCTCATGGCAAAAAACCCTGTGGATCTGAAAAAAAGAATTGTTGCTCTACATAAAGATGACCCTAGGCTATAAGAAGATTGCCAAGACCCTGAAACTGAGCTACAGCAAGGTGGCCAAAACCATGCAGTGGTTTTAACAGGACAGGTTCCACTCCGAACAGGCCTCGCCATGGTCGACCAAAGAAGTTGAGTGCACATGCTCAGCATCATATCCAGAGGTTGTCTTTAGGAAATAGATGTATGAGTGCTGCCCACATTGCTGCGGAGGTTGAAGGGGTTGGGGGTCAGCCTGTCAGTGCTCAGACCATACACCACACACTGCATCTAATTGATCTGCATGGCTGTTGTCCCAGAAGGAAAACTCTTCTAAAGATGATGCACAAGAAAGCCTGCAAACAGTTTGCTGAAGTCAAGCAGACTAAGGACATGGATTACTGGAACCATGTCTTTTGGTCTGATGAGACCAAGATAAACTTTTTTGGCTTAGATGGTGTCAAGCGTGTGTGGCGACAACCAGGTGAGGAGTACAAAGACAAGTGTGTCTTGCCTACAGTCAAGCATGGTGGTGGGAGTGTCATGGATACTCGGCCGCTGGGCAGTATTCCAACATAACCCCAAACACACCCCCAAGACAACCACTGCCTTGCTAAAGAAGCTGAGGGTAAAGGTGATGGACTGGCCAAGCATGTCTGCAGACCTAAACAATATTGAGCATCTGTGGGGCATCCTCAAACGGAAGGTGGAGGAGAGTAAGGTCTTTAACATCCACCAGCTCCGTGATGTCGTCATGGAGGAGTGGAAGAGGACTCCAGTGGCAACCTGTGAAGCTCTGGTAAACTCCATGCCCAAGACGGCAGTGCTGGAAAATAATGGTGGCCACACAAAATATTGACACTTTGTGCCCAGTTTGGATATTTTAACTTAGGGGGTCTACTCCTGGAATTTAAGTTTTACAAAATGGCCTGGTTGCGCAGGGGGTAAATCTTCACAATTGTTATAAAGTGCTTGTGCTGTGTCCAAATAAAGTGCTTCCATTAATAGTGCTTTTCCACCATGCCAAGAAGTGCTCTCCACCTCCCCCTTTAGAAAAGCCACTCTCTAGATCCTTATGACCTGTTAGTTAAACAGGTCCACAGCGCTTTATTAACACCCTTTATTTACTCCACTCTAGCTCCAAAGGACACCTCTGGCTCATCCCAACTCTGCCTCTAGATACATGCAAAGAAATTGCCAGGATAGAGACCGCAATAGTGAAGTATGTGTTTGTTTTTTTTTGTAAATTTAAAATCCCCTGTTTAAATACACTTACAGGCTGACTAATTCGGTTAGCATTGAGAATCAATAGCATCTCCAGGTCCCAGGCTAAATGGCTGTGTGCTCCAGCAGCCAGAAACTATACAAGCGGGTGTTATGTCAGCGTGGGTTGAGTGTGAATTATATAATGGCACTGACATACGTTGCTGTACACTGGATGGTGGCTATTGTGAAGCCACAGTTATACCTGGGCTGCAGTCTAAGGTAGCCCATACATTAGTCAGTTTTTTTTGTTCAACCAGAAGCTGAGCTTTCAGAGTTGGTAAAAGTCCCCCAAAACCATACATTTTCTGAAAGCACAGGACTAGTAGACTAAAAAGAATATGCTACTTATTTTTTTAAGTTCTATGACCGATGCATAGATGTTTATCAAAAATGATATTGCTAATCATAGAGTGCAGGACTTGTATACTAAGGCTGGCCATACACCATACAATTTTCTTATTCAATTTCCTTTAGATTTACCTTCAACTATGTAGTGCAAGGGCCTGCCTGATTGCATACAAATTGAAAGTGTTCAGGTTTGAACTTATATTATATGGTTTTGGTAAATCTAAAGGAAAGTTGAACAAGAAAATTGTATAGTGTATGGCCAGCCTTAGAGTATGGGTTATATGCTGCTACCTTTTAGGTGATTGAACACTGGCAAAAAAACATGCTAGGGCCTCCCCCAGAGTGCACCATATAACTCCACCCAATTTGTGATATTATAGTTTTTTGTTAGTGTCGTTCGGTGATGGGCCTTATTCTCCATTAGAGAATTATTTTTATTTTTCTAACCATTCAGATTTTTTTTGGAAGCGTCTGTCAAGCTCTGTTCGCTTACTTCCCTTGGCTATCTAGCAGTTTTTGTTACCCTCAGTGTGCACCTTGGGGACTGTACACAGACCTCACTGTGTGGGGTCAGCATGTAATGTTTGCTTCGAGCACTCAATCCTGTGAGAGGCGCTCACCTTGGCAGGAAGTGCAACGTGTAGTTAGCCACAGTGTGCAGGACTGTGGTCCATTTCTATGGTTTCCATATTCTGAAGACCTCTTTGGAGGTATGCCCACCATGATAAGTGAAGCCTGGACCTCCTAGTAAATGCAGCACCGTGGATAAGGTTGGACAGGGTGTGTTTTACACCAGTTCCTGGATCTACTAAGACAGTCTGAATTGCATAGCACAATATGTGGTTCTATAGGCAGAGGATTTTGGTGGTCACTTACTCTTAACGCTTCCCGGCACAACCATCTCGAAATGGGTGTTTTTCCCCTCCTATCTTAGGAGGATGAGGTGAAAGCATCACGCCTCCTGCATGACACCTTCCTGCCCACCTCTGCCTAAAATGAACACCGCATATTGCTGTAGTCCTACTGCCATCTTCTTTAGAGACAAAGCCACAGGAATACAATCAGTGCTTGCGTTGGGTACAAGCTTCATAGCAAATACTCTAGCTAAATCCAGAAAGTATTCTCAAATACCCATACAGATTAATTGTGCACTTTGAGAACTGGACTAATCCTAAGAAATAGACTAGGGTATTTATTGAGAATTGAAATGGCAGAATCCACCACCAGAACAAAGTTCCTAGGAGGATGCTCCCTCTTACCCCATGCAGGTCCTGCACTGCAACCAGATATTGCTGCTGTATCCATTTGCCATATCTATTATAGTCACAGGTTTTTGCTTACAGTAACAGGCAGCAGCCTGTACAAATCAATGGCAGGCTAATACACTGTGTCTGTATGGATATACCATCACACCTCAGCAGTTACATGCATGTAGGAATGTATGAGCGGCCCAGTGTCCAGAATGTGCAGCTACATGTGAACAGCCACAGCCTTTGCTAGTACAGGCTGATGCCCATAGCTGTTTGCCTGTGACTACTGAGTGCAAAAACACACTCGGTCTGTGAATTAAATCTTATTTCTGTGGGGGGAGGGGAGGGTTCCTCTTTGTTTTTTATTATTTTTTACAATTTATTATTTTATACATTTTTATTTTTATCGTTCTGTTGGGGGAGGGGAAGCTTTGATGAAGGGGTTCAAACAGACCTGATGTTTCACTTTTGAGATGGGGAAAGAGATTGAGGACACAGTCTTTAGTAGTCTTCTTCTCTGCGTCCAAAGCTGCACTTAACCACTTGTGGACCGGAAGGATTTGCCCCCTTAATGACCAGGCCATATTTTGCGATTCGGCACTGCGTTATTTTAACACACAATTGTGCGGTTGTGCAACGCTGTACCCAAATAAAATTGATGTCCTTTTTTCCCACAAATAGAGCTTTCTTTTGGTGGTATTTGATCACCTCTGCGATTTTCTATTTTTTGTGCTATATATAAAAATAGAGTGACAATTTTGGGAAAAAACAATATTTTTCACTTTCTGCTACATAACATTCCCAAAACATTTTTTAAAAATCGGATTTTTTTTTAACTACATTTTAGGCCAATTTTTTTTCTGCTACATATTTTTGGTAAAAAAAAATTGCAATAAGCGTATTTTACTCGGTTTGCGCAAAAGTTATCGCGTCTTCTAACTACGGGAAAGATTTGTCATTTTTATTTATTTTTTTTTTTTATCTGCAATTTTTAGCGGGACTGCGACATTGTGGCAGACAGATCGGACCCCCTAACTGACATTTGACACTTTTGGGGGGACCAGTGACATTACTACAGTAATCAGTGCTAAAAATATGCACTGTTACTGTAATAATTACACTGGCAGGGAATGGGCTAACACTGTGGGTGATCAAGGGGTTAAATGTGAGCCTAGGGGAGTGGTTCTAACTGTATGGGGGTTGGGCTTGTGAAATGATCACAGAGACCTGTGATCCTACATAGAAGGATCACAGGGGCTCTATGATCATTGCAGGGAGACGAACGGTCAGCTGTGTTTACAGCAGCTGACCGTTCTTCTCTCTCTGAAGGGAGCGATTACGGGTGTCAGGTGGCGATCAGAGCCGCCTGCCCCATGCATCAGGATCCCTGCTGTCGAGTGGGGGCGGGAGCCCCCTAGCTGCAGGCACGTGACCGACCTATACCTTCGTCGGTTTGCGCAGGGGGGGCTGCCTGCCTCAGTATAACTGCGGCGGGCGGTCCTTAAGTGGTTTATTAATGAACAGGAAGTGCTCTGTACAGGGTCTTCCTGTTCTTTCACAAACTGAAAACATAGCCAGTACTATTTACTACCCTCCATTTGTGTTCCACAGCCACGGACAGCCAGTGAAGAGTAAAAAGAAACCAGTGTCAGGACAGTACCTTTTCAGATGCTGATCTTGGCTGTTTTATTCAGTAGCGTCTAAAGGACAGTTCTGTTCTTGGTTGCTTATCTAGCATGAGCTTATAGCAGAAGGTGTGATGTATACTTTGTCTTGTCTGCATTATAGGAGTCTTAACTGCCTCTTTACATTCTTTCTGCCAACTTTGAACCTGGCACAGCATTTGTTCCTGCGATGCTGGGGAAGTGAGCCCAACATACAGTGCATTATGATGTCTGTCAGAATACAATGCCCCACATGGGGGGTCCCTCCATCCACCATCTTTGTGTAAATGGAGGAATCTATCAGGTTTTCTTCATTAACAGAAAAAAAGCTACCAGTTTATGCTCAGCTTAAGCATAGTCACTTATGGAGAAGTGTTTTTTACTGGCCGGATTACCATGTGGAAAAGCCTGAAAAAATATGCAGCAAAATCTAAAAACTGATAAGCTGTGGTATATTACAACTTTGTGTTTTTGGTTCAGATCCAAATAAACATTTAATTTGTTTTTTTTTGTTTTTTACAGAAATTCTTTGTTCGTTCTTAGTCAAATGCTTGGCTTCACATTCCAATTAAATCCAGTAAGTAAAGTTAGTTTTACTATGCAGTAATGAATCGATTGAAAGGCATGCAAAACATGGAACATGTTTAAATTAAAAAATTAGGTTCCATTGCCACAGTGGTGAAGCAGTCCTATACAGTAATACCTTGGTTTGCGAGTAACCTGGTTTACGAGCATTTTGAAAATCGAGCAACTTTCTTTTTTTGCCTTGATATGCAAGCGCTGTCTTGATATACGAGCAGTATTAGACTCACAATGTTAAAGTGATTTAGCAATGCTAAAGAGGTTTAGTACAGTATAAGCATGCCATTCCCCTCTGTTACATAACATTATGTGTGCCTGTACTGTATATAAAAGATGCTGATTTCTACTGTATCAGAGTGTCTCCAGAGTGCTTATGTGACTCCTCGTCTCTCTGCTCTCCCTGGCGGGCAGGGCCGAGCACTCCCGCTGACGTCATCTGGGGAGGAGAGAGGCAGAGAGCCGAGGAGTCACGTGCACGCCGTGGAGACGCAATGATACAGTAGAAATCAGCATCTTTTATATACAGTACAGACACAAGGACACAATGTTATTTAACAGAGGAGGTGGCATGCTTATACTGTACAGTACTGTACTTTAGATATGATAGCAGCATATCTTTATACCAATAAAATGTTGTGGAGCGAATCATTTTGAGTTTCCACTATCTCTCATGGGAAAATTTGCTTTGATATAGGAGTACTTTGGATACAAGCATGCTGCTGGAACGAAATATGCTCACAAACCAAGGTATTACTGTATTCAAATGTTATTGTAACACTATGTAAGCAGGTGCTGCTTAACGGATTCTAAAGTATTAAGTTTTCTGTCTTTATGCTCTGAGGTTAATCAAGTCAACATTACACAAGTTCATGTTACAAATTGTTTCAACATAGATTTGTTGCACTGGGGTTTTTTGCTAAGCTAGAGAGGGCAAAATTTGTCACAATTCTGTAGAGAAACCAATCGGCTTCCAACCTCAGCCAGTTTATTTAAACTTTACCAATAAAACCTGGAAGCTGATTGGTTTCTCTGCAGAATTGTGACTCATTTTGGCCTCTCTAGTTTAAGTAAATAAACCCCACTGTGTCTTTAGGTTGACCTGTTGTGCTGGTGGTTTCTAAGAAGAAAGGATGGCTTAATGCTGCTGGACAGGTTTTTCCACTCTTTTCAGGAAGGTTATTGCCCCCTGCAGATCATACCATATAAATAGGGCTCATTAGGTGCCCTAAAGATTAGGGGAAAGTCTGCCAATATGTAGTCGTACCATCCCTTGTGGGAGAGCCCAGCCGAGGTTCCCAGTGTGGTCTGGAATCTATGGACTTTGTTCCACCTTAACTGGGCTTTGTTATGGATTATTGCTACTTCTTATGGATTTACTGCCTATTATGGACTCCTGCCTTGAGAAGGACTATTTATGGTTTAGCCATTTGCCTAAGATATGACTACTTAATGGGGCACTATTCAGGGGCGCTAGATAGCTTTGTATAGGAAAGTGTGTAGAAGATGTCTTTGAGAAGTGTTTTCTTGTTACCTGCAACTACCTCAGTAAAAGATCTTTATTCATATTAATTGCCTGGTCTGACGTCTCTGAAGGAGTGCATTCATGGTGTATCAAAAGAACAGAGCTTACAACAGGGGGCTAAAGAGGTTAGAAAAGATACGGTACAGGAGTCTAAAAAGCAGAATGCTGTTCAGAGGAGGCTATAATGCCGTTGCTAAGGACGGCCATATTTGTGTCACTTGTTAAGGCAGCTAACCAGTCAGTAAACAGGTGACATGGCAGAGGTTACAGATGCTCTGGAAGTGAATGGGTGTTTTTCTTGGCTCTTAGCTACTGACCAGATCCCCGCATACGGGGACTGACTTCAAGGCACAGAGTTCTTGGGGAACTAGCCTGTGAGTCACGGATGATGCAATGAGGCCTCACGAGGAAAACAAGCATGAAGTAATGGAGAAGTATGTTTCCTGTATCCATCAGTAACATACGGAGCATTATCACTGGGAGTGAGGTAATGGAACTGCTGAGTTGGTGGAGACCAGTACAAACTCCACAGTAATGATGCACACTTGAAGAGAGAGATGTTCTTTAACAGAAGTTGTGTCCAAAGTGCATTAGTGTAAGATTTGTGGCCACCGATTATAATGTTTACTGTGCCAGTGCTCTGCTTGCTTTTCAGTTTGGAATGTCTCATTAACCTCCTTGGTGGTAATCTCGAGTGTGGCTTGGGGTTATTTTTCAGTACCAAAAACGGTAACCCCGAGCCATACTCGGGGTTACCCTGTAGTGAAACCTACCTTGCCACTACAATCCCCTGATGTCCTCCCGCTGTGTCCTCCGGCCAATGCCGGCCTCCGTCTTCTGGGTTGCCTTCCCTGCAACGCTGCAATTTTATTTATTTTTTTACCTACAAAGTAAAGGCACAATGTGCTAGTATGCATCACGTACTAGCACATTATGTGACACTTAACCTGCAAACGTCCCCGCTGGAGGCTGCATCCATCTTCTCCCGTCTTCCTTCCGGCTCTGTGGACTTCGGCTGTGCTACCGGCCGAAGCCGCGTGACGTCATTCCCGTGTACGGTAGCCGCTGGTCACAGCACAGAGCTCTAAAGAAACAGCACGGGTGGCCGTTCCTTCAGAGCGCATGTGCCGATTACGTCATTGGCGCAGTATGCAGTAAATATCTCCTAAACTGTGCTAGTTTAACCACTTTACCACCGGAGGATTTTGCTGTCTTACGTCCAGGCCACTTTTTGCGATTCGGCGTGGTCGTGCAACGCTGTACCCAAACGAAATTTACGTAATTTTTTTCCCACAAACAGAGCTTTCTTTTGGTGGTATTTGATCACCCGTGCGATTTTTTTTTTTTTTTTTCTTTTTGCGCTATAAACAAAAAAAGAGCGTTTATTTTGAAAAAATAATATTTTTAACATTTTTTTATATGAAATTCCCCCCAAAAAATGTAAAAATCTAATTTTTTTTTAAATTTTTGGCCAATTTGTTTTCTGCTACCTATGTTTGGTAAAAAAAAATCACAATAGGCGTATTTTGATTGGTTTGCGCAAAAGTCATTTGCGTTTACTAACTAAGGGAAAGATTTCTGTCATTTTTGGTGTTTTGTTTTTTTTAACGAGTAATGGTGGCGATCTGCGATTTTTTTTTTTTTTTTTTTTTTTTTTTTTTTTTTTTTTGTGGGACTGCGACATTGCGGCGGACAGATCGGACCCTTGACTGACATTTTTGACACTTTTGGGGGTACCAGTGACATTACTGCAGTAATCAGTGCTATATATATGCACTGTTACTGTAAAAATGACACTGGCAGGGAAGGGGTTAATTTTATTGGAGAGGGAGGGGTTTATGTATGCCTGGTGCTTACTAACGTGTGTGGGGGGAGGTGACTGAGTGAGTCAGGGACAGATCGCATGTTCAACTATGCTGAACCATGCTATATGTCCCTGCCTGTCACTTAGGAGATCCGCCTGCTCTGTTTACACAAGCGGGCGGATCTCCACACTCGATTCCCCGACGATCGGGGAAGAGCGGCGGCGATCGCCGCCGCTCCTCCCCTGGCCCGACTCCCGCTGTGACTGAAAACAGCGGGAGGGCGCTTCCGGCGGTGCGTGAGCGCCGCCTACAGGGGGAGGAGTCCAGCGACGTAGGTTTACGTCGCTGGATGATAACGACCCACATTGCTGCAGTAGCAGCAATGTGAGCAGACGTCAAGTGGTTAAGAGATATTTACAATACCTACCTTATTATAGACTTCCCGATAGGTACAATCAGTAGAGGTAGGTTTACAACCACTTTAAACTATACTAAGCAAAGGTTTACTTTTAAAGGTTTACTTTTAAATCTGTTCTAAGTGTTTTTTCTCTTCCTTATTTTTTTTTCTCAAGAATTAAATATAAGGCTTTTAAAGCAGTAGAAAATAAAGTAAAAAATGTAAAAAAAAATAAAAAACTAGGATGCATCACATCTTAACACATTATGAAATGCTTACCTTGGAACGATGCCCTCCAGTGGCCCGCTTTCACCACTGACAGGGCTTCCATCTTCCCCCAAGCTTCCTTTCCGGGGTCGCGAGCTCTGGCTGTGTTACTGGTCAGAACCGTGATGACATCACTCCCGCGCATGTGCAGGATCCCTCGGCTCTGACACAAATATCGTCACTGTATGCCGGCTGCATCCAGTGTGAATATCTCTTAAGCTCTGCATGTTTAGGAGACATATTCACTGTACCTACAGGTAAGCCTTATAGGCTTACCTGTGGGTACAAATTAGAAAAAGTTTACTACTGCTTTAAGTGTCATGATATTTTGCGGTTTGGATTTTTATTTAGTTAACTTTTTTTTTTTCTACAGGAAACCACGTTACAAGTTTAAGCTATCAACACTGGAAATTGACAAGAAATTGTTCTCAGGCATTTTTCATGTTTGTCTAATGTTTTTAAGTTTTATTGAAGCTTTAGGGAAAAAAAAAGCTAACAACCCTCCAATATGATAGATGTTTTTACTTGTTCGGGAATTTTTTTAATTTATGCTTTTAAAACTACCAAGCCCTGTAAATTCTAGCTGTATTAGACCACCTTAAGCAAACTGTTCCTGCATTATTTTTTGCTGCTAACTAAATGTTACAGGAAGAGCATCTACTGTGTGTGTATATAAGCACTGCGCTTTACTGCTGAATACAGTATCTTCCTTCATTTACAATGCAGGCTTTTAGGATTCAACAAACCTTATATAAGCAATGTTGGCACAATCTGCTTGAGGTTCAGCTAATGCAGCTAAAATTGTTGGGACTATCTATTATACTTGAGATTCTTCTAACCAGATTTTAGGATGTGTTAGTCATGTAAGTTCCTTTTGGATATATTTTAAGAGCTCTAACTTTTATGACACTCCATCAGCAAACGGCAGAGTTCTTACTAATAAATATAGAGCATTGGTCTCTAATGCAAAATTTATGATCTGCGGAAAAAGGGGGAAGAAAAGCTGTCTTTTTGTCAAGAAAATTGGAAATAACGTCCACTCTTTTAGATTGGATATGTCATGCATAAGGCTATACTCTAGCCAGTCTTACCAGAGTGCACCATTTTTAATGCCATTAAAACTGTTAGGCAGGTTTTGAGGCTTGGACTTTTACCATACGCTTTGTTACCTCTTCCTCAGAATGATCCCAGTGTGTGATGTAAGATCTGTGTTCACCCAGTGCATGTTTGACTTTGCTGGGGGAATTTAAGTTGGTAATACCTTTATAGAAAGAAAAAATTATTCATAGATGCGGGCAACTGCTACTATCTGCTTTACCAAAAGAAGTAACATTTTGTAATGTACAAGTGTAAGTTTTAAATGTTCAGTAGCTAACATGTCTGTCCCCAGTTTTAAAATTGAAAATTTTAAGTAAGCACAATTTTGTTTTTCTGTTCATATCTTGTTTTCTCGCCAGGGTTTTGGATTTGTTGAACTTGTGTGATGAAATATATTGTTTTTAAGTGTGTTAGCCCATTGTGTCAAGGGCATTTGAAATAGATTTTCAATGAAGATAAAATAACAAAAACAATTCAATAAAAGTATACAACACTGTTAGTATGTCCTTTTTTTTAATGCTGGTAAGCTTCCTGTGTTATTGTAAAGTTTAATTAGGATGCAGAATTTTAATTAGCATGATTTACAAAATCAGATTGTCATGTTTGGTTTCTTTGCCTTCTGCGTTTGGCTATTTTTTTTTCCTGATAGCCCCTTTCACTAGCCCTGGTGTACATACCAATAAATCAGGGCTTGACAACTTTTCCTGAAATCTAGGAGCCAGCTAAAAAAGTTAGGAGCCAGTTTTTTTTTTTTTTTTCTTTTAAACTAACAACCAATCTTTATTTAATAAAACGGATACTAAATTTACACATAAATACGACTAGATCCCCACTCTCCTCTATAGCGCAATTGGATGAAAACAGACTGTCTCTTTCCATCCGATGCCATCTGATCCGATCCACGGGATGGATAGAAAATAGAACCACCATCCGTCTGCTTTTGACGGACAGGATCAGATGGCGGCAGATAACTGCTCCATAGAGGAGAATGAAGGGTCCGATCAGGTCTGCCTGAAAAACTGACAGGCGGACCTGATCAGACAGCCCGTGTGAAAGGGGCCTTCGGCTGTGGCATGGCGATGAGGAAAAAAAAAAAGTTTATATATATATATATTGTGACGGAAGTGTAGGTAAAACAGAACGCACACGGAGAGCAGGAGTGCCAACAAAGCCTTTTATTAATTGGTAGCGGGTAGGCTCACAAAGGGGCCAAACAAAGGTGCCCAGGGTCAGACCCAACGTGGGTAGGACAGAGTTCCAGATAACCGGGTTAGTCCGCAACAGGGGGCTCCCAATAGAATGGGCAAAGTCCTGGCCAGCGAGGGATTGGGCCACACACACAGCAGGGCAAACAATGAGGTGACAAAGTCCAGGCAGAGTTCTGGTAGGCCCAGTGTTAATCCACTCACTAGCAGGCAGGTAAAGGATGAATCCAAAATCCAGGTTGTAGGAAGGGACAGGGTAAATCCAAAATCCAGGTTGTAGGAAGGGACAGGGTAAATCCAAAATCCAGGTTGTCAGGCAGGTTTGAAGAGGCCCGCAGGAACCAATAGGGGATTCTGTGTTCTCTGGCCGCAGCTCAGAGACACACACTCTTCCAAACAGCAAAGATGAACAACCCACAGGAGAGATTCTCGCTCTACTAAATATCTTAGGACTTGTGTCCCAGCTGGTGGGCCAAGCAACTCCCAGCCTGGCGTCCAGTTTCCCCAGCAACCAGCCCCGCCCCCCTCTACTCGAGCCCACACAAGGAATGTGTTCATTGTCCACAGTGGGCATGAAGGTGGAGAAGCAGACTTCCAGGCACCTGGCTGGGGAGGGGAGAAGGACAGCACAAGGGGGGGGGGGGCAGGCAATGGAGTGAGTGGTCAGGGGGGGAGGAAAATCCCATGCTGGTTAAATGGCAAAGTCCTGGGGGTGCAGGAAAGACAAAATAAAGAGTAGGGTCCGTGACAACCCCTCCCCCTTTTATTTTACAAGTGCAGACAAGGGGACCTCAGCAGGTCTCCTTGGAGGCACTTGTGGCAGGGAGTTCACCTATTGAGGGTCCTGCTGCCGGGACAGCCCGTCAGCGTTCTGGTGTTGGCTCCCACGCCGATATTGGATGGTAAAGTTGTATGGTCGGAGCGCTAGGCTCCACCTCAGGAGGCGCCCGTTGTCTCCAGATACTCTATTTAGCCATGTGAGCGGGTTGTGATCTTTGAGGATGGTGAATTCTCAGCCATACAGATAAGGTTGAAGCTTTTTCAAGGCCCAGACAATGGCCAGACACTCTTTTTCAATGGTGGAGTAGGCTACCTCCCTGTCCAGAAGTTTTCGGCTGATGAAGGCAATGGGGTGTTCCTCTCCTGCCTCAGTCACTTGACTCAGGACAGCCCCCCACGCCATAGGTAGAAGCATCGGTTTGCACTATAAAACGTCTGTTGTAGTCCGGAGCAGTCAGAACAGGGTTGTTTGCAAGGACGGATTTGAGCTGATGGAAGGCAGAGTCGCAGGCCGGGGTCCAGTGTACCATCCTAGGGCTGTTCTTCCGGGTGAGGTCAGTCAGAGGTTTCGCCACAGTGCTGAAATTGGGGACAAATTTGCGATAGTAACTTGCAGTGCCAAGAAAAGACATTGTTTTTTTGTCTCAGGGGTAGGCCAGTCATGGATAGCTTGAACTTTTGCAGGTTCCGGTTTCACTTTCCCTCCCCCTACTCGGTGACCCAGGTATTGCACCTCAGCCATTCCCAGTTGACATTTGTCTGGTCTTATGGTCAGTCCTGCCTTGCATATGCGGTCCAAAATGGTCTCCACATGCAGCAGGTGCTCCCCCCATGTGTTGCTAAAGATGGCTATGTCATCTAAGTAGGCACATGCAAATCCTTGGCATCCCTCCAACAACTGGTCTACAACTCGCTGGAAGGTGGCGGGTTGTAACGTATTGGGCCCCAGCCAGCCCGTCTAACAGCTCGTCTATGCGTGGCATCGGGTACGCATCGCTGACTGTGTAGTCATTAAGTCGTCTGTAGTCTACACAAAACCGAGTGCTCCCATCCTTCTTTGGCACTAATACCACCGGGGAAGCCCAGGGACTGTGAGAGGGACGGATAATGCCCATCTGGAGCATCTCAGTGAGTTCTGTTCGTATAGCTGCTTTTACTGACTCGGGGACTCGGTAGGGGGCCTTTTGGATGGGTTTTTGTCCCTGTGTTACTACATGGTGAAAGGCCAAATCTGTATGTCCCGGGACAGCTGAAAAGGCGATGGCCCTGCTCCCTATCATGTCCCGCATTTGACCCTTTTGCTGGGAACTTAGCTGGGCCCCAGTGGGGATTTTATCCAGGGAGTGGGTGGCCTTGGTGGCTTGTAGGAGGTCAGGTAGGGACCCTTCGTCAGCTTCACCTGTGGGGGTAAGGCATATGGCCAGGATGGGCAAGGTCCGGTCATGGTACTCTTTGAGCATGTTTATGTGGACTGTCCGCTGTCGTCGGTCATGGTCGTCTAGGCTGAGTACATAACTAGTCTCGTCAAGTTTGCAGAGGATTTTATAGGGCCCTTCCCAGACGTGCTGGAGCTTGTTCTGGGGGTGTGGGACAATTAGGAGGACTTGCTGGCCCTCAGTGAACTCCCGCCCACGGGCCCTTCGGTCATACCATGTCTTCTGCCGTGTTTGAGACGCTTGGAGGTGGCTGTGGGCCATGCCAGCCAGCTGGGAAAACCGCTCCCGCAGTTCCAGCACATACGGTACAACCGGAATTCCTGTATCTTCCACCTCCCCTTCCCAATTTTCCCGTAATAAAGTTAAAGGGCCTCGGACCTTCCGTCCGTATAGAAGCTCAAAGGGTGAAAAACCAGTGGATTCTTGCGGCACTTCTCGGTATGCAAACAGAAGATGGGGAAGGAGCTTTTCCCAGTCTGCCTCGCTGTCCACAAAGGCTTTCAGCATGCCTTTAAGAGTCCCGTTAAAGCGTTCACAGAGGCCATTGGTCTGGGGGTGGTCCGGATGGCCCGTACCCCGCATGCGCACCACAGAGATTGAATTACATCTGACATGAACCGGGTGCCCTGATCAGTCAGAATCCCACACGGGAAAAGACGGTGACAAGCGCTTCCGCTACCTTGAGGTCTGAAATGCTGGAGAGGGTTACCGCCTCCGTGTAGCGGGTGGCATAGTCCACTATGGTCAGGATATATCTTTTTCCTGACTTACTGGGCCGGGCCAGAGGGCCAATGATGTCCACCGCCACCCTCTGAAAGGGTTCCTTGATGATGGGCATAGGGCGGAGTGGGGCCCTGGGATGGTCCCCAGGCCGCCTCTGCCTTTGACAGATGTCACAGGTCCGACAGAAGTTAGCAACAGACTGAGCGGTGCCAGGCCAATAGAATGCTTGGGTTAGTCTTCGTTCTCTTTTTCTCTTCCCCAGGTGTCCAGCTAAGGGAATGTCATGGGCGATTTGGAGCAGCAGGAACCTAAATGGCTGGGGGACAATCAGCTGTTTGGTTGCAGTCCAGGGCTGGTCTGGGCGGTTAGCATCTGTAACACAGTAAAGTAGTCCTCGTTCCCAGAGGGTTCGTTCCCCACCCTCCCCGAATGGTCCGGCATCCGCTTGGGCCCGGAATTTGCTCAATGTGGGGTCAGAGTCTAGTTCCTGTTTAAATTTCTCACGGTCCCAGGTCAGGGTGGTATCCTGGTCAGGGTTGGTAACACTCACCGGATCCAGGGCAGAAGGGGAGTCCTGTTGGGCTTTCTCGGCGGGCAGGCCGTGCTTGGCTTGGCTTCTGGTCACAGCTCCGACGTATTGACACTGTAGCTCTCCTAAATCATTTCCAAGCAGAATGTCCGCAGGTAGTCCAGCCATGATTCCAATTTGGCAGCGCTTTTCCCCAAACCCATAGTCAAGGCGAACCTACGCCTTGGGGATGTGTTTCGTAGCACCACCTGCCAGTTCAATAAAGAACCCGGGGCCTGGCTTGATGGCTTTGGGTTTTACCACGCGGGGATCAGCAATGGTGAGGAAGGCCCCAGTGTCCCGAAATCCCGTAGTTCTCTCTCCATCAATAAGGACCTCCTGCAGGTGGCGCTGCCTCTGCTCTGGGTAGGATGGGACAAAGGGATGAACACCGTAGACTCCCCGAGGAGGATTGGCAACAGTGGGGGTCAGCCAGTCACTGGGAGGTGGGGGTAGTGGTTCTTCCTCTGGGGTCAACTCTAGGTAGTTGACTGGGCGACTGTGGCTGGCAGACGTGGTGCGACGGTACTGAGGGCAGCTGGCCTGAAGATGCCCGGGCTGGTTGCACTCATAGCACCGGCGGTCCAGAAACGGCCCAGAAGTACGAGGTCGGTAGGAAGGGGCTGTGGATGGTGTTGGGGCGACAGGGTGCCGGAGGAGTGGCAGGGGGTTGCTGGGAAATGGTCTGCCGGTGTTCTGGGCTTTGGGCGGCTCGACTACCAGTCTCTTCCAATGGGGTTTAATGGCAAGGGCCTCGTCTGCCAATGCAGCAGCCTGCTCAAGGGTGCCAGGGTCCCTCTCCTTCACCCACTCCCGCACCTCTGCTGGGCATTTGGCAAAGAATTGTTCCTTCAGAAAGGCCTGGACAACTTGTTCAATAGTAAAGGCCTGCTCCCCCTCCAGCCAGCGTCTGCAGGCCTGCGAGATTTTGTGTGCATACATCTTGAAGGAAGGCTCAGAATGAAAGGAGAGGTCCCGGAATTGGATGCGGTGGGTTTCTGGAGTTACTGCGTAGTGTTCTAGTACAGTCTGTTTAATCCTACTGTAATCTCGATTCCACTGTGCATCCATTGTCCGGTAAGCAGCAGCCGCACCTCCTTCCAGCAGGCCCACTAGGTGGCGTACCCAGTCTCTACAGGGCACCTCCAGTAGCTGACATAAGTGTTCGAAATCCGGGAAGAACCCTTCCACATCCCCTGTAGCTTCACAAAATGGCTTGAAATCTTTGCGAGTCACTCTTGGTAGATCAGGCCCACTTACTCGTGGGCTGGGAAGACGGTCCCGTCCTCTGAGGCCTCCCATTGTTTCTCGCTCATGGGCCCTTCGGATAGCCTCCCTCTTGTCATCCAAGGTGGCTCCGGGGCCCCAGGATAGCCATCTCCTCTTCGTACCATGTGATCCAAGGGCTCCTGGGACTTGATACAGCAGACGCAAGCTGTACTTTCTCTGGTGGCGGGGCATTCAAGCTTTCAGTTCTCTGAAGGCCGGCTTCCTCAATAGCGGTGACCAGCTCTTCTTTGGACAGGCCCCTGTAGGTAAGGCTTAACTCCCGAGCCTTTTCTTGCAAACTTGCCATAGTCCAATTCCTGTACTCCCCACCCCGGGTTAGGTCCATTGTGAGGGGGCTGCTCTCCATCCTCTTCAGTGTTCTGATCTCGCCGCTGCCAACCAGTTTGTGACGGAAGTGTAGGTAAAACAGAACGCACACGGAGAGCAGGAGTGCCAACAAAGCCTTTTATTAATTGGTAGCAGGTAGGCTCACAAAGGGGCCAAACAAAGGTGTCCAGGGTCAGACCCAACGTGGGTAGGACAGAGTTCCAGATAACCGGGTTAGGCCGTAACAGGGGGCTCCCAATAGAATGGGCAAAGTCCTGGCCAGCGAGGGATTGGGCCACACACAGAGCAGGGCAAACAATGAGGTGACAAAGTCCAGGCAGAGTTCTGGTAGGCCCAGTGTTAATCCACTCACCAGCAGGCAGGTACAGGATGAATCCAAAATCCAGGTTGTAGGAAGGGACAGGGTAAATCCAAAATCCAGGTTGTCAGGCAGGTTTGAAGAGGCCCGCAGGAACCAATAGGGGATTCTGTGTTCTCTGGCCGCAGCTCAGAGACACACACTCTTCTAAATAGCAAAGATGAATAACCCACAGGAGAGATTCTCGCTCTGCTAAATATCTTAGGACTTGTGTCCCAACAGGTGGGCCAGGCAACTCCCAGCCTGGCGTCCAGTTTCCCCAGCAACCAGCCCCGCCCCCCTCTACTCGAGCCCACACAAGGAATGTGTTCATTGTCCACAGTGAGCATGAAGGCGGAGAAGCAGACTTCCAGGCACCTGGCTGGGGAGGGGAGAAGGACAGCACAAAGGGGGGGGGGGGCAGTCAATGGAGTGAGTGGTCAGGGGGAGGAAAATCCCATGCTGGTTAAATGGCAAAGTCCTGGGGGTGCAGGGAAGACAAAAGAAAGAGTAGGGTCCATGACATATATATATATATATATATATATATATATAATATTTTTTTAATAATGGGAAAAAAAAGAAATTTTTTTTTTTTTTTTTTTGCATTTAAAAAATAAATTAAATTAATAATAATAACCACACTTCCTGTCAAAGGTAACTAACTGGACAGGGAGATGGTAATTGCATTGAGAACAAACAGGCAGTGGAAACAGTCATTACAACAGTCATTACTCCCGGCCACCACAAGAGGGCGCCAGTTCCCCATTGGAAGCCTCTCTCATCTCAAGTAGCCCGAAAGCCGGGGCCTCAATTTTCGGATGGCGCGGAAGTCTGTGCACTCCGTGCGCGAAAGTCCGTGCAAAAATGACAGGACAATTTCTGCAGGGCACCCCAAGCGCCAGGTCGCTAATTCTAGTCGCAAATGCGACCTGGTGCCCGGGGATTGTCGAGCCCTGCTATAAATGGCCATTCCAGCAAAGGACAAAGTGTACTTGTTGATTACTGTCTTTTTGCTTGCCATCTCCCTCTGGTTTCGACATGGTGCCGGCATCACCAGTGTGGGCACCCGGTTGTGACAGCTTGCGGCCTCACAGCCGGGTGCACACTGCGCATGCGCAAGTCTTGATTGGCCAGCAATCTTCTGGGACCTCTGACATGTCCCAGAAGATTGCAAGGAGAGGGAGAGGAGAACTTCTGCTTGCGGTGCCACCACGCTCCGAGTGGTAATGGGAGAGGGTACCTGTCAAAACTAGGTACCCGCTCCCCCCCAAAAAAAATTACATGCCAAATGTGGCATGTCAGGGGGTTAGGACTGCTTAAAGTGGAAGTTCCATTTTTGGGTTGAACTCTGCTTTAAGTAATGGGCTTTGCTAATGGTGTACAGACTTGATGGGAACAAGCATTGCAAAAGTAGATTCCATTACCCATTGCCCACTCCCTCATTTTTTTTTCAATCCTGTGTCTGCTTAGAAAATTTATAAAGTACTTTGTAGTCCTCTAACAGTACACTTATACCAAAAAACAAGCATGTGAATGCAATGTCAGCTGTCAGAAACCAAGAAAATTTTATTGGCTTCTTTGAATAGGTGCTACTTGGCAAACTTCTTTTGGGTTAGTGGCTGAAAAATGGCTTGTGAGTTTTTTGGCATTGAATTGCATTTCCAGTGGTTCATAAGTAGGGATGAGCTTCGAGTTCCAGTCGAAGGTAAGTTCGACTCGAACATCAGGTGTTCGTTTGTTCGTAGGACAACGAACAAACGGGGCTGTTTGCAGGAAATTCGCCCACCATAATGCAATGCTTGTGATTGGCCAAATCATGCACCTTGACCTATATGCTTTCGCCAATCACAGACATTGGGCTAAGTCCATGCCCCACGCTATATAAAGGCTGCTTAAATGGCAGCCGCGTGTGGTGGATTAGGAGTGAAGAATAGGCAGGGTAGTTAGTGGAGTGTGCGGTTTATATATTAATACATCAGCCAGTGTAGTAGATAGATTTATCAGCTATTTCAGGAGATAGTGGAGTATATATATTTATCAGTTTTTGCAGGAGATATATATATATATATATATATATCAGATAGTTCAGTATATATATTTATCAGTTATTTTAGGCTATATATCCACCAGTGCAGTATATACAGGTCCCTCTCAAAAAATTAGCATATTGTGATAAAGTTCATTATTTTCTGTAATCTGATAAACATTAGACTTTCATATATTTAAGATTCATTACACACAACTGAAATAGTGCAAGCCTTTTATTGTTTTAATATTGATGATTTTGGCATACAGCTCATGAAAACCCAAAATTCCTATCTCAAAAAATTAGCATATCATGAAAAGGTTCTCTAAACAAGCTATTAACCTAATCATCTGAATCAACGAATTAACTCTAAACACCTGCAAAAGATTCCTGAGGCTTTTAAAAACTCCCAGCCTGGTTCATTACTCAAAACCGCAATCATGGGTAAGACTGCCGACCTGACTGCTGTCCAGAAGGCCATCATTGACACCCTCAAGCAAGAGGGTAAGGCTGGCCATACACTATACAATTTTCTTATTCAATTTCCTTTAGATTTACCTTTAACTATGTAGTGCAAGGGCCTGCCTGATTGCATACAAATTGAAAGTGTTTAGGTTTGACCCTATATTACATGGTTTTGGTAAATCTAAAGGAAAGTTGAACAAGAAAATTGTATAGTGTATGGCCAGCCTAAGACACAGAAAGAAATTTCTGAACGAATAGGCTGTTCCCAGAGTGCTGTATCAAGGCACCTCAGTGGGAAGTCTGTGGGAAGGAAAAAGTGTGTCAGAAAACGCTGCACAACGAGAAGAGGTGACCGGACCCTGAGGAAAACTGAGGAGAGGGAAATGCCAAAATGCCTGAAGTCCAGTGTCAAGTACCCACAGTCAGTGATGGTCTGTGGTGCCATGTCAGCTGCTGGTGTTGGTCCACTGTGTTTTATCAAGGGCAGGGTCAATGCAGCTAGCTATCAGGAGATTTTGGAGCACTTCATGCTTCCATCTGCTGAAAAGCTTTATGGAGATGAAGATTTCATTTTTCAGCACGACCTGGCACCTGCTCACAGTGCCAAAACCACTGGTAAATGGTTTACTGACCATGGTATTACTGTGCTCAATTGGCCTGCCAACTCTCCTGACCTGAACCCCATAAAGAACCTGTGGGATGTTGTGAAGAGAAAGTTGAGAGACGCAAGACCCAACACTCTGGATGAGCTCAAGGCCGCTATCGAAGCATCCTGGGCCTCCATAACACCTCAGCAGTGCCACAGGCTGATTGCCTCCATGCCACGCCGCATTGAAGCAGTAATTTCTGCAAAAGGATTCCCGACCAAGTATTGAGTGCATAACTGAACATCATTTTTTGAAGGTTGACTTTTTTTGTATTAAAAACACTTTTCTTTTATTGGTCGGATGAAATCTGCTAATTTTTTGAGATTGGAATTTTGGGTTTTCATGAGCTGTATGCCAAAATCATCAATATAAAACAATAAAAGGCTTGCACTACTTCAGTTGTGTGTAATGAATCTAAAATATATGAAAGTCTAATGTTTATCAGTAGATTACAGAAAATAATGAACTTTATCACAATATGCTAATGTTTTGAGAGGGACCTGTATATCAGCCAAGTCCAGTGTATATTTCTGCCAGAGCAGTGTGTGTCCGCCCCTCATATAATCTTCACCAATGGGTATTGACTTCCGCTCCACAGGAGTAGTTAGGAATAAGACATGTTAGAAACAAAAGCTTTTAGCATAGACACACCAGGGGCTGTCCCACTGGTCAATACCCCCCCTGCAGTAAGCCATCCCAACTCAGCTTGTCTCTGCCTAGCTTTTGGTGTAGATAGGCTTCCCTGTGCTGGGGCTACAGTCTCAGCCTTCTAATCTTTTCTTATGATTTTTCTTTGCAAGAATGTCAGTTTTTTCTTTGCTTTATTAGCTGTTTATTTTGTCAGCTTTAGTTTTAGTTGGATCTTCGGATGAAGATGGAATTTGCGGAGCTGGGAATTGGACTGGCCGCCCTGGCTCTCCAGGGCAGAGGGTCAGAGGGATCCCCAGCCCGCCATCGAGCGTTCGGCTATGGTTCGCCCTGGCGCTATGAACGACCCATCCCTGTTCGCAGCAGGGATGCTGCCTGTGAGGTGGCTACCTCACTGGACGCTTATGCGGTTAAGTGCTGCAGTGTCCTGCGTTTTGGCTGACGGCATTCCCTGTCATCTGAGGACAGAGGCTTTCCGTTAATAGAGGCATCCTACGCCATCCGGTACAGGTAAGTACTTTTCTGTGTGGGGCCTCTGTATGGGGTGACAGTCCTGTGTTGCTGTGTGTCCCCTCATGTCTGTGCATTTGTGGGGCTCCCTGATGCGATTCCTGCGGGGGTCTTTTTTATTGCACTGCTGGCGCTGTGTGGTTTTGGGGGTCCCTCTCCTGTGTCACTTTCAGTGTTTGGGAGGTGCAGACTGTGTGTGAAGCGGCCGCTGCGGCTAAAAACCGCGCAGTCCGCCATTTTGGATGTGGGCAACATGTCTGGCTTCACTATGGGCTTTGCTAACAGCTTGCTGTGTGGTGTTTTGGCGCCATCCGGCGCCATCTTGTGTGTGGCAGAACGATCGTTCCGAGCACATGTCGGCGGCCATCTTGCCGAAGCCTCCCATTACTTTCTATGGGCAGCCATTTTCCCTTGCAGCATATAGTTCAGTCTCTGGTGACCTCACTTCCTTTTCCTCTGGAGCAGTGATCGGTGTGGTAACACTCTGTGGGGCTCTGCAGACTGTCTCTTCCATATCTCTCTGTTTTATCCTTCCTGGCTCAGTTTTGTCCCTTATGGGGGGTCTGTGTACACAGTGTATTTCGCGGTGGGCTGCGCAATCCGCAGCGCTTTTAAAGGGCCAGTACTTTTTGTCATTGTCAATGGAGGTGCTGATGGCTGAACGAGCTGCTAGGAAAAGGCCTAGATTATCTTTCTCCTCTGATTCAGATGGTGATGTGGCTGCTGGGGCTGGCGTGCCCTTTTCAGGTTCTCGCTTGTCCCTGGACCCACTGGGGTCTGAGGGGGAGGTGGAGGTGGAAGGGGTTGATGATTCTCCCCTGGGGTTGCCTGAAGAACACGCAGCTATGGATGCGTTGATTTCTTCTGTAAAAGAAACACTACATTTGGAGGATGAGCCCACTCCTCCGGGCATTGTGTCCTCCTTTGGTACACATAGGACCCGAAAGTCGGCGCAGGCTTTTCCCTGCCCCGCTGAGTTTCATCACACAGTGAATGAACAATGGCGCAGTTTAAAACGCCCTTTCACAGTGCCTAATCGGTTTAAACTGCTTTACCCCTTTGCGCCTTCTACGGATTCGCGCTGGTGTGTGGCTCCCCAGGTGGATCACACGGTGGCCGTGTTAAACAAGGCTACTCTGGTTCCCACTGAGGATACCCCGGTGTTCCGGGATCCTACGGACAGGAGGTTGGAGTCTCTTGCCCGCCATGCCTACATGGTGGCGGGTTCCATGCTCAAACCTATTTTCGCTTCTGTCATGGTGGCTCAGGCGGTGGCAGATTGGACTAAGGTGCTTAGACGCACTCTCGCGTCTGATTCTGCCCCCCCTGGTACGCTGGCAATGGTGGACCAAATTCATCAAGGGGTCATGTATTTGTGCGATGCGGCCTTGAATGAGGCCCCTTTGGCTGCACGCCTGTCTAGTGTCGCTGTACTTAACCGTCGACTGATCTGGCTGAAGAGCTGGTCGGCTGACTAGACGTCACGGAAAACGGTGGATGATTTTCCCTATGCAGGGTCTCGCCTTTTTGGCGAGGCTTTGGATACCTTGGTGAAAGGAGTCACTGGGGGCAAAAGCACTCTGTTGCCCCAGAATCCGAAGAACAAGCCTTTTCGCGGCAAACGGTGTCCCGCCTTTAGACCCAATCAGGGGTCCTTTCGTGCCTTTAAGCCACAAAACAAGGGCAAACCTTTCAAGGGCCAAGGTGGCCAGAAAAAGCCCTGGGCGGGCAAGCAAAAGTTCAATCCGCCTCTGCCTGGAGCGATTTCCTCCAACCTTGGCTGCTCCAAATTCCGGACAGGTAGGTTCAGGAAATCATTCGATCAGGATACAAGATCGAATTCCTTTCACAGCCGGCAGACAGATTCTTTCCCTCAAATCTTAATTTGACCCCAGGGCGCCTACAGGACCTGCATCAAGCGGTGCAGGACCTCCTTGCCCAGGGGGTGATTGTCCCGGTGCCTCATCGGGACAGGTTTAAGGGGTTTTATTCTAATCTGTTCACTGTGCCCAGAAAGGAGGGCAAGGTGTGTCCTATCCTGGACCTGAAAGCTCTGAACCGCTTCGTGCGCGTTCGAAAGTTCCGTATGGAATCCCTCCGCTCGGTGGTGGCCTCCCCGAGTCCAGGGGAATTCCTAGCCTCTATAGACCTGAAGGATGCGTACCTGCACATCCCCATTTTCAAGCGTTATCAGTGGTACCTCCAGTTCGCCATAGTGGAGGACCACTATCAGTTTGTAGCGCTACCTTTCGGTCTCGCTTCGGCTCCAAGGGTCTTTACCAAAGTGCTGGCGCCTGTTCTGGGCCTGTTGAGGGCACAGGGCATTGTGGTCTTGGGATATCTGGACGATCTCCTGTTAAGATCGAGTGCCAGTCAGAACCTGTTGTGCCATCTGTCGACTACGGTACATACGCTCCAGGAGTTTGGTTGGACCATAAACGTTCAGAAGTCAACGTTGTCTCGGTTCGTCTTCCCTATCTGGGAATGGTTCTGGACTCTGCTCAAGCGAAAGTGTTTCTGCCGGAGGACAAGCTCCGGACCCTTCAGGACGAGATCAGGTCCCTCAGGGACAACCAATCCTCGTCACTCAGGACCTGTATGCGGTCCCTGGGGTTGATGGTATCAGCCTTCGTGGCGTTACCCTTTGCTCAGTTTCACACACGGTCTCTTCAAGCGGAGATCCTGGCCAGGTGGGACAGACTACTTCAGTCCTTGGATCTGAGTGTCTCGTTGAGTCGCCAGACCAGAATGGATCTTCTGTGGTGGCTTCATTCCCTGGCTGTGTCGGAAGGGAAATCCTTCCGTCCGTTACTGTGGACGGTGATTACCACAGATGCCAGCCTGTCGGGCTGGGGTGGAGTACTGGGCAACCTGTCTGCCCAGGGCACTTGGTCGGAGGAGGAATCCTCCCTTCCGATAAACATATTGGAATTGAGAGCGATCAAACTGTCTCTTCCAGTGGTCGGATCGACTTCGGGGCCGGCCCTATCGGGTGCAGACGGACATTGCTACCGCGGTGGCTTACATTAACCACCAAGGGGGCACCAGTAGTTCCCGGGCGGCCCAGGAGGTGACCGACATTCTGTCTTGGGCTTGAGACTCATGTCCCGGCGATTTCGGCAGTTCACATTCCGGGTGTGGAGAATTGGCAGGCAGATTATCTGAGCCGCCAGACCCTGGATCAGGGGGAATGGTCCCGACACCCAGATGTCTTCCAAATGCTGTGTGCGAAGTGGGGATCCCTGGATGTGAATCTGTTCGCGTCTCGGCTAAACAACAAGGTGGAAAGGTTCGTGGCAAGAACGCGTGATCCTCGGGCGGACGCCTCGGATGCGCTGGTGGCATGAGTATCGTCTGATGTATGCCTTTCCTCCGATTCAGTTGTTATCCAGGTTCCTTCGCAGGCTGGCCTCGGAACCGAACTTGGTGATTCTAGTGGCACCGGACTGGCCACGCCAGTCCTGGTACGCGGACATCGTTCACTTAGCAGTCGAGCCTCCTTGGCGGCTGCCAATGCGGGCAGATCTACTGTCTCAGGGACCGATCTTCCATTCTGCTTTACAGTCGCTGGCTTTAACGGCCTGGCTGTTGAAAGCCAGGTCCTGAGAGACAGGGGTCTCTCCCCAGAGGTCATTCCTACTTTGATCAAGGCTAGAAAAGCCTCATCTGGTAAGATTTATTACCGTACTTGGAAAGCTTATTTTGCCTGGTGTGAGTCCAGGGGGTTTTCTCCTCGCTCATACTCGGTGACGAGAGTGTTGGCTTTCCTCCAGACTGGTGTGGACCAGCACCTGGCGCTGGCCACGATAAAGGGCCAGGTATCTGCACTGGCTGTTCTTTTCCAATGCCCTGTGGCATCTCATTCCTCAATTTGCACCTTCATTCAAGGTGTGCGACATTTGGCCCCTCCCCGAAGGGAGCCTTTACTTCCATGGGACTTGAACTTGGTTCTGTCCGCGTTACAGCGTTCTCCCTTTGAAAACATCTGGGAGATATCGTTGCCTCAGCTGTCTAAAAAGGTTGCCTTTCTAGTGACGATCACTTCGGCTCGCAGGGTGTTGGAGTTTGCGGCGTTGTCTTGCCGCTCTCCTTACCTGGTGGTTCATAAAGATAAGGAAGGTGGTCTTGCGACCTAATTCGTCATTTCTCCCTAAGGTGGTGTCTGACTTTCACCTTAATGAGGACATTGTTTTGCCTTCACTCTGTGCGAAGCCTAAGCATCCTAAGGAGGTTGGGTTGCATTCCTTGGATGTTGTCAGGGCGATCAGGGTTTACCTTTCGTCCACTGAATCCTTTCGGAAATCTGATTCCCTCTTTGTCCTTCCTGAGGGACCTCGGAAGAGCATGGCGGCGTCTGCGGCGACCATTGCCAAATGGATCAGACAGACGATTGTCCAGGCCTATGCTTTGAAGGAACGGGTTCCGCCCTTCCCTGTTAATGCGCACTCTACCAGATCGATGAGTACGTCCTGGGCTTACCGGCATCAGGCTTCGGTGACCCAGGTGTGCAAGGCTGCGACTTGGTCGTCGGTGCACACCTTTTCCAAATTCTGTAAGATTGATGTTCTGGCATCAGCTGATGCCTCCTTTGGCCGCAAAGTTCTCTGTGTGGCAGTGCCATAGGGGACCCTTGTTTTTTGTGGGTCCCTGGCTGTTGGGGTTGTTTATACCCTGGGTTATTTGCTTTCCTGGACTGTTGCTCCTGTTGAGCCTTTTCTGTTGCCCAGAAGGTTCTCTTACTGTGCGTGTAAGGTTCCTTTCTCTGATGTGGGTCCTGCATTGCCTTTTCTACGGTTGCGTCTCCCACCCTTCATGTCTACACTGCTTTGGGACATCCTATTGGTGAAGACTATATGAGGGGCGGCGACTGTCAGAGGACGTAAGAGAAAACGGAATTTTTGTAAAATCTTACCGTAAAATTCCTTTCTCTGAGTCCTCTGACAGTCGCCGCCCCACCGCTCTTTTGGGGTTTTTTCTTGTACACTTACTGCTATGCTACCAAACTACCAACCAGTGGGACAGCCCCCATAGGTGTGTCTATGCTAAAAGCTTTTGTTTCTAACGAGTCTTATGCCTAGCTACTCCTGCGGAGCGGAAGTCAATACCCATTGGTGAAGACTATATGAGGGGCGGCGACTGTCGGAGGACTCAGAGAAAGGAATTTTACGGTAAGATTTTACAAAAATTCTGTTTATATATAATCGGCCATTGCAGTTTAGTGCTGATTCTTATGTTACACATTGTACTGTAGTCAGTTTAGTGCTGTGCTGTGATTGTGTATACACTTCAGTGTGTAATACACTGAAGTGTATTGTGTACAACATGTCTGTGTCTCCCCACTGACCCCCTTTTTTCATTGATATATAGAGGAAGGGGTTTTTTTGGGACTTTACATGAGGTGTGCGACCAGTTAGTATACTGAATGTAATCATCGTGTGTCTATGCATAAACATATATGAGTAAAAAAAGGCAAGTATTTATTAAATAATCTTTAGAACACATGATAGAAAAAAATGTATAAAAATAATTCTTCATCAAAAATGTAGTATACACGAGTCATAGAATTGGTCCATATGCCCAAATAGTACAGCAATGTCATAAAACATTAAAAAACAATAGAGAAGGTAGGTAGAAATTATAGTATATACAGTATCCATGATTGACATGGGTAAATATATAAACAGGCTCCAAACATGAAATGAAACCAGAAAGACTGCATCTCAATGTGCTCTACGCATTTCGTGAACAATCACTTCCTCAGGAGCAGGTACAGTCCATGCATCTATAAAAGATGTTTGTTTTATGACATTGCTGTACTATTTGGGCATATGGACCAATTCTATGACTCGTGTATACTACATTTTTGATAAAGAATTATTATTATTTTTTTTTTTCTATCATGTGTTCTAAAGACTATTTAGACAGCATATTTACTGCGGCAGGCAGCCCCTCCTGAGCAAAGCTCCCGCTCGTTCACGGGCATCTCCGCGCGAGTGACCACCGGTTCCGATGTCCGCCGGTCACTCGCGATCTCCTGCTGGAGAGGCAGAAAGGCAAGCGGCTAATGTAAACAAAGCCGCCTGTCATTCTCCCTGGTGTAACTGCAGAGCTCATACGATCCTGCTATGTAGGATCGTATGTCTCTGTGGTTACATCACAAGCCATGCCCCTTTACAGTTAGAATCATGCCCCTAGGGACACACTTAACCTCTTGATCACCCATACTGTTAACCCCTTCCCTGCCAGTGTCATTTTTACAGTAACAGTGCATATTTTTAGCACTGATTACTGTAGTAATGTCACTGGTACCCCCAAAAATGTTAGTCAGGGATCCGATCTGTCTGCCGTAATGTCGCAGTCCCGCAAAAAAAATCGCAGATCAACGCCATTACTAGTTAAAAAAAAAAAAAAAAAAACACAATAAAAATGACACAAATCTTTCCCTTAGTTAGTAAACGCAATAACTTTTGCTCAAACCTATCAAAATACGCTTATTGAAATTATTTTTGCCAAAAATATGTAGCAGAAATAAAATTGGCCTAATATGTAAAAAAAAAATTAGATTTTTACATTTTCTTTTGGGGAATTTCCTATAAAAAAAGGGGAAAATATTGTTATTTTTTCAAAATTTACGCTCTTTTTTTGTTTATAGCGCAAAAAATAAAAATCGCACAGGTGATCAAATACCACCAAAAGAAAGCTCTGTTTGTGGGAAAAAAAAGACGTCAATTTAATTTGGGTACAGCATTGCACGACTGCGCAATTATCCGTTAAATTCATGCAGTGCCGAATCGCAAAATAGGCCCTGGTCTTTGAGCAGGAAAATCCTCTGGGGCTTAAGTGATTAAATAAATACCTGCCTTTTTTACTCATATATGTTTTCTTGTATATCATTGTATGTTTATCCATAGACACATGATGATTATATCAGTATACTAACTGGTCGCACACCTCATGTAAAGTTCCCTTCCTCTATTCTCCAATATAGGAATGGGACATAAAGTCCCAAATGTCCTTTTTCCTTTTTTATTCATTGATATATAGACATGTTTTTTTTTTTCAATTAATGTTTTTATTAATTTTTTTTTAAGCCGCATCAGACTCTGTTGCTGCAATATTAGTACTCTCCCCTGTTTGTTGCAGGTGGTAGTACGTCCTCCTGCGTCCGCAGCAATTATTTTATTTTTTTTTGCGCAGCAGTACTAATAATTTTAAGGGCATACAGTAATTGCTGCTCCCCTTGTGCATCTCAGGGACTATGCCTATAGCTCCAGAAGTGGGTGTTTTTTTTTTTTTGGTGGTGAACCAGCACCAATAATATTAAGGGCATAATTGCTGTATCCCCTTGTGCATCTCAGGCACTCGACCTTCTGCCAGGGAAAAGTGCACAGTGCTTCTATAGACAAGACAAGGTGCTCTCACTCAGTGAAAACCTCCACCAGTGCCAATTGGATGACGAGATTATGGAAGTTAAGAATACTGAGAGGTCCAAATTTCTGACAAATAAGACATCTGGAGCTACCTCCGAGAATGGAGGGTATAGAATCATTTTGGAATACAATGCCCAGCATTGTAGTCGAGAAAATTATATCTAAACACTGGTCTGTACTTCAACAAGATAATGTTTTAGGCCCCACATTACCAATGAGACCGGTATTTGTTTACAAGAAAGCCCCCACAATTAGAAATTTGTCTAATTGTCTTATTGATCCCCCAATTGTCAGTGACAACAAGCTATTCTCCATTCTATCGGGTTTCCACCCTTGTGGAAGGTGTGTGGCCTGTAGGACCGCCAAACGGAATATCAAAAAGCGAAAGGAGTTTACCGCTCATACTACAGGTAAAACGTATAAGATTAAGGATTTAATCACCTGCACGTCCACGGGGGTGGTCTACATGCTGGAGTGCGATTGTGGACTCCAGTATGTGGGCCGTACCTCGTGTGCATTGCAGGTGAGAATAGCGGAACACATGAGTAGTATTAGAAAAGGGCGGAAAGCCCATCATGTTGTCCAGCACTTTAAGCACTTTCACAACAAGGACCCTAGCACTTTGAAATTCTGGGGGATAGAGAAAGTGAAAAAACATTGGAGGGGGGGGGTAATTTTGTACGCCAACTTAGCCAAAGAGAATCTTTTTGGATTTTTGAGACCAGAGTAGGGGTACCTAGAGGTCTTAATGTAGATTTAGATCTAAATTGCTTCATCTCAGATCGTTAGTTAGTCAATTTATGATCTTATGGGTTTTAGATTGATGTATCTCTTTTTTAATAATTTTAGAATGTTTTATACCTTGTTATTGTATATTATGTGATGTTGTAGTTTTTATGTTATAAAGAGACTGCGGGTGACATATCACTATCCCCTCGGATTTATTTTATATATCCATTGTTTTTATATATATTTTTGTTTTGCGCCCTTATCTTAATTGTAGACATAATATTTGCTCAATTGAGTGTTATTTTGGGCTTGTTTGAACGTTTATTCATATAGGTGTTTTTTTCCTTTTCCTTGCGTATCAGGGATGGTATAAACAGAGAACTATGTTTTGGTTCCCGTTTCATACCAGCGTCAGTGACCCTGTCCCGGAATTGAATACGGCTGTAGACTGAGCCGACTTTCTGGACACTTCCGGTCCGGCGTCCTGTGTTGCTAACCTGGCAACGATGCGCATTGGTCTCTATGGAAGGAACGCCACGATAAAAGGGTGACGTCCGTCCCTCCTCCCATACGCTGAAGAAGTCCCGCCCACGGACGATACGCGTGCGGAAGGGGGAGGAGATTGTGTGACATCACCCGCAGTCCCTGCCGGCGGAGCGAGTCTCTGCCGCTCTATGCTGTTGTAATATCGCTGCTTATCTTCCTATTCAAAGTAAGAGGCTGTCTTTATTTTCTTAAATAAATGTTTTTGGTGTGACATATTACACTATGGTCTGCCTCTTGCTTTTACATGGGAGCATCTGTCTGTGTACTAAGTGAAGGAGATTGTCGTTCTTGCTGGGGACCCTGTGTGGAGAAGCCGCTGTGCTGTTGTATTGATTAAGGCTGTTTTTTCACAGCCCTCAGGTGAGAGGCTAGTGGCACTGGTGGAGGTTTTCACTGAGTGAGAGCACCTTGTCTTGTCTATAGAAGCACTGTGCACTTTTCCCTGGATTCATTATGGACATTACTCCCTTTGACTTTCATAGATGGACATTTATGCGATCTTAAATGATTTTATGCTATGCATAATTTCATGTAATATTCTCATGTATTTTAGATTATTATAGTGATTTTATCTATTTATCCTTATTGATCGTTTTAGCGCTGCACCGTTTTTTCTATTGTACTATTTGAGGTTTTATATACTTTTACCTTGGTGTCAACTGCTTGGTATTTATTTATTTGCATGCGCCGATATACCTTTGTTTTTCCTATATTTGCTCTACCTTCTGCGCCAGACGTGAGTGTTTTTGTTGGTGGCGCAACAGCACTAATAATATTATGGGCATAGTTGCTGTTCCCCCTTGTGTATCTCAGGCGCTATTCCTTCTGCCTCAGTAGGGATTTTCTTTTTTTTTTGGCTTTATTAATTTTTTTTCGATTTTTGATTAAAAAAAATAATAATAATAATAATAAAACGGTTTATAGTGCACAAGCACAAAATTATTGCACCCAAGCATCATATTTCCATCCCACATTCTATAATAAACAGTTATACAAACCCCCCAAAATCAACATCATGTCCAAAAGGCCAACAAGGAGAGGCAGACGCTCACAGGCCACTAAAAGAGGGCAATGAAAAGTAGTGGTCACGGACATGGTGCGCTCTCTGCAGGCGGGCATGCTTGTCCTTTTTTTCTGGTGCTGGCCGTGTTATAGAGCCACAACATGCAGAAGAGTTGGTGGAGTGGATAACTAAGCTGTCCTCATCCTCCACGTCCTCTGTCACACAGGCTCATACTAGATTGTGTGCAAGTATCTGTGCCACTCATTGCTATACCATCCCTCTCAGTGCAGGTTTTTGAGACGACATGAGGTATAATAGGGGTAGAGATCCCAGATGAGGAGCAAGGTGAAGTATGCTTTTCTTTATGATGTTGGTCTTTCAGCTGCTGTTGCCAACGGACTTCATGGCAGGTCGTCCTATGTCTTGTCAAGCATGTGGTGCCCAAGTGGCTGGTGTTCTGACCACACTTGATCCGCTTCAGACAGAGATTGCAAACAGTAATGCTGCGGTCTACTGCACATGTGTTGAAAAAAGTCCACACCAATAAACTTTTGGAAGTCAGCTGGGGGTTAGCAGCGCCCTGCACATGTGGAGCTCTGTGGAATGATGCAATAGGGTGGCTGCCCTAAAGGCAGCCCCTGGAGCACATCCTGCCTCATTGGAGTTGTGCCACCTCCTCCTCCTCACTTTCCTCCTCTATTCTCTGAGGCACCTAAGTACAGTCAGTGACCTCATCATCCCCTCCCTCCTCTTTACTAGAGCAAACTTGGCAGTATGCTGCAGCTGTGGGAACATGACTGCTAGTTTCTTGTCCGTCATTGTCACCCCCTCACTCTAGGCTCACGTTATTCCTTTCCTCAACTTGGGAACCAACATGGGAGCATTCAAATTGCTGCACATCCTCCAGCATCATCTAACTCAGTGGTCCTCAACTCCGGTCCTCAGGGCCCACTAACAGGCCAGATTTTAGGTATTACCTTGGGGAGATGCAGACTAGGGTACTGCAATCACTGAGCAGCAAATTATATCACCTGGGATGTATTTCAGTTATCTGGCAAACCTGGCCTGTTAGTGGGCCCTGAGGACCAGGGTTGAGGACCACTGATCTAACTGACACTATGATCAAATAATTCAGGTGACTCCTCCGTGCATGATGGTGAGGCTACAGAATAAGTAGCTGTAGACAAGGAGCCTGTGGAACAGGCCAGAAAAGTCTGTGGCCATTTCCGTCGGTAGTACAATGCCAGTGCTCGGCTATCTGATATTCAACCTGCCCACCATCAGCCTCATTTGTTACATGCCTACCAGTTTGAACTCAACATTGGCAATGCTGCAGCGGCTGCATACGCAGCAAAGGGCCATCAATGAGTACCTGTGTGAGTATGGCACAAGGACAGGCTCAGGGGAGCTTGGCTTCTTTTTGCCACGCCAATGGCTACTGATAAAGAATGCATGCACTGTCCTGTCACCATTTGGGGAGGCCACAAGGATGGTGAGCCGGAACGATGCATGCATCAGTGACACTATCCCTCTAGTCTTCCTGCTGGACCAAACGCTTCATGGAATCATGGACAGGGCACTTGATGCAGAACAGCGGGAGGAAGAGGAGGACTTCCTTTCCTCACAGGGCCCCTTTTATGCAGATGTCATTCCTGCGGGGTAACAAAACAGAGGAGGAGGATTGTGGCAGCATGGATGTAGAGGATATCATACAGCAGTCTTCAAGGGATGGTTGTCATTCCTCAGATACCCTAGAAGTTGTATGTGCCTGGGGAGAGGTTGCTCCTGACAATGTTATCCTTAGTGACCCAGAGGACTCAGAATCGCATGCCTCCTCAAACTTACGCTGCATGGGCTCTCTGATTCTGCAAAGCCTGCAAAAGGACCAGAGGATTTGTGGTATAAAGGAGAGGGATTATTACTGGTTGGCAACCCTTCTTGATCCATGTTACAAGGGTAAAGTTGCAGAGCTCATCCTGCCTTCACAGAGGGAGCAGAGGATGAAACATCTTGGGGATCCCTTGAAGAAAAATTTGTGTAACACCTTTCCAGACACTGGGAGGTTAACGTTCTCTGGACGTGTTTCTGAGGCATTGTTCAGCCAAAGGAGGAGAGGTGGAGAAGGCGGCCGGCTGCCCTATGCCTTTAACCAATTTTTTAGTCCTCAGCGCCCAGGGCTGTTGGGTTTAAGCAACCTCCGGCAGCGTCTCTATCATATGGTGCAGGATTATCTAGCGGCAAGAGCAGACTTGGAGACCTTTCCAACTGAGCATCTACTGGGTCACTGGCCCAGTAGAATGGACCACTGGCCAGAACTTGCTCAATATTCAATGGAGCTACTGGCCTGTCCTGCTTCCAGCGTGCTTTCCGAACGGACATTCAGTGCTGCTGGAGGTTTTGTGATGGACAAAAGTGCGTCTGTCCACAGACTCCATTGACCAGCTGACTTTTCTTAAAATGAATCAGTCCTGGATCAACAGCAGCTATCAAGCCCCTGATGCTGATGTAACTGATTGCATTTGCTAGGGGTCTGCCATCCCTTGAAGACTGCCTATGCTGCCTATCCTATTCCTCAATCTTCATAATGCTAGCTTCCAACAATGTTTGTGGTTTAGGGCACCACCAACACCCAAGGCCTAATTTTTCTGCACTTGTATGATAGGTACATGCAATTTCAATTTCGTATTTAATTTTTAACAGCAGGGCCAGTTCCTGTACACAGCAAGAGTACCTGCGAGGGGTTGCGGTGTTCAGGCACCACCAACAACCAAAGCCCAATTTTTCTGCATCTGTATGACAAGTACATGCGATTTCAAATGGGTATGGAATTTTTAATCGCAGGGCCCGTTCCTTCACCCAGCAAAAGTAACTGCGAGTGGTTGCAGTGTTCAGGCAACACCAACAACCAAGGCTCAATTCTGTTTTTTGCACCTGTATGACAAGTACATGCGATTTTAATTTTGTATGGAATTTTTAACAGCAGGGCTCGTTCCTGCGCACTGCGCATTTATTTTATTTCAAATTTTGGCGTACCAGATCCAAATTCATACCAGACCCGAAGGGACTGGGGGGGATCCTACGCCATTTTTTAAATTCTTTTTATCTGTATTGCAGGGAGCCGACAATACATTACAGCCGCGACCAAGTTGAAATTACATTTTTTCCTTTAGAAATGTCAGTATTGCTGTAGCAAGCTCTATACATCGCACAAATGCACCACTTTGCAGGCACATTAAGGGGAACCCCCCAGGCACGATATTTAAAGGAATTTTTCATATTATTGTTTCACTTTAAACATCATTAAAATCACTGCTCCTTTAAAAACGACTGTTTTTTAAAAAAAAAACTTGGCATTGGTACATGTCCTCTAGGTCAGTACCCAGACCCCCATACACTTTTTTGGGGCAATAACTTCCATTTAAGTTTTTAAAATGAGTACTTTTGATTTTTGACGTTTTGATTTAGACTTCAATGGAGTTCGATTGTTCGAACAAACTTTTCCCCACGTCCGCGGTGTCCTGGTGTGAACCGAACAGGGGGGTTTTCGGCTCATCACTATTCAGAAGTAGCTGGACCCCAGAAATTACACCAAAATTACTCTATTTAGAAAAGTGGACAAGAGGTTTTTGGCAAGAAGAATAACTTGGCCTCTGAACCCAAATTTTTCAGAATGCAATTTGCAGCAAAATTTGGAAGGGAAAAAAAAAGTGATGGGTTTTGCAAAACGAGTGGTGGCATGCTAAAAACTGCATCCAACAATATGTTCAGCTACCTCTCCCATACAAAAGGATACCATATAAGTATTCCCTAGTCACATGCTGGGAACATAACAGGACCCAGAAGGAAGGGCATTCTGGCTGTCATTGACTGAAAGCTGCCATGTTGGTTTTTTGACTATTTTATTGCATTTCATTTGGCTAAGTGAGAGCCCCCCCATACTCTAAAGCAGGGGTCTTCAAACTATGGCCCTCCAGTTGTTCAGTGTGGCAAATACAACCACTGTATATTGTCCTTCGTGTAGGCATTATGTTTATTGCATGTATATACATTTAAGAACCAAGTGTTTGTAATGTAATGCTCCAGCCATTCTTCCCCCATCTCCCCCCCCCCCCCCCTCCTGTTTCTGTGTCTAATTGTGTGGATTCATGACACAGACAATGGTCTAGGCTGCAGACATCTCTCCGCAGGGGGTGTGTATTGAAAGACTGTCTGTTTCAAGGTACACATATTCAGTCCCCCATGTGCTGTACAGCCCCTGGAATGTCTGTGGGGAAGCCCATTGCATGGGGAATCCCATAAATACTGAAAGCCTGTGAATAAAAGTTGTTGTTGACTCCCAGCCTATGTTTCGTCTAGTCTCTGGGAGGGAAGAATGGTATAACGCTACCTGGATTGTTGCATGCTGTACCTGCCTATTCGGAATATTACCTGTTTTCCTGTCTATCAGCGGAGAACCTGTAGATTGAACTACTTCTCCGCTACAACTGGTGGCAAGCGACTGGATTGCAAACCGCACAACAGATCCACGATCAGCAGTAACTACCGAACAAAGAGGAGAGGCAGCAGCACAACGGAACGAGCCATTCGGATAAAACCAGCATTCGGAAAATATGTCAAAGTATACGAACGCTTGGTGAATGGAGGTGAACTATGCAGCATTGAAAAGAACTACATTGAAGGAATTATTGCGAGCTAGAGGGGGAAACGCCAGCCTCAAAACAAAAGCGACCCTGGTAGCAGAGCTCATGGAGGGAGACAGAGCAACCCCTACAGCGGGCCCACAGGAGGCAGAACGCAGCGAATTTGACAAGGAGCTACAGAGCAGACTGGCCTACTACCCAGAGCCCCACTCAAGAGAAATACTGGACCGGCTGATGGCGGACGTACAAGAATACCTGGTGGTCAAACACCAAGCAAGTCAACGAGCCGGGGAGAGAGCTCCAACACCTGTCCACATTACCCAGGGGAAGCCCAAGATTCCGTACCAGGCGTTTAAAAGCTATACCGAAACCGACGGCGAGGTAGATGATTACCTACAAGATTTCGAAAGGTTATGCCACCTGCACAATATCAGTGCGGAGGATCGAGTACCCCTACTGGCAGGGAGACTATCTGGTCGCGCAGCAGAGGCATACCGTGCCGTACCCGACGAGGACAGTACAGACTATGCCAAGGTGAAGCAGGCCATTCTAGCTAGGTATGCGATTACCTCAGAGGCCTACCGCCTAAAGTTCCGAGATATTAAAAAGCTCACCAGAGACACTCACACAGAATGGGCGCACCGTCTACAACGAGCAGCAAAAGGATGGTTGGAAGCCACCCAAGTCAACACCCTAGAAGACCTGTTCCAGCTAATGGTAATGGAGCACTTCTTTAACGGGATACCCGCTCATCTGCAGAATTGGGATCGAGATCGGAAACCACACACTCTACAAGACGCAGCCAAGTTAGCGGATGAGTTCCAAGATACCAGGAGGGAACAGCACACTCAACCAAGAGCAGCCTATGGACCTACAGCACCAGTACCAGCCGTAACTGCAGCCGTCCCAGCACGCCCGGGGGTAAGCAATAACACCTACGCCCCCCGGTATCAGGCTCCCCCCCCGATACAATGCCACATCTGCAACCAGCAGGGACATATGCAGCGGGACTGCCCCCGCAACCGACCACGGCCCAGCTGGACTACCCCGGCACCCAACAACCGAGCAGCGGTTCATTGTGCCCAAGCGGAACCCTATAGAGTATCCGAGGTCCCAGCTTCCACCGAGGAGCCTCTGGGTACGCTACATGAAGTCAACCCTATCCAAGCAGCTTCTGACAACCGCCAAGGGCTCCGACAAGAGGTACAGATGGAGGGGAGAAAAGTACACGGTTTGCGAGACTCTGGAGCTACTATAACGCTGGTCCGCACTCACCTAGTACCCAAGGGCAACCTCACAGGGGAGTGTGTGGCAGTACGTGTAGCCAGGGGAGCGATCTACAAGATCCCCACTGCTAAGGTACACCTGAATTGGGGAGCGGGGAATGGGAATGTGGAGGTTGGCATGATGCAGGATTTACCCGCAGACGTTATTTTGGGCAACGACCTGGGGAAGCTGACTTCAGCTTTTGTTCCCCAATCTACCATCCAGAAGCTTATCTGGTTGTGACCCGGCAGCAGGCTCGCACCACAGCACCACCTAACCACTCTGAGGCTCAGGTAAGCAATGTGCCCCCCATGCCTAATGTCACTCCCTGGGCGTCCCCCCTAGAATTTGGGTCGGAGGTGGCCCTAGACCCTCCCTTACAGCTGTATAAAGACCGTGTAGATAAAAATCAGGCAGGGTTAGAAGGGGAAAGATACACCTGGGAAAAGGGACTCCTGTACCGCCAAGCCGAGAAGGCAATAGCCGGATCGATCCCCATACCCATTCAGCAATTAATTGTTCCCCGGAAATATAGATTGGAACTGCTGCGCATAGCGCACGACATACCCCTGTCCGGACACTTAGGGATCAGTCGTACTAAACACAGGCTAACCCAGAATTTCTTTTGGCCAGGTATCTCCCAGGATGTACGGCGATATTGCCAGACCTGTGATACCTCCCAAGGGGTAGGGAAGAGGGGTGACCGATACAAGGCCCGGCTACGTTCTCTTCCCATAATTGAGGAACCCTTTAGCTGGGCCGCAGTAGATATAATAGGCCCCTTAACTAAACCTAGCCCATCCGGCAAGAAATACGTCCTAACCGTGGTAGACTACGCCACCCTGAGGCAGTGGCCTTGACCAATGTGCACGCAGAAACGGTAGCAGATGCCCTAATGCGAATATTCTCCCGCGTGGGATTTCCCCGGGAGATTATTTTGGATAGGGGCACTCAGTTCACCGCCGAAGTAACGCACCATCTCTGGAAGATACGTGGGGTACAACAGATCTTGAACTCCGCACATCACCCCCAGTCCAATGGGCTCTGTGAACGTTTTAACGGCACCCTCAAACAGATGATCCGTACGTTCATGGATACCCAGAAAGGCTGGGAAAGGTTCCTCCCCCACTTACTGTTTGCATACCGGGAGGTACCCCAAGAATCCACCGGATTCTCCCCTTTCTAACTTCTGTTCGGAAAGAGAGTTAGGGGCCCCCTAGATTTAATCCGGGAACATTGGGAAGGAGAAGGGACCATTAATGGTACACCTATCGTAACCATATGTGCTGAAGTTTAGGGAACGCCTGGAGGCCTTGACTCAGACTGTACACGACAACCTCCAGGCGACCCAACAACGACAGAGACGATGGTACGATAGGGGAGCCAGGGACCGCAGCTTTCAAGTCAGGCAAAAAGTATTAATTTTGCGACCGGTCCACAAAGACAAGCTGCAGGCCTCCTGGCAGGGCCCATACAAGGTGGTAGAACAAATATGTGATACCACCTATGTGATCGGTCCAGTTGCAGGCATAGGAGCCAAACGCATGCTCCACGTAAACATGCTCAAACCCTACCAGGAACGTACCAAAGCGGTAATGGCAATTTGCACATCCGCGGCCGAGGATTTTAATAATCTACCTCTTCCCGACCTCCTAGATCAGGAGGGCCGGAGCGGAGATCTGGAAAAAGTACAGTTAGGAGAGCGACTAAGCGCACAGGAGCGTACCCAAGCTCAAAGTCTTATTCGGGAAAAGGGGGCCACCTTCTCGAACTTACCCGGGTACACCCCGTTGGCCACACACAAGGTCGAAACCTTAGAACAGACACCCCTTCGCCAAACCCCCTACCGCATCCCAGAATCAGTAAAAGAGGGTATGCGTAAGGAGATTGCGGAGATGCTACAGCTAGGAGTGATAGAGCCCTCTGATAGCCCTTGGGCCTCCCCAGTAGTGCTAGTGGCGAAACGGGACGGAACGACCCGTTTCTGCGTAGACTACCGGAGGCTCAACGACAAAACCACCTCCGATGCTTACCCTATGCCCCGCATAGACGAGCTCCTAGATAAAATGGCAAGGGGCCATTACCTCACCACAATAGATCTGTGCAAAGGGTACTGGCAAATTCCACTAGCCGAGGACGCCATTCCTAAATCGGCGTTTGTCACCCCGTTTGGTTTGTACCAATTCAAAGTCATGCCATTCGGGATGAAGAACGCCCCAGCTGCCTTTCAGAGGATGTTGGATCAGCTGCTGGATGGGTGTCAGGAGTACGCTTGCGCTTACTTAGACGATATCGCCATTTTTAGCTGCTCTTGGCCGGAACATCTGACCCACATAGGAGCTGTACTAGACCGAATTAGGGAAGCAGGATTGACCCTCAAACCCAGCAAATGCCACATAGGGATGGCCGAGGTTCAGTACTTAGGGCACCGGGTAGGAAGCGGTCAACAGAAGCCCGAGCCTGCTAAGATAGAGGCTGTCGCCAAGTGGCCAACCCCCCGCACCAAGACACAAGTTTTAGCGTTCCTAGGTACCGCAGGGTATTATCGTAAATTGGTACCCAACTACAGCACCCTGGCCAAACCCCTCACTGATTTAACTCGCAAGAATCTTCCCAAGATAGTAGCCTGGGCCCCAGAGTGTGAACAGGCATTTCAACAGCTCAAAACGGCACTTGTTAACTCTCCTGTACTTTCTGCTCCCGACCCAACTAAAAGATTTCTCGTTCATACAGACGCTTCTATGTTTGGATTGGGAGCAGTACTGAGCCAAGTCGGAGCGGATGGCGGCAAGCACCCAGTGGCTTATCTAAGCAGGAAACCTTTACCCCGGGAAGTGAGCTACGCCGCCATTGAAAAGGAGTGCCTGGCTGTGGTGTGGGCCCTCAAGAAGCTACAACCCTATTTATATGGGCAACCTTTCTCTTTACTCACGGATCACAACCCGTTGGTGTGGCTAAACAGGGTGTCAGGAGACAATGCCAGGCTGCTGCGCTGGAGTTTGGCGCTGCAGCCTTTTGACTTTACCATCCACTACCGCCCTGGGAAGCAAAACGGCAACGCCGACGGGTTATCCAGGCAAACAGACATTGACAAATGATCCGTGAGTACTCCTCAAGCCGATCCGTTAGGATCAGACTGTGTATCCTGGCTTGGTTCTGGGGGAGCATTGTGGCAAATACAGCCACTGTATATTGTCCTTCGTGTAGGCATTATGTTTATTGCATGTGTATACATTTAAGAACCAAGTGTTTGTAATGTAATGCTCCAGCCATTCTTCCCCCACCCCCCTCCCCCCTCCTGTTTCTGTGTCTAATTGTGTGGATTCATGACACAGACAATGGTCTAGGCTGGAGACATCTCTCCACAGGGGGTGTGTATTGAAAGACTGTCTGTTTCAAGGTACACATATTCAGTCCCCCATGTGCTGTACAGCCCCTGGAATGTCTGTAGGGAAGCCCCTTGCATGGGGAATCCCATAAATACTGAAAGCCTATGAATAAAAGTTGTTGTTGACTCCCAGCCTATGTTTCGTCTAGTCTCTGGGAGGGAAGAATGATATAACGTTACCTGGATTGTTGCATGCTGTACCTGCCTATTCGGAATATTACCTGTTTTCCTGTCTATCAGCGGAGAACCTGTAGATTGAACTACTTCTCCGCTACATTCAGGAACTACAATTCCCATCATGCCTAGTCGTGTCTGTGAATGTCAGAGTTTTTCAATGCCTCATGGGATGTGTAGTGCCGCAACAGCTGGAGGGCCGTAGTTTGAGGATCCCTGCTCTAAAGAATTACCGGTATACATTGCTTTGAAGTAGGCCTTTACTTTGGCAGAAAATTTGAATACATATCTTTTTAGCTATTCCTTTTAATATTGAGAATAGTAATCGTAAATAGATAGCTTTTTTTGTAATTTTCCCAATGCAACATTTTACATAGTTTGTGCAGCCTCATAAATTTGTCCCAAAATATAATCAGCAAAGTTTGCTAAGTAACCATTTTACCACCGGAGGATTTTCCTGCTTTACGTCCAGGCCACTTTTTGCAACTTGGCACTGCGCGACTTTAACTGACAATTGTGCAGTCATGCAACCCTGTACCCAAACGAAATTTACGTCCTTTTTTTCCCACAAACAGAGCCTCCTTTTTGGTGGTATTTGATCACCTCTGCGCTTTTCATTTTTTGCGATATTCTCAAAAAAAGAGCGAAAAGTTTGCGAAAAAATTGACATTTTCTACTTTGACAGTTAAAAAATATACAATATATTAAATTTTTGTCATATTTTTAGGCCAAATGTATTTAGCCACATCAAAACAATAAGGTGATACCACCCTTCTCCTGTGCTCAGAATCCATGCTCCCCGACCACACTCCCCACGGGACTTACAGCTGGCGTCTTGGATGGCTAGGTCTTGCTGCCCAAAAAGGACTGGGGTAGTCCAACGGTACTAAAGGCAAAAAGAAACAAAGAGGAGGCGCACCAACCTAGCGCATTATCCTCAATAATAGGCTTTATTTATGCAGCATATAAAATGGCTACTCACAAACACAGGTGTAAAATGATCATAACAAGCTCAGTTGCTCCAGTGTCAGGAATAGTCCATAATCCAATAAGATGACGGCTGACGCGTTTCGAGGCTTAGCCTCTTCCTCAGAGCCACCAGGTAGCTACATGTCTTTGACAAAAAATCCACAATGAGCGTATTTTTAACTGCTTTAAGACCGGAAGATTTTACCCCATTCCTGACCAGGCTATATTTTGCGATTCGGCACTGCGTTACTTTAACGGACAATTGCGCGGTCATGCGACGCTGTACCCAAATTAAATTTATGTCCTTTTTTCCCCACAAATAGAGCTTTCTTTTGGTGGTATTTGATCACCTGTGCGATTTTTAATTTTTGAAAAAAAGTGCGACAATTTTGAAAAAAAAAATAACAATATTTTTTACATTCTGATATATAACGTTCCCAAAAAAAAATAAAAAAATATTTTTTTTTTTAACATTTTAGGGCAATTTGTTTTCTGCTACATATTTTTGGTAAAAAAAAAATCATAATAAGCGTATTTTGATTGGTTTGCGCAAAAGTTATCGCGTTTACTAACTACGGGAAAGATTTGTCATTTTTATTGTTTATTTTTTTTTACTAGTAATGGCGGCGATCTGCGATTTTTTTTTGCGGGACTGCGACATTGCGGCGGACAGATCGGACCCCTAACTGACATTTTTTACACTTTTGTGGATACCAGTGACATTACTACAGTAATCAGTGCTATAAATATGCACTGTTACTGTAATAATGACACTGGCAGGGAAGGGGTTAACTTTATTGGTGATCAAGGGGTTAAATGTATGGCTGATGCTTACTGACGTGTGTGTGGGGAGGGGATTGTGTGACACAGACACAGACTGCAGGTTCAGCTAGCCCTGGCCTGACTCCCGCTGTGTCTGAATACGCCGCTGTAGGTCTACGCCGCTGGACGATAACGAGCCACTTTGCTGCAGTACCCTCAACGTGAGCGGTCGGCAAGTGGTTAAAAAGATATCACATTAGTGGGTGGAAAAATTGTTTAGATAAATGGTTAATGTAACTTTTGAGATAACATTAAAATCAGATTGATGAGGGCACAAACTGACCACAGGTTTTTTTACAGGTATAAAATCACTAAGACTTAAATCACATGAGCATTTGATATGTGTGCAATGAACACAAATCTCATCCAGTTCACCCAGCATCATTAAAATTTGCAATATATGCGGTGCTAATTAAAGATGGTAAAATAAAGTGACCATACAGCACTATAGTATCTGATAATGCTTCCAACAGATGAGTCCACAATAACAGTAAATGGGAAAGAAGAGCCCGACACCCAGTGCCAGGACAAGATCAGCTAGAGCCCAGGGCGAACATTCCAAATTGCGCCCTCCCCCCAAACAATGTATGAGCAATACGTGATACGTGTCAGTGAAAATCCACTCCCCCCCCCCCCCACCCTCTCCAAAGAAAAAAAAAAAAATTAAGCACTAATCTGCATGCTCACCCCGTAAGCATAAATTTCCCCTTCTCCCAATACAAATCTGCCCCCCTGCAGAAATCCCCCCTCCCAGCACAAACATCCCCCCCCCCCAATTACCCACCAGTTCAAACACTCTCTCTTTTCATATGCCCCCAGCACAAGCACAGCGCCCCACCTCCCCTCCAAAAAAAAATAAAAATAAATTCTCCCTCGTAGCACAAATCCACTACTTCTCAAATTTCCCATCCATGTACAATTTCTCCTCCCCTTCCAACACAAAGTCCCCTCCTCCAATCCCCCATCCTAGCAAAAATCCCTCCCACAAATTTCCCCTCCTAGCACAAATACCCCACCAATCATCCCTACTAGCACATATTCCCCCCCCTCCCAAAAAAAAATCTTCTCTACCATTTTACTTTTGTAACACAAATTCTCATCTCTTCTGCCATCACAAATCGCCCCAAATCACCACTCCTAGCACACCTCCCTGAATTTTCCCTTCTAGAAGAATTCTTGCTGCCCCCCATTGCCCCTTCTCAACACAAATCCCCCCCCTCCCCAATTTCCTTGTGGTGCCCCCCCCCCCCACCTCACATAATTCTACTTTTGCCCAGGGCAGCCGCTGCTTCTGCCCAGCCCTGCTGACACCAGCTTCAATGTCAATGTGAAAGAAGTAACTCTCGGCACCTCCGTTATCTAGCCAAGCAGCCTACCAAACACTGTGTACTCTCACATTATAGAGTGGTCACAAGAAGCCGAATCATATTAAATCCAGATCTCCTGATTACTTCAATGACATTGATAGCTTAACAATTGGTTGTCCAGGGCTTTATCAATCCCTCAGTGGCCAGCAAGAATCAACAGGCATGTATAGGACACATCCCCGACCAGCCTCCGCAGTTATACAGCGGGAGATCTGCAGGTTCCTGCAAATCCCCATACCTGTACAGTGGTTTGCAGAAGCGATCCTGGGGGCGCACGCGATCGCCACCAGGCACCCACGATCGCTTCCCGTGAAGAGAAGAGAGAACGGCGGTCTGCTGTTGTAAACACAGCAAACCGTTGTTCTCTCAGCTATCAACACAGAGCTCCTGTGTTCCTCCTATTTAAGAACACAGGTCTCTGTGTTGATTTCACAAGCCCATCCCCCTCACAGTTAGAAAACACCCCCTAGGCTTCACCATTTTTAAATCTAAAAGCTATGAATGTCTTTATTCATGCCCAAAAAAAAAAACATGTGGAGACTTCTCTCTTCACAGGGAGATTTTCTTATGTCTATGGACAGCAAGCATGCTTACCTTCATATTCCCATCTTTTCAGTGCATCAATAATTGCTACGCTTTGCTGTGGGGCTCCTACACTATCAGTTTGTGGCTCTGCTCTTTTCTCTAGTGGCATCCCTATTGTGGTATACGTAGGCAACCTATTGCTATACAGCTAGTTCAAGCTCTGTTGGAGGATATTTCTTAAACTGTCTGGAATACAGTGGTTCAGGTAGATCTTAAAGCTTTAGAAATTATCACTGAAACTGACTTGTTTGAAGTATTTAAAAAATTGCCAAAGTGTGCAAAAGTGGTGTAGGGTCTATAAACTAAGGACAGCCAAAATTCATTTTGCGCCTAATAAGACCAAAAAATAAGCAATAAATAATAATATACAAATTCACTTTATGTCTGATAAGACCCATAAAAAAGTATCAGCCATGGGGATGTACACAAGGAATAACCCATCAATGGTGCTGGAAAGTGTAAGTCTGTAGTGGTCTGCAGGATGGAGAATTTCAACTGTTAATAATAAAACAGTTGACATCCCACTGAATGTTATGACCATAAGGGGTACATGTCTTCCACCCATAGATTCATCTGGTTTCTAAATGTGAAACTTCCCTCTTTATGTAAACTACCCCTCAAGTTATGTAAACTACCCCTCAAGTGCAGACTGTATTTGTCAATCCTTGTGAAGAGGGTTCTTGTTGGGTCCTTAATGTGGTACATAGATTAATGTTTAGAACGCCGTGGGCCTTAAACCCTCTCCCAATATTTCCTATGTGTTCATTAGGGCAAATATGCAGGGCCCTTGTGGTCCTCCCCACATATTGTAAACTGCATGGGCATTGCAACATGTGCACCACATTCTTGGAGCTGCACGAGACAAAGATATTATTATTGTATGTCCTGGAGGTTTGGGTGGATTGAACTGTTTCACATGAAAAATAAAGCTAAAGGACTAAGTAAAGGACCTTGGTCCCTATGCAAATAGTAGCTGCTATAAAAGACACATGTGGCTTTTGAAAAATATAATAAACTTAATTATTATCAAAAATCCCAAAAATATACTATAAAAAGATAAATAGTAACCACCCTCCCAAATTTAAAACAAAGACAACATTGTCTATGGATACACCCTAACGTAAAAAAAGGTCACCCCACATACTTGTGCCCACAGTAGGGCCAACAGCGCTGCATCAAATTATGGACCTCAGCATCGTCTCTTCCACATAGTGCATAGGTGCCATTTTTACTGCAGCTACCGCACCTAATTGGTGAGTTGGCATTAAACATAGGCAATGGGAAGTTGGTTTTGCCATAAATAAATATTACAGATTGAAATGTTTCTATTTTACATTTCTTAAATTAACCTGGCAAGCAGTGCACTTCCTGCAGAGGTGATAACCTTGAATTATCTGGGGGAAAAAAAGCAAAAATAAAAATGGCCTAACCAGTCGGTCTATGATGTTGGGGGCAATTCTTTTCCAACTCTTTTGTATCATAACCCTTCTCATGGAACCGGCTCTTTAGGATTTGGGCCTGTTTTAAAAAATCATTCACAGTTGCATCTTAAACACAAACGGCTGTTCGGGCCTGGGGCCAGCCATGCCGAGTGATGACAGCTACCTTGAAGAATGAAACCATTCCTGCCTGTGTCCTTAAAGAAGGTGATTGTCGAAAGGCATCCATCCTTCAACTGGTATTTTAAAGTCCAAAAAGTGGACCTTCTTGTGGCTGGCTTAAAAGCTAAAGAAAAATACTGCATTTGTTATGATTGAGAGCCTGTATATAAAAATCCAAGAGTTCTAGATTGCCATCCTATAGGAGGATGTCATCAATATACCTCATTCAAAACACTAATTCAGATCTACAGTTATTATAAACGACATCCTCCTCCCATTTGGCTAAAAATAAATTGGCCATGCACAGGTGTGTTTTGGAAGATCTCTGTGGGACTGAGCTTCCTTCCAGTCCTGATCTATGTGAATGCCCCTTGCCTTACACCTGAAGCGTTTTCGACCACTCAGTGACTTTGGATCAATGAGATGTGGTAAGTAGCCTGTCTGAGCAGACTGGTGGGGAGCGGCACCTAAGTTGTTCATGTGTGGCACTGCACTAGCACTTTGAGGATGTTTGAAGAACTTTTAATCATTTAAGTGTCATTATGCAAGTACTGTCACCTACAGTAGCTCACAAAAGTGAGTACACCCCTCACATTTTTGTAAATATTTTATTATATCTTTTCTTGTGACAACACTGAAAAAATGACACTTTGCTACAATGTAAAGTAGTGAGTGTACAGCTTGTATAACAGTGTAAATTTGCTGTCCCCTCAAAATAACTCAACACACAGCCATTAATGTTTAAACCACTGGCAAGAAAAGTGAGTACACCCCTAAGTGAAAATGTCAAAATTGGGTCCAATTAGCCATTTTCCCTCCCTGATGTCATGTGACTTGTTAGTGTTACAAGGTCTTAGGTGTGAATGGGGAGCAGGTGTGTTCAATTTGGTGTTATCACTCTCAATCTCTAATACTGGTCAGTGGAAGTTCAACATGGCACCTCATTGCAAAGAACTCTCTGAGGATCTGAAAAAAAGAACTGTTGCTCTACATAAAGATGGCCTAGGCTATAGGAAGATTGCCAAGACCCAGAAACTGAGCTGCAGCATGGTGGCCAAGACCATACAGCGGTTTAACAGGACAGGCTCCACTCAGAACAAGCCTCGCTATGGTCTACCAAAGATGTTAAGTGCACATGCTCAGCGTCATATCCAGAGGTTGTCTTTGGGAAATAGACGTATGAATGCTGCCAGCATTGCTGCAGAGGTTGGGGGGGGTCAGCCTGTCAGTGCTCAGACCATACGCCACACACTGCATCAAATTGGTCTGCATAGCTGTCATGCCAAAAGGAAGCCTTTTCTAAAGATGATGCACAAGAAAGCCCGCAAACAGTTTGCTGATGACAAGCAGACTAAGGACATGGGTTACTGGAACCATGTCCTATGGTCTGATGAGACCAAATTAACCTTTTTGGTTCAGATGGTAAAAAGCGTGTGTGGCGGCAACCAGATGAGGATTACAAAGACAAGTGTGTCTTGCCTACTGTCAGGCATGGTGGTGGGAGCAGGGCCGGTGCTTCCACTAGGCAAACTAGGCAGCCGCCTAGGGCGCATTTCCACCTAGGGGTGCAGCCAGGAGTCGGCACTCTCTCTCCTTTATTAATGATCCTTGTGAGCTGAGGGGAGGGGCAGCAGTGGGGGAGGAAGAAGGGACAGAGGAAGATGCCAGGTGTCTGGGGCAGTGGCGGAACTACCAAGCCTTGGCTTTGGGGGGGCCCCAGAAGGCAGGAAGGGAGCCCACCGGAGTGCTGCCTGCATGATGATCCTCTTCAGCTGGAGCTGAGCGGCCTAAACCCCGGGCAGGAAGTGATTCTCTGCACTGAGCTGGTGGGCAGCCATCATTTCCCTGGGTCGGTATTAAGCAGGGAGAGGAGGAGAGCTGAACCTGAGCCGGAGCTCAGCACTGGAGGGCAACACCTTTACTGGAGCAGAAGCGACGTGGCACCGGAATGGTCTGCGATGAAGGACGGTCTGATGAAGGGTGTGCGGAGCTCTGTGCCTGCTGCTTCTTCCTCCACCAGGAGCTTGTTGGAGCTGTGGTGAGCACTGTGGTCCAGAAGAGGAGTGTCCTGGGAAAAGGAATCACAGTGAAGAAGAGGAGAGTGCAGGCCACTCTCTTCATACCGCCCAGTGAGTGTCCCCAGAACAGGGGATCCGGGTCCCTGGGTGTGACATGGAGGATCCCTGGTGTGAAAGGGAATTTGGGTCACCAGGTGTGACATGGGGGATAGGGGTCACCGGGTGTAACAGGGGTTCGGGGTCACCAAGTGTGCCATGAGGAATTAAGGGTCCCTGGGTGTGCCATGGGGGATTGAGGTCCCCAGGTGTGACATGGGGGAACATCAGGGTCCCCAGGTGTGACATGGAGGAACATCAGGGTCCCCAGGTGTGACATGGAAAAACATCAGGGTCTCTCTGGGTATGACATGGAGGAACATCAGGGCCCCCTGGGGTGACATATAGGAACATTGGGGTCACTGGGTATGACAGCATGACATGGAGGAACACGGGGGTCCCTGGGTGCCACATGGAGGAATATCGGGGTCAGGGGGTATGACAGCAAGACATGGAGGAATATTGGGGTCCCAGAATGTGACATGGAAAAACATCAGGGTCCCTGGATGTGACATAGAGGGACATCAGGGTCCCCAGGTGTGACATGGAGGAATATGGGGGTTACTGGGTACGACAGAATAACATGGAGGAACCATCATATCAGGGTCACTGGGTACGACATAGAGACGTTTTTAACCCCTTCCCTTTTTATTATTTTTTTTTTGGGGGGGGGCGCAAGTAGCTGGTCTTGCCTAGGGCGTAAAATAGTCTAGCACCGGCCCTGGGTGGGAGTGTCATGGTCTGGGGCTGCATGAGCGCTGCCAGCAATGGGGAGCTACAGTTGATTGAGGGAACCATGAATGCCAACATGTACTGTGACATACTGAAGCAGAGCATGATCCCCTCCCTTCAGAGACTGGGTCGCAGGGCAGTATTCCAACATGATAACGACCCCAAACACAAATCCAAGGCAGCCGCTGCCTTGCTAAAGAAGCTTAGGGTAAAGGGGATGGACTTGCCAAGCATGTCTCCAGACCTAAACTCTATTGAGCATCTGTGGGGCATCCTCAAAGGTGGAGGAGTGCAAGGTCTCTAACATCTACCAGCTCCGTGATGTCATCATGGAGGAGTGGAAGAGGACTCCAGTGGCAACCTGTGAAGCTTTGGTGAACTCCATGCCCAAGAGGGTTAAGGCAGTGCTGGAAAATAATGGTGGCCACACAAAATATTGACACTTTGGGCCCAATTTGGACATTTCCACTTAGGGGTGTACTCACTTTTGTTGCCAGCAGTTTAGACATTAATGGCTGTGTGTTAAGTTATTTTGAGGGCACAGCAAATTTACACTGTTATACAAGCTACACACCCACTACTTTACATTGTAGCAAAGTGTCATTTCAGTGTTGTCACATGAAAAGATATAATAAAATATTTACAAAAATGTGAGGGGTGTACTCACTTTTGTGAGATACTGTATGTTATTTGCACCAGTACTTTGATTGATTGTTTTATGTGTTTTGTTGCTTGTGTACTTGCATTTGCTTAGTAGTATTATAATATATTTAATCAGGCAATTTGTTTTCAATCATATTTTTTGCTCTACAATTTTGTTTACTGTATATCACAGTTATCATATATCTAATTAGACATAGCTGCCTCCATGGATTTTCACACTTTATATAAACGATATTACTTATTTATTTATTATGTATTTATGATACTTGGTTACACTCACATAGTGTACAATTATCCGTTTGACATTTTATTAAGAGGTTAGCACAGCACTTCTTAAGTTATATAGCATGTAGTACTTGGTATCAGGCTACAGTGCAATGCTTTTCTCTTCACCTTTATACCAGATTTTGTAATATTGTTTGAAGAGATGTAGATCGCATCCTATCCTGGGCAGAACTTCACTTCACATTTCTGCCATGTACATTCCATGCACGGACAATTGGCAAACAGATTTCCTCAGCTGACAGCACCTGGACCTAGGGGAGTGGACCCTACACACGGAGGTGTTCAGAATCTGGGTCACAGGTCGGGAACACCTAATGTGGACCTCCAGGCCCCTGGGTAAAAAGCTAGACAGGTCTTTGTTTGAAACCATTAGAGACATTTCTCTCTCTATTTTCTCTATTTCCCTGTAGCCAGCAAGTGCCTGAAATGGCGTACTTATCCTCCAGGGAATACCCTCTGGTTTTGCATAGGAACAAGGTGATATTGAGATCCAAGACTTAATTTATGCCTTAGGCTCCTTTCACACGGCCGCTCCGTGTGAAAGGTCCGCTGCGGGACTTTTTTTTTTTTTTTCCACGGAGCGGATGACATTTCTGTCATCCGCTCCGTGTGCCCGCATATCATCCCATCCGTTTGCGGATGATATGCGGACATAATGTATGTCTATGGCACTGCGGATGTCAGCGGATGACACCGCTGACATCCGATTTTCCTTCCTTTCCGTTTTTTACACGGAAGGAAAAATAGGGTTCTGTTCCGTTCATAAAAACGGAACAGAACTGACAGGAGGAAAATCGGGTGTCAGCGGATGGTATTCCGCTGACACCCGCAGTGCCATTCACTTACATTATGTCCGCAAATCATCCGCAAAAAAATAGGATGATTTGCGGACACACGGAAAGCAGCGGAGCGGCCGTGTGAAAGGACCCTTAGGTAGTTTCTGTCTTTCACCTCATCTAGGACATTGTTCTTTTCTTCCATCCCACTAACCAGCTATTGAGAGGTGTTTTCAAGCAGAAAAAATGCTAAACGTGTCTAAACATGGCATTTAGCAGCATTCCGTGTTTTCAAGTGTACATTGATTATATTGAAAAATGAGCCGAGGGGAATGTTTTGGAAAAAACTATTATAAAAGCAAACACCCATATAAGCTATCTTAAAAGAGAAGTATGGGTCCCCCACCCCCCATTTATACTTACCTAGGTGGATGCAGCATCAGTCTGATGCTGCATCTATCCCCCGGCGCCTCTACACTGAGAACCGAGCGATCGATCACCGCTGACCGCTCGGTTCTGTCCGCTCCCTGGGCAGAGAGTTGCTGACTGTCAGTCACAGCTCTCTGCTCTGCCCCCTCCTCGATCACTGGAGCGATGGGCTGTGGAGGGGTGGGAAGCAGCCAGCTCAGGCTCTCAGTGGCTCACTGAGAGTCTGAGCTGGGTGTCAGTCCAGGCACCTGGCGGATCCGACTCCGTGGTCCTGATGACACGGTACCTGGACTGACATCTGTGAAGTCAGCAGAGAACGGACTTCAGCCCTTCAACGTACTGCACTCCTGTTCAGTACTGGACTTCAACATCAACTGTGCAGTACTGGACTTCAACTTCAAAGTACTGCACTCCTGTGACCCATAGGAGATGTACAGCCAAACAAGCGTTGGCTGTACATCTCCTTTAGGCCCCTTTCACACTTTTGCAACCTAAAAGTGGCGCAATTTTACGGCAATTTTTTTACCGCGATTTTGGCGCTATTTTGACTGGACTTGAAGTAATGCCTTTGTCTATGGACCTCAAAAGTTGTCTAGCAGGGACTACTTTAAAGTTGTTGCGACTTGAAGTCGCACAAGTGTGAAAGGGGCCTTAAACTCTTATGCAAAACAAGCTACTATAAGAATTTTTGCTCCCGCTTTTTCTGCCAGAGGTGCTGACATTTTTTTTTGCTCCTAATGTACATGGACCCTTAATGAAGGCGACCCCTTTAAGTGACATAACTCAAGTTCACACTATATAGTTTGGATTACATATAGTAGTATATCTTTCAAACTCCTGTGATTAACCTGTTTATAATACAGAGTTCCACTCAGTTAGTAACAAATTAGAGTATCTCTTTGTCTGGCCAGTCATCTTGATTCTCCTCTTCTATAGCGGCATTGTCTCTCGTCTTTCGTAATAAGTGGTAAATTCTGACAGGGTCATCATGGATCAAATCCTCTTCAGCTTGGCATTCCGCCGTAAGCTGTTCACTGTTCAGGTATATGCTGGATCTAGACAATAGTTGGCCATTTCTACTGGCTGGCTTGTCTTCCACTGTCTGATAGCTAATTTGTTTTGGTGTCTTTCTTCGCTTTTTCCCAGGCCTTTTGGGGCTAAGATCTAGTGAAGCATAGCATGTCTGTTCCTCAGCTTCCAGCTAGTAAAAAGGAAAAAAAACAATTACCTTTCTTGTTTCATTTGTTTAGAGTAATTCACTTTATACTAATGTTTGGACTTCACATTATAGTATTTTTTTTTACTAACTCCTCTTTTTACTAGGCGTTGTCACTGCAGGACAAGACGTTTGTGAACACTACAGAAAACCTCTTATTTAATTAACAATAGGGGGGCGTTCTATAGTTCACAGTGGTAACAGGGGTTAAATCAAAAAATGTTTGAGATTTTGGATCAGCTTAATAATGAAAGTTAGGAGCTCACTGGATTTCTAGTATGGTTAAAGCGGTAGTAAACCGCAGTTACCTCCAAACAAAGCCCTTTAGCAGCACACTGTCACCGCTAAGAGGGCTTCCATCTTCCCCCAGTCCTCCTTCTGGATTTGCGGCCTCCGAATACATGAGTGGCCAGGGGTGCAATAACGGTGGTTTATGGCACAGGCTCTGAAGGTTTGGCTTACATTGATGTCACTGGCTGCTTGCACTCTGAATATCTCTCAAACAGTGCAAGTTTAAGAGATATTCACAAAACCTACAGGTAAGCCTTATCATTGAGTTTACCACTTTAATAGGCAGTTTTTGTTTTAGTTTAAATCCCCATACAAATATAATTTTATTGGTATATTTAACAGATCACAAGGGGCAGTTTTTTGTTGGTTTTTGTTGCAGTTAGCAAACAAAATTATTGGTATATTTAACAGATCACAAGGGAGCAAAAGAGATCCCCAAGGCATCACTAAGCAAGTATGGTCATCAGTGCTGGGACAATGCCATCCAGCGCCCAGGGCGGAGACACCAAACTGCCCCCCCCCCCCACACAAGATGTAGGAGCATAAAAAAAATAAAAATTGAGCACTAATTGGCACACTTAGCCCTAAACATACATTCCCTTTGCAAGCCAAATATTTCCACAAACAAAAATTCACCCTCTACCCAGTACACATCTCTCCCTGCTGAAATCTCCCCTCCCAGCACAAATCTTTCCCCCCAACCTCTCTCTAAACTCAAAGTCTCTCTCTTCCCAAATGTTCCCTGCTAGCACAACTATCCCTCCCAGAAAAGCACAGTTGGCACACATTCTCACCCCTCAAATTTCCCCCCCAAGCGCAAATTCTCCCCTCCCCAAATGTCCCCTCCTAGCATAAATCCTCCCCCCGCCTAGCACAAATACCCATCAATCATCCCTACTAGCACAAATCCTCTCCTCCAAATCCCCCCTCCAAAAGATTTCCTCTTCTTGCACAAATTCCCCCTCCTAGCACAAATCCTCTTCCCCATCCCCTCAGCACAAACCCCCAAATTACCCCTTCTAGCACAACCCCCTCAAATCGCCCCTCCTAGCACAAATTCTTCCCACCCACCATTCCCACAGCACAATTCCCCCCTCCTGGCACAAATCCTTTTCCCTCCATCCCCACAGCAAAAATCCCCACTCCTGGCAAAAAATCCTCTCCTCCCTCCTCATCCCCACAGCACAAATTCCCCCCATCCCCATAGCACAAATCCCCCCTCCTGGTAAAAACCCACTTCCCTCATCCCCACAGCACAACCCCTCCCCCCCTCCTAGCACAACTCCTCTCCCCCCCATCTCCCCAGCACATATCCCCCCTCCTGGCACAAATCCTATTCCCCCAACCCCACAGCACAAATCCCCCCTCCTGGCACCAATCCTCTCCCCCCCATCCCCCCAGCAAAACCCCCCAAATTTCCCCTCCTAGAACAATCTTTTCCCTGTCAAATCCTCGCCCTATCAAAATTTTCCCCCTAGCACAAATACCCTCATTATTCCTACTACCACAAACCCCCTCCCCCCCCCCCCTACACCAAATGCCCCAAACATCCCCAAGATTTCCTGCTTTCACACAAATTCCCCCATCCCAATAATCTCTTCAAGGACAATCCCCCAAACCCCCCCCCCCCTCCTGGCACAAATCCTCTTCCCCCCAGCACAGTACAAATACTTTTTTGGGGATTATCCTTGTACTAGGAGAGGTGTTGTGCTGGGATGGGGAATTTGAGAGGTGATAGGACAGTGGTTCTTAACCTGGGTTCGATCGAACCCCAGGGGTTCGGTGGGTCAGTCTCGAGGGTTCGGCACACCCTCCGCTAGTACCACTTCGCTGTCAGGGACTATTTCTTCAGTTTCGGGCATGTCCTTCCTCTCACACTCGCAGCTCTCTCTGCCCCTGGTTCACTCTCACTGCTGGCTGTGCAGCTCGGCTCCCGGCCGAATCCGATCCAGCCGGAGCCGGCGTCGCCCACTGTGGAGTGGTGGGGGGGGGGGGAGAGACAGGCCAGGTGTGCGGTGCGGAGAGGGACTTCTGGGGGAGGGACTAACCCGTGCAGCGGCCGCCTAGCGCAGCGCGGGAGAGAACCACCAGGCCAGGCAGCCGCAGCAGCAGAAGAAGCCGGCAGGTGAGAGGCCAGAGAGTAGTACTGGCTGTACTAGTCTATTGACTGACTGTCTGACTGACTGTGTGAGACCACTGAGAAGACTATGTAAAGGGGATCTATTTTATGGGGAACCTGGCCTGCTGTAAGCGGGGAGATCTAAATGGGGGACGGGACCTCACCTCACCCTGGCCTGCTGTAAGGGGGGATCTATATGGGGGTCATGATCCCCCCCTTATAGATCCCCCTTACAGTAGGCCAGGGTGAGGTCCCCCATATAGATCCCCCCCTACAGCAGGCCAGGGTGAGGTTAGGTCACTCTGGGGTCCCCCATATAGATCCCCCCTTACAGCAGGCCAGGGTAAGGTTAGGTCACTCTGGGGTCCCCCATATAGATCCCCCCTTACAGCAGGCCAGGGTGAGGTGAGGTCCCATCCCCCATATAGATCTCCCCCCTTACAGCAGGCCAGGGTGAGGTGAGGTCCCGTCCCCCATATAGATCCCCCCTTACAGCAGGCCAGGGTGAGGTGACATGAGACATGATAATGACATGAGAGCGGCACTTGCCAAGATAAAGCCGCGCATTTCTGAACTGGTCTCTGAAAGACAACAGCAGAAGTCACACTAATTTGCAGTGAATATTCATTATTATGTTTTTGTTTTTGTGTGAAAATCTGGTTTTAATGGTTTTGTTCTTAATGGTTTTGTTCATTTTGCGCACCTATGTATAAATATATACCTAAAATAATATATACCTATGTTTTGAATTTGAAAAAATCATATTTTATTTTTCCAATTAAGAAGGGTTCGGTGAATGCGCATATGAAACTGGTGGGGTTCAGTACCTCCAACAAGGTTAAGAACCACTGTGATAGGATAAGATTTGTGTTACCAGTGCAGACAGTTCTCCCTTTCCTCAAGCATGCAGACCTCAGATACAGCGCCGCACATCACTCTGTGATGCCCCTCTTCTGAGGCTCCTCCTCATCTTGATATGTCAGAGCGGAGGAGGAGCATAGGAGAAGCCGATTTCTAAAGCTTTGCACGGACAGCTGGCGGGAGAGATGCCGCTGCAGAAGGGGAACAAGATCACGGCTCGGGGATGCCACTGGATGTCAGATCGGGACTATACAGGGTTTGATTAACCGCCCCCTACCCACATTGTTTGCTGGGAGGAGATGGGGTAACAAACTTTGTATAGTCCTGTAGCACTGCCCCCCCCCCCCCGCAGGGACTGCTGGACACTGACTGTGCTGGCTTCCCTGGTTACCAACACACGGTTTTAAGTAAATACAGTTCCTACATTCCTCTTGGCTCTTCACTGCAATAAACAGTCCAGGGATATTCGTTTTTTTGTTTTTATTTTGTAATGGGGTTAGGAGAAGGGAATAGTGGGATACTCCAATTTAACTAATCACAATATCTGAGGACTTCTATTCTCACAATTCCGCTTGTAGATATGGAACAGCTGTTAATTCATCCTACCACTTTAGATGAATGGGATTAAGTCTCTTGCTTTCTTTATTTTCTCTCACAAGACGACTTAATGAACAATATTTTATCTTCAGGATACTCTCCCTAGCACCCTCTGTCTGCTTACACCCATCCACTGACTATCCTAAGAGCAAGGATAGTCCCCCTCAGGGCAGCCCCCTTGACATGATACTGCAGAAACAGGATCTTCAGTGTCTCCCCTCTCAGTCAGCTTCCCTGGACCTCTGGGTTCAGCCCCTGTCGAATACTCCTCCGGTCCTCAGAACGACCTCCTAAGACCGCATGGCACCTCTACAGAGGAGGAGGCAGCCGCCCCCTCCCTCCGGGACTCCACCTTCCAACTAAAAAACCAGTGTGCTCCTGGCTTTTATACAGTATCCCAGAATGCACGAGGTGACCTTCCCTTTGCCAATCATCAGGACTGTATCAAAAGCCTATGCACCCATTTGTCAGGTTTCCTCCTACTGTCCAACATGCCTCCCTATTGGACCAGCGTGAAACACTCTCTAGACTGAATGAATCAAATACTGAGCACAATGAGCAGACCTCACTAGCAGATCCTGCTCTCCGGTAGGCAGAGAACAATATAGATTTACCTGCAGCCCCTCTGGTAAGCAGACAGAGCTCAAAACTTTACTCTTTCACTAGCACCTACCTAGGAAGGTGCTACAGTCCCAATCTGACATCCAGTGGCATCCCCGAGCCGCAATCTTATTCCCCTTCAGCAGCGGCATCCCTCCCGCCAGCTGTCCGTGCAAAGGTTTAGGAATCAGCTTCTCCTAGGGCTCCTCCTCCGCTCTGACATATCAAGATGAGGAGGAGCCAAAGGATAAGGAGGAGAAGTCCCGATCTGATGAGCGCTACAGTGACAGGAGTGTGAAGCTGTGGAGAAGAGAGAGAGAGAGCACATCCCACTCTCTCCTGTCAGCTGATAGTCACAGAAACACTCCTGGCAGTGCCACCTCCACCTCCCATGCTACAGACGCCCAGGGCAGCCGCCCCTCCTGCCCACCCCTTGTACCAGCCCTGATGGTCATGTCCATATCTGGTCAATGATGTCACTTGGGAGACCCAGGTTTATTTTTAACAACAGGACCCTGTGCCATGTCATTCCTCACAAGTAAGCTTTAGGAGTGGATCATGTAAGCGGGAGTTTTTTTCTTTCAGCAGACGTCGTTCATCAGTTTGATTAACAATGGATTTACATCTTGGGGCATTTTTTTACATTTTGTGAATTAGTAGGGATATATTATATGTATAATATATATATATTTCTTGCTCATTCACATGAGGGGGAGGGGGTCGAGGCAGTATCTGGAGGCCCCCTTATTCAGATTCTGATAAGCCCATTATCCACAGATCCCCACAACCACTCAGCCAGGTTTGTGGGGAAAGAAGCCCTTGTCCTCATCAACATTGGGACACAGTGCTTTGGCAGGGGTATACCCCTTTCTCACTGGCAGCCTGGTATGGTTCAGGAGGAAGAGGGTGCAAGCTTGTTCCAATGCTTTTCTTGGCCAGCCAGGCTCTATGCTCTGGTAAGGATTGATATAGAATTGGGGGGGGGGGGGGGGCGCGTGCCTTTTTTGTTTTTTTTGTGTCCCCCTTGACAGCCATAACCATCCCTCAAAGAAATAGGTCTGGTATGCATTTAAGGAGGAGCAGCATACTTTCTCTTACGTCCTCCGACAGTCGCCGCCTCTTCATATTCGTCACAATGGGGTATTAGACTTTGCTCCGTAGGAGTAGCTAGGCAACAGAATATGTCAATATTAAAGCTTTTAACATATCCCACCCCCAGGGGGTGGTCCCCTCAGTCTATACCCTCCTGCTTCCTGTTCCATACCTCAGTTTCAATGTCTAGCTTTCAGGAGTTAGCTGGCTGTTTCTGTGCTGGGGCATTTTGTCTCAGCCTTTATCTTCGTTTTGATTTTATTTGAGTTTTTTCTCTTTCTTTACTTAGCTGTTACTTTTGTCAGCATTAGTTGGTTCTTCTGATAAAGAGGATCATGCGGGCTGGGTCTCGGGCTGGCCCCCCTGGTCGCAGGTTGTGGGCCAGTGGCTTCCCAGCCTGCCATCGAGCGTTCAGTCAGGTATTTTTCCTGGCACATGTGAACGACCCATCCCTGTTCGCTGCAGGGATGCTATGGTGAGGTGGCTACCTCACTGGACGCCATGCGGTTTCGCACCGCAGTCCTCCTGCGTCCTGGCTGCGACTCTCCCTGTCACATGTGCAGTGGCTTGATCGCTTGTGCGGGTTCCCCACACCACTCAGCAGGTAAGTGTAACTCTGTGTGGGGACCTGTCTGTTTAGTGGGTGTCAGTCTGGGACTGTGTAACCCTGCATGTCTGTTCACACTATGGGTCTCCCTGTATGGATGCTGCTGTGGGCTGCAAGGAGGGGGGCTGTGATACACTGTTCTGTGTGCATAACTGTGTGATTTCTCTGTGTGACATGCTATGTGTTGTAGGACATGCTGTGGATCATGTTTTGTGCAACATGCGGCGGCCGCTGCTGCGGTCCGCCATTTTAATGATGACTACAGGCAATGAGGGCTTCTTCTATAGCTGGGAGCGGCGTTTTTGGCGCCAAGCGCCGCCATTTTGGCGGCGATCGCTCCGACCTCATGTAGCACTGCATTTACCTCCTCCCCCGGCGGCCATTTTTTTGTAGCCTTCCATAGGCTTTATAGGAGCAGCTTCTTTTGCATCGCTTCCTTTTCCCTGGGCACACCGATCGATACAGCAGCAGCAGTGTTCTCTCCAGGTTTTTATCCTCCTTAGTCCTGTTTTCCTTGCCTGAGTTTGTAGTTTTCCCTGTGGGGGTCGCATTGTGCTGGATTTGTGTGTGCGGTGGGCTGCGCTAGCCGCGTTTTTAAAGGGACAGTTACCCTTTTTTTTTCTCCTGCACACTTCTGGGGGCATGGATTCTCAGGAAAGCAAATTTCCTCCCACCTTACTGGGTGGACAAGGGGCTGCTGCTGTTTCCCCTGAGGGGGGCGATTTGGCCACCGTTGTGGCTAACCTGGCTGCTCAGGTGCAGATGCTTGTGGCTGCTCAATCCACTAAAAGGCCCAGAGTTTCAATCTCCTCTGATTCAGAGGGCGAAGGTGATGGGGCTGCTATGGCTGGGGTCCCCTTATCGGGGTCCCGTTCGTCCCTGGACTTTGCAGGGTCAGAGGGGGATGCGGAGGTTGAGGGGGTTGATGATTCTCCCCCTGGCTCGTCTGAAGAGCTTGCAATCATGGATGAATTGGTTGCTTCTATCAAACAAACGCTACATTTACAGGATGAACCATGTCCACCTGCCGTTCTGGCTTCTTATGGGACCCAGCGGAGGCGCAAAACATCACAGGTTTTTCCTTGCACTGAGGATTTTCAGCGCGCTGTTAGTGAACAATGGCGCAATCTCAAAAAGCCTTTTGCTATGCCAAGTAGGTTCAAGCTGCGTTATCCCTTCACACCCGCCACTGATGAACGTTGGTGTGTACCACCTCCGGTGGATCACGCGGTGGCGGTTTTGAATAAATCCACTGCGATTCCGGCAGAGGATACCCCGGTGTTCCGGGACGCTACGGACAGGAGACTGGAATCTCTCGCCCGTCATACTTACTCGGTTACCGGTTCCATGCTAAAAGCTATTTTTGCTTCCCTTATGGCAGCTCAGGCTGTTGCGGATTGGACGCAGGTACTCAGGCGTGTCCTGGTGGCTGATTCTGCCCCGCCGACGACGTTGGCTATGGTGGATCAGATCCATCAGGGTGTCATGTATTTGTGTGATGCGGAATTGGATGTAATTTCTTTGGCTGCATGTGTGCACAGCGTGGCGGTGTTGACACGCCGTTTGATTTGGCTAAAATGTTGGTCTGTGGACCAATCGTCTCGCAAGACCTTGGCTAATTTGCCCTATTCAGGATCTCGCCTTTATGGCGACTCACTGGATACGCTGATTAAGGGGATCTCTGGGGGTAAGAGCACGCTCTTGCCCCAATCTCACAAGGCTAAGGGCGCTCAAGGTAAGAAGCACGCTTCATTTAGGCCCCCTCAGGGGTCCTTTCGTGCCTTTCGGTCGCACTATAAGGGCAAGCCCTTCAAGGGTCAAGGCTCCCAAAAGAAACCGTGGGCAGGTAAGCAGAAGTCCGGCCAGTCCGGATCCGCTGCCCATAACTACGCGGCCTGAAGGGACGCCCTCACCCAGTTCTGGGGTGGGGGGACGTTTGCTCGGTTTTCTTCAACCCTGGCTGGCCCGCGTTCGGGACAGGTGGGTTCAGGAGATCGTTCGGTCTGGATACAAGATCGAGTTCCTCTCTCGGCCGGCGAACAGGTTTTTTCCCTCAAACCTTCAACTGTCTACGGAGCGTTTGCGGGATCTGCACCTGGCAGTGCAGGACCTGCGGGCTCAGGGAGTGGTGGTTCCGGTGCCTCATCGGGACAGATTTCGGGGGTTTTATTCAAATCTGTTCACTGTGCCCAGGAAGGAGGGCAAGGTTCGTCCAATTCTGGACTTAAAAGCTCTGAACCGCTTTGTGCGGGTTCGCAAGTTCCGCATGGAATCCCTGCGCTCGGTGGTGGCTGCCCTGGTTCCAGGAGAATTCATGGCCTCCATCGACTTGAAGGATGCATACCTACACATCCCCATTTTCGAGGGTCACCAAAAGTACCTTCGATTTGCCATTGGGGAGGATCATTATCAATTTGTGGCGTTACCCTTCGGTCTCGCTTCGGCTCCGCGGGTTTTCACCAAGGTGCTTGCGCCGGTTCTGGCCTTATTGAGAGCCCAGGGTATCTCGATCCTGGGGTATCTGGACGACACTCTGGTCCGGTCTGCGACCAGTCAGGGTCTGATGAAGGACCTGTCCGTCACGATGCAAACTCTGCAGGAGTTTGGTTGGACGATAAACTTCCCAAAATCGACGCTGAGCCCGTCGGTTCGTCTTCCCTATCTGGGTATGATTCTGGATTCGGTTCAGGCAAAAGTCTTCCTGCCGGAAGACAAGCTCAAGGCGCTTCAGGACGAAGTCAGGTCCCTTCGGGACGTTCCGTGCTCATCCCTCCGGACGGGCATGAGGTGTTTGGGTTTGATGGTCTCGGCTTTTTAGGCGATTCCCTTCGCCCAGTTTCACACGAGGTATCTCCAGGCGGAGATCCTGTCCAGGTGGGACGGGCGACCACAATCTCTGGATCTTCAGATCTCGTTGAGTCTTCGTACGAGAAGGAATCTTCTATGGTGGCTGCAGTCCCAGGCGGTGTCGGGGGGCAAGTCTTTTCGTCCATTTTCGTGGACGGTGATCACCACGGATGCCAGCCTGTCGGGCTGGGGCGGTGTTCTGGGCGTTCTGTCCGCCCAGGGTACTTGGTCTGAGGAAGAATCCTCCCTTCCGATCAACATTCTGGAATTGCGGGCGATAAATCTTTGCCTTCAACGTTGGACGGACAGGCTACAAGGCTGTCCGGTTCGGGTTCAGACGGACAATGCCACAGCAGTGGCCTACATCAACCACCAGGGGGGCACCAGGAGTGCCCGAGCGGCTCGGGAAGTGGCCGACATTCTGTTTTGGGCCGAGACACACGTCCCGGCGATAACGGCAGTTCACATTCCGGGGGTGGAGAACTGGCAGGCGGATTATCTGAGCCGTCAGACTCTGGACCAGGGGGAATGGTCGCTCCACCCGGAGGTTTTCCAGATGTTGTGCGCGAAGTGGGGTCTTCCGGATGTGGACCTGTTCGCGTCTCGTCTGAACAACAAGGTGGGAAGGTTCGTGGCAAGGACGCGCGATCCTCGGGCAGACGCGTCAGACGCATTAGTGGCTCAGAAGCATCAGTATCGGCTGATGTATGCATTCCCACCAATTCAGTTGCTGTCCCGGTTCCTTCGCAGGTTGTCCTCGGAACCAAGAACGGTGATTCTGGTGGCGCCAGACTGGCCCCGCCGGTCTTGGTACGCAGACCTCGTGAATCTGGCGGTCGACGCTCCATGGCGTTTGCCTCTTCGGGAAGATCTTCTGTCTCAAGGACCGATATTCCATCCTGCTTTACAGTCGCTGGCTTTGACGGCCTGGCTGTTGAGACCGAGGTCCTGAAGGATAGGGGTCTCTCTCCGGAGGTCATTCATACTTTGATCAATGCTAGAAAGGCCTCTTCGGGGAAGATATACTACCGTACTTGGAAGGCCTACTTTACCTGGTGTGAGTCCAGGGGGTACTCCCCTCGCTCATATTCAGTTTCGAGAGTGTTGGCTTTCCTTCAAACGGGCGTGGACCAGCGTTTGGCGTTGGCCACGATTAAGGGTCAGATTTCTGCTCTGGCCGTTCTTTTTCAGCGCCCTGTGGCGTCTAATTCTCTGGTTAGCACCTTTGTTCAAGGGGTGCGACACCTGGTCCCTCCTCGGAGGGAGCCTTTGCCTCCATGGGACTTGAACCTTGTTCTGTCCGTGTTGCAACATGCTCCCTTTGAAAAGATCAGGGAGATCTCGTTACCTCTGTTGTCCAAAAAGGTCGCCTTTTTGGTGGCGATCACTTCGGCTCGCAGAGTTTCGGAGCTGGCAGCTTTGTCGTGCAGGTCTCCGTATCTGGTACTCCACTTGGATAAGGTGGTCTTGCGACCTAATCCTTCTTTTCTTCCGAAAAGGATTTCGGAATTTCACCTCAATGAGGACATTGTCTTGCCTTCGCTTTGCGCGAAGCCTGAGCATCCGAAGGAGGTGGCTTTGCATTCCTTGGATGTTGTCAGGGCGATCAGGGTTTACCTGAATTCGACAAAATCCTTTCGCAAGACGGATTCTCTCTTTGTCCTTCCTGAGGGACCTCGGAAGGGCATGGCGGCGTCGGCTTCTACCATCGCCAAATGGATCAGACAGACCATTGAGTAGGCATATGCTTTGGAGGGGAAGGTTCCTCCTATGCCTGTGAAGGCGCACTCTACCAGATCTCTGAGTATGTCTTGGGCCTGTCATCATCGGGCCTCTGTGGCCCAGGTGTGTAAGGCGGCGACTTGGTCGTCTGTTCACACCTTCTCAAAGTTCTACAAAGTGGATGTTCAGGCATCGGCAGATGCTTCCTTTGGCCGCAAGGTTCTTAGTGCGGCAGTACCTTAAGGTCCCTTGTTTTTTTGGGCCCTTGGCTGTTTGGGATGTTTTTTTATCCCTAGGTTATTTGTTCTTCCTGGGTTGTTGCTCCTGTTGAGCAAGCTTTTTTTCATGTTGCCCAGTTGGTTTCCTTCCCTTGGTAAGGTTACTTTCTCTGATGTGGAGACTGCGTTGCCTTAGGCGCGGCTGCGTTTCCCACCCCTCATGTTTGCACTGCTTTGGGACGTCCCCATTGTGACGAATATGAAGAGGCGGCGACTGTCGGAGGACATAAGAGAAAACTGAATTTTTGTAAAATCTTACCTGTAAAATTCCTTTCTCTGAGTCCTCCGACAGTCGCCGACCCCGCCCCTCTTTTGGGGTTTGTGTATGTACTTTACTGCTATTCTACTGAAACTGAGGTATGGAACAGGAAGCAGGAGGGTATAGACTGAGGGGACCACCCCCTGGGGGTGGGATATGTTAAAAGATTTAATATTGACATATTCTGTTGCCTAGCTACTCCTACGGAGCAAAGTCTAATACCCCATTGTGACGAATATGAAGAGGCGGCGAGTGTCGGAGGATTTAGAGAAAGGAATTATACAGGTAAGATTTTACAAAAATTCCCGTTTTTTTTTTATTTGTGTGGGGTACATCTATACTACGCCCTCCTCTGAAACAAGCGTCTGGCATAAATGAAGGGAAGCCCGGGCTACTTTGTTTACAAACTGAAGTAATAGTCGGAGAGATGTCATTTGCTAGCAATTTAAACTGCATTTTTTTATATTTTATAGCTCCAGATACAGTATCAAATCACTTCTTAGTATGGTCTTTTGGATAGTAAAAACTTACCCTGCTTGCTTATAAGATTTTTAGATCTAGCGTTAGTTCCACTTTCTATGAAAACTAGAACAGATTATACATCTGTGTAAGATACGCAAACTGATATACAAGTTGGATTCCTTGGCTACAGTAATCTCTAGTGAGTATTTTTGCATTAGATCCATGCACATTTATACATACTGTATACTTTAGAAGCATCGGATTCTATATCTTTGTTGCCTGACCATTTTCATATGCGTGGCAAAAAATATCAAGAAAGTTATATAAACTGTACCCATTCTTCCTCCCTGTTTCTTGCATGAGCAATCGCCATTGGTTCATAGCAACATTCATCTGTAGTATCTAAGATTAAAAAACAATGCATATTTTATTTGTCATTATGTTTCAGGCAATCATTTCAGTTTCCTGGTGAACACAAAATAGCTTATATAGCGATAGTTCAAAGAGAAACTGAGCATGCGACAATACTAAGGGCCCTTTCACACTGACTTTTTTATGGAAAATTTGCTGGACGAATATCACAAGCAATTGGCCAGCCATCAAAAGCTTTACCTGTATTTTGTGTAATAGGATTATTTCCTATGATCGTCACCTTCATCTAGTGGCCATAATGCGGTATTTTCCTAAGATATCACAATCAGAAAAATACCCCATTAATATGGCCATTATATGGATTTGACAATTGTAGCAATAAACATATTAAACAAATAAAGATGATAACTTTATGTGTAATTAGTTATATTCATATGTGTACATTGGGTTGCTGTACCTTGTAAAAGGTACTGCAGTGCATCACTTGTAATGTATACCAGTGCAATAATACATGTTGAAGATACATGGTAAAACACGCATTTTAGCATAATGCATATATATATACAGTATATACAAATAGTCCCTTAGTGTGTTCTATGCTGATTTAGCAGGGAAGAACCACTGAGCTCAGTGTGAGAAAAAGAGATCTACACTCCCAAAAGTGTCAGTTTCTGAAAAGAATTCAGGCAACAATTTCCTATAGCAGCCTCTAGCGATAATCGCAGGTAAAACCTGGCATGCTAGTTGTACCCAAGTTGATTGATCAATCAACTTAGTACATTCAGCCTGCCCGTACACAGTTCAAATCTTGGCCGGTTTCTGCTGGCTGAGATTCAAACCTAGTATGGCTTACCAAAGTTTAGAGGAACTCACAAATACTATAGTACAGGGATCCTCAAACTACAGCCCTCCAGCTGTTGCAGAACTACACGTCCCATGAGGCATTGTAAAACTCTGACATTCACAGACATGACTAGGCATGATGGGAATTATAGTTTATGAACAACTGGAAGGCCATAGTTTGAAGACCCCTGCTATAGTATAACATAGAAAACTGCATTGACTTAAAGCAACCAATCAAAATGTTCTGGGATACTGCACTGTGCCATGTTATTTTATTTGGCTTTATGGGTGTCATCTCGATAGGAGAGAAATATTTATATGGGCAGATCATTAGCCATAGTGGACATCTAGATGGAGAGGCAGTAGATTCTATATACTATAATGCCTTGACATTACTTCTTTGATCCAGAAATATGCAGGAATTTAGCTATCACTGTGAATCTAGAAGAATCTATCTAGAATGTATCAGGTCTGATTAGTCCCTGAACTTTTCATAAATTCTGTCATTTGTCTATCATATTTGTAGGCACTTGTATGAAATGAATCAAACTCATATTTACTTACCAAGAACTGGCTGATTCAGGTTGCCATAAATAGGGTTAGTTTCGATGCACTGCTGGTCATAACTGCAGATTCAAATAAGTAATATTAATTCTTATGAGATGAAGTAGTGATAATTCAACGTATTTATGAACAATCATTTGTATCTAGCCATAATTCTTATATAGTTGGGTTTTTTTTCTGCATTCCGGTATAACTCTTTAACAAACGTTTTCATATTATATAAGAATAAACCATTCTCAATACAAATATTTTTTTAAATAGAGTTAAAGCTGCAGCTACATATCTCACTGACAAGGTTCCCCGTCAGTGCCAGCACCTTCTACCCTGGCTTCCTCCATGTGCTGGCCTTTGGTGGCTCTGAATTGCCGGCGCAGAATGACATAACTCCAGCGCATGCGAAGCTTAGTGTATATTGTAGAGAAATGCAAGCAGTATGCTAGGTTTGTTTCATTGCAGAAGAGACACCAATGAGGTTGATTTACTAAAAGCAAATGTAGGGGTTGATTTACTAAAACTGGAAAGTGCAGAATCTGGTGCAGCTTTGCATGATAACCAATCAGCTTCACATATACCCAGTGAAGTTAACAGCTTCAGATGATACACAGAGATTAAATAAATCCTCCTACATGAGTTTTATTTGTATATCTGCTGTCTTTGGCTTTCTATACTGTTTAGAAAGTGAACATTGTGTTAGAATTTCTTCCATCTGTTCCAGCACTGGGGGTGGAGTCTTGGCATACACTGTGTGACAGCTGTTTGGAGGAAAGGCACACATCCCCCCCCCCTCCCCTCCACATTGGCAGAGGAAGGTAGATCATGCAGGGCTGTGCTGTGAATAGACCAGCTCTTTGCTAATCTATCTCTATGCACCCACCCCCACACAAATTTCCAGCTGCTTTTATCTCCTGTGTTGGAGAGCTTGTCAGAAGTTATCATGCTGATAACAGAGGAATGGAGTAGCAGAAAGACACAGGACTTAGAGCTTCAGAGAGATAGGTAAACACTACAAATATATGCGCCCAGGTCAAATTTCATGAAAGGGGTTTACATCCACTTTAAGCTTCGACAAAAAACCGGGAAGCTAATTGGTTTCTATGCAGAGCTGCACAAAATGTTGCACTCTCCAGTTATAGTAAATCAATCCTATACTTTGCACTGCAAGTGCACTTCAAGTTCATTTGCTCTAGATCTGAGGGGAAGCTCTGAAATTAGGGAAAGTTCTCTTGGTTTCTCTTATCAAATCATGTACAAGCAAAAATGCTGTTTTTTATTTTCCTTGCATGTGATTGGGTATTCTTTGCACAGTAAAGCCTTACCTCATTTACAAAGCTAGAGCAGGTACACTTGCAGTGCACAATATATTTCCCTTTAGTAAATCAACTCCATTGCCTGTCTACTCTGCTATAAATACCCTGCCTACTCATAAGATTTTTAGATCTAGTTTTAGTTCCACTTTAACTCGCAAAAGGAACTTTGTTCTTTTACCTTCATCCCACAATCATAAAAGCCTTTTTTTCTGTGTGTTTATTTTGTATTTTTCCCCCCCCCAGCCCTGCCTTCTGCTACCATTTTTGCCTAGGCCAGGATGACATCTTCCTGGTCCTGTAGCCTCCTGGGTTACTCAACTCACATCTTCCAGGAGGCTGCAGAACCAGGCACAGAGCAACAGGATGGTGGACCCAATGCATCATCAAGACCGGGCTGTCTGTACCCGGAAGAGGCAGCTAGCTGAGGCTGGCAGCACAGGACCTGGGCTATGTCACCCAAACAGAAGATTGCAGTGGAACAACGCTGGATTCTTTGTGCAGGTGAGCATGTGTTTTGGAAGATAACTTAGCAATACAGGTAAGGGAGGGGAGCAAGCATGAGGAGAGTTAAGTTCCACTTTAAAGTATATGTATCATTTATGTTTGACAGGGCAAAAGTTTTGTTTAGTTTAGTTGTTTTGTTTTCTTTTTGTAAAGCTCCGGTGCGGACCGTTCTCTGCTCAGCGAGGATCGATCCGCCGATCCCTGCTGAGAAGGCGGATGACAGCTCCCTCTCCGCACTCTGTGCAGAGAGGGAGGTGTCAGAGCCCCGCTGCTCTCTATGGGGGAATCGGATGAGAAGGGACCGCCTGTCCGTTCTCATCCGATACCATCCAATCCGATCCACTGAACGGATGGAAAATAGGGTTTTCCCTGTCACATGTCACCGCTGACATCCGCTGCCCCATAGAGATGCATGGAGGATCTAGTCAGGTCCGCCTAACAAACTGACAGGCGGATCTGATCGGATCGTTCATGTGAAAGAGGCCTAACGGTTATCTTGTTTCCGCTACCGCAGTTTTGTGCTGTTGATGTACACTTTTATTGAAAAGTTCCAATAAAAAAGTAATTTACAAAAAAAGTATATGTATCATTACAGGTTAATGTAATTAATGTAACAAACTTGCTTGTATTTTAACCATATAGGTGTTTTGTGGATACTGGGGGGAACTAAATCAAGCTATCACTTTCCATTGCAAGTTTAAAAAAAAGAAAAAGAAACATCCACTGCTTTCAATATATTTCTTTGTACTAGCTATTATAAATGGGATACGGCACTGCGTTATTTTAACTGACAATTGCGCGGTTGTGCGATGCTCTACCCAAATAAAATTGATGTCCATTTTTTCCTACAAATAGAACTTTCTTTTGGTGGTATTTGGTCATCTCTGCGATTTTTTGTGCTTTAACCACCTCCCACCCGGCCACTGTACATATACGGCCGGGTGGGAGTCTCGTCCTTCTGATCGGACGTTCCGGAACGTCCTTCAGAAGGAGCGAGATTGTACCTCCGCGGGCAAGTGCAGCGGCGCAATCTCGATGTGCCTGTGTCCCTCGGACACAGAGCAACAAGATGCGGCAGGAGGGTTCTGTGATTGGCCCTCCTGATCACATGACGGCTGTGTCCAATCACAGCCGTCATGTAATGTAAACACAGCAGTTGTAACGGCTTTAAACTCTTCGCCTCCTGACAGATCCTGTCAGTGAGGAGAAGAAGAGAGGATCTGTACTGCAGCCGGGGGGGGGATCAGTGAGTATTTCTAATTACTCACTGATCACAGGGGGGTCTGTGCTGGTAATCAGAACATTGATTACCAGTGCAGCCCTGGGGGGGGGGGGGGTGCCACTAGAGCCACCAGGGATGCCCACCCATGTCCACCAGGGATGCCCACCATGGCCACCAGGGATGGCAAACAGGGCTCAAAGAGCCTGCCAGTGGTACCCTCCCTATCAGTGCTGCCCACCAATGCCATCTATCAGTGCTGCCCACCAGTGCCCATTATTGCCATCTATCAGTGCTGCCCACCAGTGCCCATTATTGCCCACCAGTGCTGCCTATCTGCCCATCAGTGCCGCCCATCAGTGCCACCTATCAGTGTCCATCAGCGCTGCCTATCAGTGCCCACCAATGCTGCATATCAGTGCCACATATCAGTGCTACATATCAGTGCCCATCAGTGCTGCATATCAGTGCCCATCAGTGCTGCATATCAGTGCCACCCCATCAGTGCCATCCCATCAGTGTCTCCTCATCAGTGCCTGTCAATGCGGCGTCATCAGTGCTCATCAGTGCAGGAAAAAACGTATCTATTTACAAAATTGTATAACCTAAACAAAAAAACTTTTTTTTTTTTCAAACTTTTCGGTATTTTTTTATTTGTGCACCAAAAAAGAAAAAACCTGGCGGTGATCAAATAACACCAAAAGAAACCTCAATTTGTGGGGAAAACATTACACAAATTTGGTGTAGGTACAGTGTTGCATGACCGTGCAATTGTCATTCAAAATGCAACAGCACTAAAAGCTAAAATTGGTCTGGGAAGGAAGGGGGTTTAAGTGCCCAGTATTGAGGTAGTTAAACAAAAAAATAGCGACAATTCTGAAAAAAACAATATTTTTTACTTTCTGCTATATAACATTCCCAATAAAAAAAAAAAATCAAAAATCAAATTTTCCTCATCATTTTAGGCCAATTTGTTTTCTGCTACATATTTTTGGTAAAAAAAACCCCCAAAAAGTGTATATTGATTGGTTTGCGCCAATGTTATTGCGTCTACAAATTAGGGAAAAGAGTTATGTCATTTTTATTTTATTTATTTATTTTTTACTAGTAATGGTGGCAATCAGCAATTTTTACCGGGACTGTGACATTGCAGTGAACAGATCAGACACCTAACTGACGCTTTTGACCCTTTTGGGTGGATCAGTGACATTACTAAAGTAATCATGACACTGGCAGGGAAGGGGTTAACACCAGGGGCGATCAAAGGGTTAAATGTGTCCCTAGGGGGTGCTTTCTAACTGTGGGGGGATGGGCTTTCTGCATGAACACAGAGACCTGTGTTCCAAAATAGGAGGAACACAGGATCCCTGTGTTCATTACTGACAGAACAGCGGTCTGCTGTGTTTACAATGGCAGACGGCCGTTCTGTCTCCACGGGGAGCGATCACAGGTGCCCGGCGGCAATCATGGCCACTTGATCTGCTGATTAGCTTCCCCTGTGGCGAATGGGTGCTAGGTACATCGTTTCATGGGACAGAGCCGATCTGCCACCATAAAACTACGGCGGCTTGTCAGCAAGCAGTTAAACACCCATTTGTTTTTTCCATTAGCAGACCAAGAAAACACATGGGAGACAAGAACAATGATTATTGCTCAGGGCTATAGCAGTCGCTAGTGATAATCACAAGTTAATCCAGCAGGTTGGTTGTACCTATGTTTATCAATTGATGTATTGTATCTGTGCTGTCTCCCTCCATTTTCTAAAGCACTGAGCAAACTATGGGGCTATATAAAACCTGTATTATGATGATGAGGATGAAGATAAAATTGAGGACGTAATTCATTATTTTACCACTAGATGTCATGGGTATACACTTTGTGTTTTCATTCAGCAAAAATTGTTTTCCGGGCAAATGTAAAATACATAAATCTACTATAATAAGGCTAGGTTTACACTGCTGTGATACGATTTTGATCTGACTTTCAGTGCGATTATGTAGCACAACTTGGATGTATCTTTTTTTAAAATCAAGAAACAGCGTTTATTATGGTTCGTACAGCTTAGAAAATGCCACATACACGGTCAGAAAAAAAAACAACTGAAAAGAAACCAATTGGCCATTGGTACTATTAGGAACTTGGATGCATCTTGGATGCATCTTGGATGCAACTTTGATAAGGCTTGTATATTCTAAGGGCAGGGGTGGACTGACTGGTTGGGCATTTTGACCGTAGTCCGAGAGCTGAGCTGCAGAGGGGGGCCCGCCAGCGCCGCCTGCTGCAACTCACTGGGCCGGTCCAGGCACTTCTCACTTTTAGTATGGCCCGCGGCCGCAGCGACCATCTTTTTCAGGCCCAGCCGGGCCCCAGCGCACATGATGATCGTATAGGGAGGGAAGGGGGCCTGGCCCAGGTAGAACAAGCCAGCCCAGGATAGGCCGAGTTCCTCCCATCCCTCCCTTTGGCAAACAGTGCCTGCCCGGAACGGCGGAAGAGGAGAGGAGAGGACACACCAGCCAGCCACAGAAGGGTCAGGGCAGGGTGCCAGCCAGATGCTCATGGTGACCCACAGCACAGCAGGGCCAGGGTGCCAGCCAGCCATGCACAGTGACCCAACCGTGACCCACACCAGGGCCAGGGTGCCAGCCAGCCACTCACAGTGACCCACAGCAGAGCCAGGGTGCCAGACAGCTTCCCACAACAGGGCCAGGTTGCCAGTCACCCGCGGTGACCCACATCAGGGCCAGGGTGCCAGCTAGGTACCCACAGCAGGGCCAGGGTGCCAGCCCACCATCCACAGTGACCCACCCATGACCCACAGCAGGGCCAGGAGCCAGTCAGCCACCCATGGTGACCCACAACAGGGCCAGGGTGCCCGCCAGCTACTCACAGTGACCCACCCATGAACCACAGCAGGGCCAGGGTGCCAGCCAGCCAGCTACACTGACCCACCTGTGACCCCCAGCAGGGCCAGGGTGCCAGCCAGCCACCCACGGTGACCCACAGCAGGGCAAGGGTGCCAGCCAGCTACCCAAAGCAGGACCAGGGTGCCAGCCAGCCACCCACGATGACCCACAGCAGGGCCAGGCTGCCAGCCAACTACCCGCAGCAGGGCCAGGGTACCAGCCAGCCACCCACAGTGACCCACCCATTACCAATAGCATGGCTAGGGTGCCAGCCAGCTACCCACCCGTGACCCACAGCAGGGTCAGGGTGCCAGCCAGCCACCCACAGCGACCCACAGCAGGGCCAGGGTGCCACCCAGCCACGGTGACCCACAGCAGGGCCAGGGTGTCAGCCAGCCACCCATGGTGACCCACCCATGACCCAAAGAAGGACCAGGGTGCCAGCCAGCCAGCCACCCACGGTGACCCACAGCAGGGCCAGGGTGCCAGCCAGCCAACCACGGTGATCCACAGCAGGGCCAGGTGCCATCCAGCTACCCACAGCAGGGTCAGGGTGCCAGCCAGCCACAATGACCCACAGCAGGTCCAGGGTTCCAGTCAGCTACCCACATCAGGGCCAGAGTACCAGCCAGCCACCCACCCATGACCCACAGCAGGGCCAGGGTACAAGACAGCCACCCACAGTGACCCACCCGTGACCCAGGGCAGGGCCAGGGTGCCAGTCAGCCACCTATGGTGATCCACAGCAGGGCCAGGGTGCCAGCCAGCCACCAATAGTGACCCACCCACGACCCACAGCAGAGCCAGGGTGTCAGCCAGACACCCACAGTGACCCACTTGTGACCCACAGCAGGGCCAGGGTGCCAGCAAGCCACCCACCTGTGACCCATAGCAGGGCCAGGGTGCCAGCCGGTCCCCCTCAGTGACCCACCCCTGACCCACAGCAGAGCCAGGGTGCCAGCCAGTCACCCATGGTGACCCACCCATGACCCACAGCAGGACCAGGGTGCTAGCCAGCCAGCCACACACTGTCACCTACAGCAGGGCCAGGGTGCCAGCCAGCTTCCCACAGCAAGGCCAGAGTGCCAGCCAGCCACCCATGGAGACTCAAAGCAGGGCCAGGGTGCCAGCCAGCTACCCACAGTGACCCACCCATGACCCACAGCAGGGTAAGGGTGCCAGCCAGTCACCCACCTCTGACCCACCGCAGGGCCTGGGTGCCAGCCAGCCACCCACAGTAGGGCCAGGGTGCCAGCTACCCACAGTTACCCACCCGTGACCCACAGCAGGGCAAGGGTGCCAGCCAGTCACCCACCTATAACCCACATCCAAGTTTCCCCGCATCCAATTCTCATGACAGGCTCATCTTCTGCTCTGTTTCAGGTCCGAATTCAGGCACAAATTTGGGCCTGACACTTCCCTGAAACAGGGCCGCTTTGAGCCGCATCTGCACGCAGTGTGAACCCAGTCTTAATGAAACTGGTGTAAGTACCTGACTTTAAATTGGTTTCAGCCTTTGGCAGTCCAGCAGACTGGGGGAGGGAGAGGCAGGACTGGGAGCCAATCAAATGTGCTGGAGGCAAATGTGTCCAGAAGGAACATACTAATAGGAGGAGAGGGCAGAATGAGTAGGTGGATGACCTCATTAGTCTTCTCCAGCTTTTTCACCGTCCAGTCAGAGGGCTGTGAGTGGAGAGAGGACACCTTGGTATTATTTACACCTGGCTGTGCTATATGAAAGGGGATGCTCTGTCTGGATGTTATTTTTGTCTTTGTCCCCAGGAGATGATTTCCTGTTCTATCAGACAGGAAAGGAAGAGTAGAGAAATCTTCTCCATGGGAACACAGGTTTCATTTAAAATATGACAGAACCTGTCAGAAAAATCTTAATAGGGACGCAGACAAAATTAAAGAGCATTGGCCTTGAATTGGAAACAGGTAGTTTGCTACACAGAGTTGAAAGGAACACATCAGTCAGAAAATCACAAATTGCTGTATACTGTACATACAAGTAAACTGTATTTTGAAACATTGACGTATACGACTGTTTCCCTAAAAGCGTCATCTGGGAATGTCCATTTCAGATCCGATTATAGAATCTGCACCAGCTGGGTAATAATGCAATGAGATGCATTTATCACAGTAAAGATTGGCAGTTGGAAATTTGCAGGCACGTGCAACCATGCCCAGTCTATTTAAACCTTTAAAGTGCCACAGAGTACATTGTAAATGTGTATGGCCATCCTTTCTGATTATAAAAGTATATGCAAGTAGGTGGGAAGTAGTGATGAGGAAGAGGTTACCAGCACTGGCTTGTTGTGAGAAAGACATGCCCGGCAGTAATGAGAAAGGAATTAAGGAGAGGGCTGACATGACTGCATGGAAGGGGAACCAAGCTGGAGGGGTTAAATTTTTGAAAGTGAGTGGTCAGTGACTGACCTTTATCTGATTGGTCGAGCAGACAGGATGATGGAGTGGGGATAGAGAGTATGGTTTCTGGGGAGAAGTGGTTTTGGCTCCTCTCAGATCAGGAATCGTTAGGAGAATGTCCCTCCCTCCTACCTTTATGGTTCAAAGAACTCTAAGTTATTGATTTCTTTGGTATGCTATTGCGGTTTGGGGTCCTTGACGGGGGTCTAAAAGCTGGTCTGATTGGGAAAAACTGTGGGGACCAATTCCGAGGTATGGCATCCTCTAACTGGTACAGGTAGGTATCTGAGGTCCGCTGGGTCAGTCCCCGAGGCAGTGCTTAGCGGCTGGGGGGCATAACCCTGCTAAATGGTGCCACAAACACAAACGTTGGTAGTAAGTTGGTACTGTCAAGGCCCTGCAACCAAGTTTAACTGGATTATGTTATGTTGGTTAAAATCTTGTTGTTTAACCACTTTAAGACAGGAAGGATTTGCCCCCTAAATGACCAGGCCACTTTTTTTAACTTGGCACTGTGTGAATTTAACTAACAATTGTGCTGTCATGCAATGCTGTACCTAAACGAAACTTACGTCCTTTTTTTCCACACAAGCAGAGCTTTCTTTTGGTGGTATTTGATCACCTGTGCAATTTTTATTTTTTGCGCTATAAACAAAAAAAGAGCAACAATTTTGAAAAAAAAAAAAACAAAACAATACTTTTCACATTCTGCTATATGACATTCCGAAAAAAAAAATGTAAAAATCAAATTTTTTTTAACATTTTAGGCCAATTTGTCTTCTGCTACATATTTTTGGTAAAACAAAAATCGCAATAAGCTTATTTTGATTGGTTTACGCAAAAGTTATTGCGTCTACTATCTACAGGAAAGATTTATGTCATTTTTTATTGTTTTTTTTTTTTTACTAGTAATGGCGGCGATCTGCGATTTTTTGCGGGACTGCGACATTGCGACGGACAGATCGGACCCCTGACTGACATTTTTGACACTTTTGGGGGGACCAGTGACATTACTACAATAGTCAGTGCTAAAAATATGCACTGTTACTGTAATAATGACACTGGCAGGGAAAGGGTTAATAGTATAGGTGATCAAGGGGTTAATTGTGAGCCTAGGGGAGTGATTCTAACTGTAGGGGGGGTGTGGCTTGTGGAATGATCATAGAGACCTGTGATCCTATATAGAAGGATCACAGGCGCTCTGTGATCATTCAAAGGAGAAGAACGGTCAGCTGTGTTTACAACAGCTGACCGTTCTTCTTTCTCAGCGGGGAACGATCGTAGGTGTCAGGTGGCAATCGGAGCTGCCTGCCCCGTGCATCGGCTTCCCCGCTGACGATCGCCCCCTAGCTGCCACCAAGCGACCGACGTAGACCTATGTCGGTTTGCCTGGGAGAGCCACACTGCCGCAGTAAATATGCGGTAAGCGATCGGCAAGTGGGTAATAAAAGACCGTGTTGGTCATTTTAACTCCACAAAAAGAGTAGTGTGATTATTTCTAAAGAAGGAGGTTACAGGAGGGTGGAGTTTGGAGAATTTGGTTGGGAAATTTAGCTTAATAAGGTGAGCTCTGAACTACCCTGGTCAACCAGTAAGTAGTTAGCATTGTCATTTACATTTTCTCTCATAAAGCCATTTAGGTGATGCGTATTTTAACGGAAGTTACCTTCTACTTACACACTGATCACTGTATTTCATATGTTAGATTATAAAAGTTTAGAGACATTTTTAAAATGAAAATAGGTCTACATACCTTATGGTACACTGGCTGTAATATTTCGGTTCTCTCTCTGTATAAATACAAATTAGACATGTGATTCAGAAATAAGAACATGACATCATCTGCAGATGAAATGGAAGCATGCACCAGTAAAAATGTATTGATAATAACAAAAAAAAAAAAAACACCCCAAAAAAAACTAAACTTACTTAAAGGGTAACTCCACTTTTATGGGAAAAAATAGAAAATGAAATAAAATAATATAGCATATACATTTGCGACACAAATCATATTGTAATGGAATGTTATTAAAAATTACCTTTCCTTTTCATTCTGCAGCTCTGTCAATTTCTGAAAAATGCAATACAATATGGCTACCTGGAGCTGTTCTGTACACAGAATGTGTGGAGAACGCCCCCAGAAACATAATTTCCTGCTTGTGTGATTGGCTCACCGATTTTTCTAGAAGTTTGCACTAAGATATAAGTCAGATTTCTGGCATCCCCTGCAACAAAAATGCCATTTTTGGTGAGATACTCCCAATAGGAAATCACAGCTAAAGGGATGCAGACCCAGCAGTTTTCCCTCATTAGAGCCCTGCAGGTGCAGCAGCTGGTTGATAATTATGAAACCACTCCCATCTCAGCACAAAGAAACACACAGGGATTTCTTCAGAATAACAAATGGTAGTAATCTGCAACAAAGGTTGTTAACCACTTAAGCCCCGGAGGATTTGGCTGCTAAAAGACCAGGGGGTATTTTGCGATTCGGCACTGCGTGACTTTAACGGACAATTGCGCGGTCGTGCGATGCTGTACCTAAATGAATTTGACGTCCTTTTTTTCCCACAAACAGAGCTTTCTTTTGGTGGTATTTGATCACCTGTGCGATTTTTTGATCATGCGCTATAAACAAAAAAAGAGCGACAATTTTGCAAAAATAACAATATTTTTCACATTTTTTTATATGAAATTCCCCAAATAAAATGTAAAAATCAAAATTTTTTAACATTTTCAGTCAATTTGTTTTATGCTACATATGTTTGGTAAAAAAAATCACAAAAAGCCTATTTTGATTGGTTTGCGCAAAAGTTATCGCGTTTACTAACACAGGGAAAGATTTTTGTCATTTTTGTTGTTTTTTTTTTTTAACGCGTAATGGCAGCGATCTGCGATTTTTTGCGGTACTGCGACATTGCGGCGGACAGATTGGACCCTTGACTGACATTTTTGACACTTTTGGGGTTACCAGTGACATTTCTACAGTAATCAGTGCTATACAATGCACTGTTACTGTAAAAATACACTGGCAGTGAAGGGGTTAACTTTTTTTTTAGAGGGAGGGGCTATGTGTGTCCCTAAGGGCGTGATTCTAACTGTGATTGGCTGTGGCTTGAGATGTATGAACAGTGATCAACGGTTCTACATAGTAGAACCGTATGATCATCGTTCATACACCGGGGAGAATGACAGGTGGCTTGTTTACATCAGCCGCCTGACTTTCTCCCTCTCCCCCGACGATCGCCGAGTGACCGGCGGACATCGGGTCCGCCGGTCACACGCGCAGGGGGGTTTGTGACCGAGCAGGAGCGCGCCTCCGGCAGCGCGCGCTCGCTCCCCAGAGCCTCACAGGCTAGCGACGTAAACCTACGTCGCTCTGCCTGTGAGGGGCTGACTGCCGCAGTAAATATACTGTGAGCAGTCGGCAAGTGGTTAAAATCCTTGTAATGCACATAGATCACCCAGAGGGGAATGCTTTTTTCTCAACTAAAGTGGAGTTACTCTTTAACCACTTCTGGACCGGAAGGTTTTACTCCCTTAATGACCAGGCCATTTTTTGCAATACGGAGCTGCATTACTTTAACTGATATTTGCGCGGTCGTGCGGCGCTGCACCCAAATAAAATTGATGTTCTTTTTTTCCCACAAATAGAGCTTTCTTTATGGTGGTATTTAATCACCTCTGCGATTTTTATATTTTGTGCTCTAAGCAAAAAAAAAAGTGACAATTCTGAAAAAAAACAAATTCTGCTATAAAACATTTCCAAAAAATAAAAATACATTTTTTTCATCATTTTAGGCCAATATGTATTCTGCTACATATTTTTGGTAAATAAAATCCCAATAAGTGTATTTTGATTAGTTTGCGCCAAAGTTATTGCGTCTACAAACTAGGGGAAAGATTTATGTCATTTTTATTTATTTATTTATTTTTTACTAGTAATGGCAGAGATCAGCGATTTTTAGCAGGAGTGCGACATTGCGGCGGACAGATCGGACACCTAACTGATATTTTTGACACTTTTGAGGGGACCAAAGTGATATTACTACAGTAATCAGTGTTAAAATATGTACTGTTACTGTACTAATGACACTGGCAGGGAAGGGGTTAACACCAGGGGCGATCAAAGGGTTAAATGTGTCCCTAGGGGGTGCTTTCAACCTGTGTGGGGGGATGGGCTTGCTGGATGAACACAGATCCCTGTGTTTATTACTGACAGAACAGTGGACTGCTGTGTTTTCATCGGAAGACCGCCATTCTGTCTACACAGGGAGCAATCGCGGGTGCCCAGCAGACATCGTGGCTGCCGGACCCGCTGATTGGCTCCCCCTGTGGCCAATCGCATGTGCCCCCACTAGCTCTCCCGAGAAACAACGTACAAGTATCTTGTTTCATGGGACAGAGACGATATGCTGCCATATAAGTACGGCTGCTTTTTGGCAAATAGTTAAAGTGATAATAAAGTCTTGTTTTTTTTTCTAAAAAAATAACAAACATGTTATACTTACTTGCTCTGTGCAGTTGGTTTTGCACGGAGCAGCCCAGATCCTCCGCTTCTCAGGTCCCTCTTTGGTGCTCCTGGCCCCTCCCTCCTGTTGAGTGCCCCCACAGCAAGTAACTTGCTATGGGGGCACCGAGCCGAGCCGCAGCTCCATGTATCCATTCAGATACGGAGCTGCGGTTTGGCCCTGCCCCCTCTCTCGCCTCATTGGCTAACTGACTTTGACAGCAGCAGTGTCTCAGCCAATCAGCCAATCAGGACAGCCAAGGCAATCATGGACATTGCTGGATCGAGAGGGGGCTCAGGTAAGTATTAGGGGGGGCTAAGAGGGGCTGCTGCACACAGAAGGCATAGAATGAATTAAGATAAAAAAAAAAAAACCTTTTGCCTTCACAACCACGTTCAAGTCCAACCAAAAAAATGTTTGTAATAGTTTTGGAAAAAGTGTGTACAGGTTAGAATATGTGTGAAATTTTTACTATAACTCCATTGGTGAGATTTCCTTGCATTTCCCTCTAACAACCTGAGTTCCTGACATGTTACATTCACTACTGGCATGGGGGTGGCTCCAGTACTGCATAATTCTAGCAAAGTGCAAGAGAACAATGCAGTGTCAGTCCTCTCTGCTTACTATCCCTCCTGTCCATCTAAGCATACCTCTGTTTCCCTTAGTGATCAATTGGTAATGGAGGAGAAGGAGGAAGGTACATACTGTGAGCATCCTACTGAACACATCACAACGCAATCACAAAAGGTGCAATATGGGGTGAGATGTTTCTGTGAACTTCAGAAGGTGCACACTTCAGTATTTGCAGGACACTGGAAAGGTAAGTCACCCCTTTGTTTTTCTCTTCTCAGGAGTGGAAGGGTGCAGGCCCTGGGCAAGGACCGCTTGGCTGTGCATAGACACAGCTGGGGCAGCTCCTCTGGACTTACAGCAGCCCTCTGCAGTATATGAGGAGATACAAAAGAAAAAGGTGGGGGGGGGGGTTTCTTAAAGTTTTTTAGAGGGGCACAAGGGGTGGCTAAAGCATATAGGGGGACACTGGGTGGTGGGACTTGTCAGACAGGCTCTTTAGGGCCCCATGCTTTCTAATGGTGGCCATATCCAGAAGTGAGACCTTCCAAATAGATAAACATCAGATAAAAGCATAAAAAATGTGTTCCAAGGGTGTTTTTAAAGGTGCCTTTGTTGCAATTGTTATAGTAAAATGATAAAAAAAAATTAGATTTTTACCTTTTTTTATTGGGAATGCTTTATAGCAGAAAGTAAAAAATAGCGTAAAAAATATAAATCACACAGGTGATCACATAAAATCAAAGAAAGCTATATTTGTGGGGGAAAAAGGACATCCATTTTATTTGAGTACAGCGTCACACCACCGCGCAATTGTCAGTTAAATTAACGCAGTGCCATATCACAAAAAATGGCCTGGCCGTTAAGGGTAAAACCTTGCAGTCCAGAAGTGGTTAATCTCTGTGTATCATCTGAGGCTGTTCACTTCACTGTGTATATGTGAGGGTTCCACTTTAGAGAAACCAGGAAGGGGAAAAACATATGTTGCTATGATTTTAGAGGAAAGGGGGTAAGGTCCACTTTAAGCAAGATCTACCTGGACTCAGTTTGGCAGCCTGGAATCTGAAGTAACCTATACTGTTTAGAACAATGTTTAATAACATTTTTGCAAATATGCTGTGAGGGGCTGAAAATTCTAGGAATTTTTAATAATAATAATAAAAATATCATACAAGGTACTTACCTGCTCCGCGCAATGGTATTACACAGTACAGCCCTGATCCTCCTCTTCTGGGGTCCCCCGCTGGCGCTCCCGGCTAACCCCCCCCCCCCCCCCATAGCCATTTGCTCAAATTCATGCGGGCTTGCTCGAATCGATTGACACACACAGTGAGGCTTGGACCTGCCCCCCCCCCCCCGCTCTTTTCTCACTGGCTGTGATTGACAGCCATAGCCAGCAAAACAACTCTTCCTGGACTGATCAATAATTCTATATAGAATTTACAAAAGAACATTTAAAAAATTCTAGACAAGCTCAGTGGCAGCTTCTTTATTGGAAATGGGTCAGACAGTGATGCCCTTGCTCTGAGTCCCCAGCCATGCCGTTGGTTTTGTACCTGCAATTGCCAATATTGTATGTAAGTCCTATCCAAAATGGCAGCTCATGCTTGTATGGATATTTTTCCACACCATTGCCTACACCCAGAGCCGCTGATAGGGGGGGACCACCGGTCTTCGTGTAGGGAGCCAGAGGGAGAGACACACAAGCCATCGTTCCTGTACTTGCCACACCACACCGATCCGCTTCCCCATCTGGGCCACATATGATCCCCTTTTGTGCCTGGGCACTCCAGCACTTTCCTGTCCTGCTGGGCAATGAGGGAAAGCAAGTGGATGTGTCTGGACTGAGATCTAGGGCTGTCATTTTGAACAGGCACCTCTATGAACTGCCCAGGGGTCCTAGGTGCATGGAGGGGCCTTGAAGTTTCCTCCCACAGTGTCCTGAAAAGTTCCCCTTGTTTAAGTCAGCTCTTTGCATTATAGGTCAGTTTCGTTATCTATTTCTCAAATCTCCAGCAGTCTTCAGTGCTTTTTCCCACTCCGGCATCTTCCTCCCCGCCTCAGCCACTATCCCCTCCCGCTCCCTTTCATCCTCACAGATATCCATCCATTTCTGCCTGTCACGCTGCTTTCCAGAACATTGGTAACCCTTGCTACCTTCTCCCAGCCAGCCGGTTTGCCAACATCTAGCAGCCCTGCTTATTTACAACCTATTTCCCGGCTGACTGGAATTCTTTTCCTGACACTTTCCAAACAATAGTCCCTCCAGTTCACTTTCCCTCACTCCCCCCTCCCCCTCCCTTCACCTTCACATAGGTGTGTGTCCCCCCCATACACAAACATTGCAAAAGGTAGTGGCGGTCGGTGCTCCATGGGCCGGGGGGGGGGGCAGTAGACGGACCACATCAAACCCCCCCCCCGACCACACCAGCCCGCACTCCATACCCCCCCCCCTCCAGTTGACGGCTCACTCACCCTGGACATGTGGAGGGCAGTCAGCGGCGGCAGCTTCCCCACCATTTTTTGAAGCCTATTAGAGCCTCTGGCTCTAATCACGTGCTTCAACATAAAATAAAAAAAACCCATTGGAATCCATGCGTCCAGCGCCCTGCATGTAGATTAGGGGGCCAGATGCATGGATAGGGGGGGCGCAAAAGGGCAGAATCCACTACCCTGAATACCCCCCAACACTGAATCGTTACTAGTCAATGGAGATCTCTCCCTTTCACCCTCCCTGCCAGCAAGACCATTTGCTTTTATTATACTATGGCTATTGCTCATCAGCCAACAGTATTCCCCATGCCCATCCCTCTCCAGTCCCCTTGACCCTCATCTATTTGCCTCTCCTCCCACTTCCCTCACGCCAGCAGAAATCCTCCATTTTTATCCCTATACAGACCAGGATCCCCCAGTTTCACTCCACTTCTCCTCTACCCATCCCTCATCTCCTACCCACCCCCTTTTTTTCCCCATCCTTCTTCTCCCCTACCCCATGGTTCCCAGTCACATCCCCCCCCCCCATTTTTCAAGGGCAAAGGAAGAACCCCAAGGCAGAGCATCTTTCTACTGCTGCTGCTTGTGTAGGCGGGATGTGTACTGCACCAATCCCTGCTGACTCTCCTCTCCTATTCATCCCATGTGATTGGTGCAGCACACATCCCACCCACACAAGCAGCAGCAGTAGTAAGACGCTCCACCTCGGGGTTCTTCCTTAACCCCTGCAAAGTGCCTGAAACGAGCCAGAAACTCTGAAGGGGAAGGTAGAGGGGGAGATGTCATTCCAGTGGAACATATAGCCCAGTAACAGCCTGCAAGAACAGGTAAGATCTGTGACAGCAGTTTCCCCACGCAGCTCTGCTTAAGGAGACCATATCTGTATTATACATTACTGCCCCTATACTGTACCCTCCTGCCCCCTGTACTATGTCCACTTACCCTCTACCTGTACTGTACCCTCCTAACCACCCACCCCCTATACTGTACCTTCCTGCCCCTCCTGTACTGTGCCCTCCTGCACACCACACTCCTCCCCCTGCCCTCCGTGTACTGTACCCTCCTGTTCCCCCCTGTAATTTTGTAAGTTTTGTTGTGTGTAGGCTGTATATATCTAACAGAAGCCCTCCTACACCTAAAGTCTACAAGGAAAACCTGCCAACAATAGCAGCACTTCACTGCAAGACAAAACACAGGTATGATATTTTTCCAAAGGTACTGTATATTGGTCCAGCTTGGACCAAGGAAACTGCATATACTGTACCATACCTGCGGGATCCCTCTAAGAGCTGGAAATCACTGTCTGATTGGCCAATCACATCCACTAGCTTCCAGGTCCTGTGCTGAAGGGCTGTCCTACTGCATTCTGAACACAAGAGGTTGGCTGCTCGGAAAGAGGCACAGGTGACATCCAGAGAATGCTTTGCATTTTCTCAATGACTGGTGGACACCGTGATATCACCATCCTGACTCTCAACCCCACCTCTTCATAGAGGAGCATTCATTCAGAGTAATGTTTGCATTTTATTTTTTTTTTTACCTTGCTTAATCAGGTGGACATCTCTCAGCTCAGGTGTGAATCTAGGGAAAGACCAGAGCATTTGTAGTCTTTCCTTTAATATGATGTGTAACGGTTAGGTTTTGACTTTTTAGGTAATTTTTTTGAATCGGTCGAGACTATAGCACAACCCTTTGTTTGGGTTTTTAAGATTACTAAGTAAACTCTCTGTCATAAACCCACTTACCTTTTCTATGTTTCTTGGCATAGTGCACAATGTTAATGGTCAGCAAAAATATGAAAGCCAAAGATATAATCACCAGTGGTACCAGGTATGTGAAACAATCATCTAAAAGAGAGCAGCAGACAAAAAGAAATCAAATCACTGAAAAAAAAAATAAAACAATATATATATTCCAATTGAATAAATACTCTGCTCAGAAATGTTATTATAAGCTGGCGAAATAGACAATAAAGGTAATTGTATGCATTTATTATTCTTTTCTAAGACCTAGTAATAATCTTGGTGTTAAGGGTCAGTTCACACCACAGAAACGCAGTCTGGATACATTCCAGAGGTGTTTCTGTATGTGCGTTTTTGATGCATTCAGGTGCATTTTGATGCTTTTTTTTATATGTTTTTAATGAGTTTAAGTGCGTTTTTCACCTTTGTATTTTTTGCAGTTTCCTTTTCTTTCTTTTTTATTTATTTTTTTTTTTTTTGCTGTAATGCGTTCCGGCGTGTTTTTGATGCATTTTGCTATGTTCCAGTGCAGCTCCTTGCAGACCAAATGCAGTATATTCCACCTTTGTGGACTGTACTGGAACACGCTGCAATGGTGTGAACTTTGTCATTGAAATCCATGTAACCTACTGTCCATGCAATTTTAATGCACAAAAAAAAAAAAAAAACTCACTGGACTGCATGTGGTGTGAATCTGCCCTACAGTCAGGTCCATAAATATTGGGACATCGACACAATTCAAATCTTTATGGCTCTATACACCACCACAATGGATTTAAAATGAAACAAACAAGATGTGCTTTAACAACTGCAGACTTTCAGCTTTAATTTGAGGGTATTTACATCCAAATCAGGTGAACAGTGTAGTAATTACAACAGTTTGTATATGTGCCTCCCACTTTTTAAGGGACCAAAAGTAATGGGACAATTGGCTGCTCAGCTGTTCCATGGCCAGGTGTGTGTTATTCCCTCATTATCCCATTTACAAGGAGCAGATAAAAGGTTCAGAGTTCATTTCAAGTGTGCTATTTGCATTTGGAATCTGTTGCTGTCAACTCTCAATATGAGATCCAAAGAGCTGTCACTATCAGTGAAGCAAGCCATCATTAGGCTGAAAAATCAAAACAGACCCATCAGAGAGATAGCAAAAACATTAGGTGTGGCCAAATCAACTGTTTGGAACATCATTAAAAAGAAGGAACGCACCAGTGAGCTCAGCAACACCAAAAGACCTGGAAGACCATGGAAAACAACTGTTGTAGATGACCGAAGAATTCTTTCCCTGGTGAAGAAATCACCCTTCACAACAGTTGGCCAGATCAAGAACCCTCCCCAGGAGGTAGGTGTATGTGTGTCAAAGTCAACAATCAAGAGAAGACTTCACCAGAGTGAATACAGAGGGTTCACCACAAGATGTAAACCATTGGTGAGCCTCAAAAACAGGGAGGCCAGATTAGAGTTTGCCAAACAACATCTAAAAAAGCCTTCACAGTTCTGGAACAACATGCTATGGACAGATGAGACCAAGATTAACTTGTACCAGAGTTACGGGAAGAGAAGAGTATGGAGAAGGAAAGGAACTGCTCATGATCCAACGCATACCACCTCATCAGTGAAGCATGGTGGTGGTAGTGTAATGGCATGGGCATGTATGGCTGCCAATGGAACTGGTTCTCTTGTATTTATTGATGATGTGACTGCTGACAAAAGCACCAGGATGAATTCTGAAGTGTTTTTTCAGGGAATATTATCTGCTCATATTCAGCCAAATGCTTCAGAACTCATTGGACGGTACTTCACAGTGCAGATGGACAATGACCTGAAGCATACTGCGAAAGCAACCAAAGAGTTTTTTAAGGGAAAGAAGTGGAATGTTATGCAATGGCCAAGTCAATCACCTGACCTGAATCCGATTGAGCATGTATTTCACTTGCTGAAGACAAAACTGAAGGGAAAATGCCCCAAGAACAAGCAGGAACTGAAGACAGTTGCAGTAGAGGCCTGGCAGAGCATCACCAGGGATTAAACCCAGCATCTGGTGAAGTCTATGCGTTCCAGACTTCAGACTGTAATTGACTGCAAAGGATTTGAAACCAAGTATTAAAAAGTGAAAGTTTGATTTATGATTGTTAATCTGTCCCATTACTTTTGGTCCCTTAAAAAGTGGGAGGCACATATACAAACTGTTGTAATTCCTACACCGTTCACCTGATTTGGATGTAGATATCCTCAAATTAAAGTAGAAAGTCTGCAATTAAAGCACATCTTGTTTGTTTCATTTCAAATCCATTGTAGTGTTGTATAGAGCCAAAAAGATTAGAATTGTGTCGATGTCCCAATGTTTACGGACCTGACTGTAAATGTTTTTAATTCTTTAATCATGTTTATGTTGCTTCTATCTAAGTACCTCTTTCTGTTGTGCCTATTTGTTAAAGACTAAGTTCAACCTTAAAAAACGCGCATATTTTTGCAGGAAAAAAGTGTGCATGTATCATTTTTTTCACAGGAGCTTGCAAAGCATCGCACCCGCGATCAGTGGATCTGGCTGAAAGGTCGGACTCCTGCAGACTCTTCCTCCAGCTCTCTGCCTGTAACTGTCAGAGAAAGGAGGACTCCCTGTGCACAGACCTGGAGAGCACTCAGTCCCCAATACTCCAAAACAACAAAAAAGACAATTTGCCCATGCGACTTTAAGAGTGGTGCACAAAGAAATAGTAAATTCAATGTATAAAAAATGCAAAATGTATTTAATTTTACATAAAAAACATGTATACTTCACATTGATTGTGTAATGATAAAAACACACAGTTTCATCACTGTATATTCTATACTCCAACGCGGTTATAAAATCATTGTTCATGAGCAGAAGCTATAATCTCAATGCATTTCGCGGGACAACACCCACTTCATCAGGAGACAGCCACAGTTGGTTTGATGTGTACATATGGAAGATTACTTGAGCAGAATCAAAACCAGATGGTAAAGGTTAAGGAAATAACATCTGGATCTCAGTGCCTGTGAGCACCTTCACAGCAATGGGTTCCCCGGGAGCTGAGGGTAAGTGAGTGACCAGGAGGCGGGTCAAAGAGGCGGCACCTCCACTCTATCTGTACCCCTGTATGGGCTTTCATTTTGAGAGCTGGAGGAAAGGGCAATGGACTACAGGTGCAACAGTTACAGTACTTGTATTCCATTGATAACTGAAAGTCTGTCTGCTGCCGTGGAATACGGGTCTTGTAATTCATTCATTTACAGATCTCTCCTCTCATGTGAGCTGTCACGGAATGGGGGTTGGAAGGCACTTTAGGGGCTGGGTCCTGTGTACAGGAATCACTGCTTGCAGTCAGCAAGGTACCATGGGTTATTTCAGTGGTTCTCAAATCCGGTCCTCGGGACCCACCAACAGGCCAGGTTTGCAAGATAACTAAATTACATCACAGGTGATCTCATTTGCTTCTCAGTGATTGCAGTATTCTAGTCTGCATCCCCCAAGGTAATACTTAAAATCTGGCCTGTTAGTGGGTCCCGAGGACCGGATTTGAGAACCACTGGGTTATTTAGTATTCAGAAATCAAAGTAAAGAAAATGAATGTGCAAAGAAAATGCAAAGCATGCAGGGAATCCAGGAAGTCATGGGAAGACATGTTCAGCAAACAGGCAGCACTCACACAATACAATACCATGTTAAAGCTTTTAGAGCTTGGGTTAGGATTTACTAACCCTTTACAATTAATAAAATCTCAATTCAGCAGTGCACTTTTAAATTAATATTAGTATTAACTAGCGATCGACTGATATCGTTTTTTTTTGCCAATACTGATACCGATATTTTGGTCATCGCATATCGGTATCGGCCGATATTGGCCGATATTTTCGGACATTTTTTTTTTTACAGGTACTCTTATGGAGGAATCTGGGGGTCTGCATTTTGCTGCGGTACATGGAGGAAGTCCTGTAGGTTTAAAAGTTAAGGGTTTTTTTGCCCTTCAGCTCTCTAGCGGTAGGGAGGACTTCGACATGATCCTACTTCAGAAGGAAAAATCCAGGATCTTTAAATTAGGTACTCTGGCCCCTAAGGGGTTAAATAATTAATTAAGTCTAAAAGTGTTCCTGGATCCTTGATGCTTGTTGGTCGATGAATCCCTTAATTAGTTGCCTGTGGTTGAGAGGTGGATTGTATATAAGAAGTGATTGGTTGAACTCTATCCCCTTTGGCTGCTTTTGATGACTTTGGTGTGTAAATAAAATGTGACTTTGGATGCGGCAATTATGCTGTGAGGCCCCTTTCACACAGGCGGTTCATTCAGATCCGCCTGTCCGTTTTTCAGGCGGATCTGAGCGGATGCCCCATGCATCTCTATGGGGCATCGGATGTCAGTGGAGACATGTCTGCTGACATCCGATCCGTCAAATCCAGACGGAAGGAAACCCTATTTTCCATCTGTCTGGTGGATCGGATCGGATCGGATTAGGAATCAGACGGTCCGTTCTCATCCAATTCCCCCATAGAGAAGAATGGGGACCTGGCAGCTCTGTCTCCGCACACAGCACGGAGACAGAGCTGCCATCCGCCTGCTCAGTGGGATATCATCGCATCAATCCTCCGCTGAGAAAAATGGAGTCCGACTGACAGACTCCCTGTGTTAAGGGGGCCTAAGACTATATAGTAATTCACTCTTTTGATGTTGTTAAGATTCTTAATTGCCCACCAGATGGCCCTTAGTGACGTAATAAGCCTGGTCCTGCTGACTGTGGGCCACTGCTATTAATAGACGATGAACGGAGGCGTCACTACCTCCAGAAGAAGCATTGAACCCAGAAGCACGATGGAAAAGCCCTGCATTTATCAGTTTATCACCCTTTTATCCATGCTGGATTACCACCATTGACTATATACTAAAGCTGTCCACACAGAGGCAGGGTGACATGGTTTTGAGGATCCCCCATTTATGTGACTGAGTGAACTAGGTTCCTTACACAGTCCTATTTTTGTTTTAAAGGGGAAGTACACCGGTGATACGCACAATGGTTTGTATGGGGCCTATATAAATGTCTCGGATGTGGTTGTGTTGTCTGTGTGGTTTTTAGTCTATTTGTTGTATTGGGAATCATCTGCTTCCATGTTTTTCTATTATATGAATTTTCAATAAAGTATATGTTTTTCAACTTACACCATAGTTGGCCCTCCTGTACAACTATCTTTTCCCATAGCCCCTGAATGGGTTTGCTTTGGGTTTCTTTTGTTCACTTTGATTGCCACCAGTTGTGGAGATACCCCCTTCTATTTAGGATGAAATGGTGATGTTGTAGCATCTTTATACAATATATATTTTAGCTGCTTTAAGCAACTGAGTGAGCTGACATTTTTTTCCAATGCTCTGAAGTACAGCCTTAATGGGCATATTTAGGGCTGGAACACATTTTTCATGCTGTACATTTTGAACACCAATGTAGCCCCAATGCACGTGTCGCAGTGCTCCACAATGCATGCTGTGCTGCATTGGAAAAATCTCAATTTTTTTGGTCTGTTCTTGTATGTTTGCAGGTCATTCAGAATGACCACACCAAATGTAGACAGTGCACAAGAACAAACATGTCTCAAGTGGGTAAATAAAAATAACAATCAGCGCAGTTCCTTTGTAATCCCCTAATAGTGACAGAATAAATGCCTACAATTAGCCTATTTCTTATCACAATATTATATTATGTCTCCAAACTTGATATAAGTGAAAATAAAAATAAAGAAAAATAAAGAAATATTTCTCAAAAACACCTAAATAATCAAGGTGTATCTGAAGTCAAAAAGAGCATAGTTCTCTTTTAACTTCCCAAACCAAGCAAAAAGTGCAAAAGTGCAATAAAGCAAATATAAACAAAAATATATATGAAGAGTGCAATCAAAGAACATTTACCTGCTTGCTGCAAAATGTATATAAAGTGCAAAATATCAAACCGACATATAAAGTGCAAGACAAAAACATTTGCCAGCTTCCTGGAAAATGTATGTAAAGTGCACAATAATCCAAAAAGTTATATAAAGTGCAATTGAATAAATTAATTAAACCAGCTTCATAACGAAATATCCTTAAAGCACATACAATTTGCAAATCATATATATGTATATAAATATCACTATAAACATATGCATCAATAGATATCTTAAATTCTAATAACTCCACAATTCATCATAAAAAGTCTCAAGTGAAGAAAAAAAGTGCAGATGCAGGAAAAGGGCAAAAAAAGGTGCAAAAAACTCTGCATATATTAGTGTCTTTAGTGTGCACTCGTGGGGCACACCATCCGTGTCTCACTGGTTTTCCTAAATTAACTCACCAGAAAATAAGCTGGTATCAACCAGTAGCCACGCTTATATAAATGGATATCCGGCGTATTCTTAACATTCCCATGGTTATTCCCAGGATGTTGGAGTATAAGATATATTTGGAGGGAGAGGAGAAATAAATCCCAAAATAGTGTAATTCCATAAATAAGGTTTATTTGTTTAAAACATAGGCAAAGTTACACTCACGTTAGTTTGTGTCAGCCCGACACTAGGATGCTAAGCAGACAAAAAGATACCACTCCGGCTGTCAGAGTCCAAGCTGCGAGCGTGTGTCTATTAATTGCGGTGTCCTCCTTTGGCGTCATAAGCCCTGCCCTACTAGTTTCGCCTAACAACACCTTCCTGGTCTCAAGTGGGCCCTTGAATTTCTAGCTTTTAGAGAATGTATTCATTTACACATGTGCATGTAGAAAGAAAGTGGCACTTCCAGTCTCAGGAAAGTAGAAACTTGAGTTTTATTTCTTCAAATCATCGACATGTACAAGACAAACAGGATAGCAGCAAACGCGTTTCACACCATGTGCTTATTCATTGCCGATTCATTTACACATGGCCACTGAGAAGGACCCCACAGGAATCTTTAGTTGTAGTTATGCACTTGGCGTTTGTAGTCATGTATGTTGTGCTTACACGCATCCCAAATATTGTTGACTGTATGGTTATGAATTTGTTGCAGCAAACATTTTAAAAATTAAAGAGAATTATGCAATATGATAAATACCTTAAAAAGTTCTATTAATTTGTCTTTGATGAACTATCAGTGCCTTTTTTTCCTCTGCTAATATATTTATGTAAGGATGAAAGGATAAGAGAAGCTTAACATGATTAAATCGACCTGATGGATTGTATCCAAGAGTCCTCAAAGAACTCAGGTTATAGCTGACAGGATTGGTACCAGCTGATTGGAGAAAAGTCCACATGGTACCAATATTCAAAAGGGGGCAGAGATATATTCCTGGAAACGACAGGCCTGTCAGTCTAACATCGGTAGTTTGTAAACTATTTGAGGGGATGATAAGGGACCATACCCAAGAATTTGCTGATGAAAACAGTACTATTAGCAGTAATCAGCATGGGTTTACCAAAGGTCACTCTTGCTAAACCAGCCTATTAACATTCTAAAAGGAAGTGAGCTGCCATCTGGACAAAGGTAGGCTGGTAGATGTGGTGTATCTGGATTTTGCAAAAGCAATTGACACAGTCCCCACAAATGCTTAATCTACAAACTGAGGTCTGCGGGTATAGACCATAGCGCGATAAATAGCGTGTACTCCGAATGGTCTAGAGTGGTAAGTACGGTACCCCAAGGCTCTGTCCTGGGACCAATTCTGTTTAATTTATTTATAAATGATATAGAGGATGGGAAATAGCTCAATCTCAGTGTTTGCTGATGACACAGAAATAACTAGGGCAATAACACAGCAGGATATAGAAACTTTACAAGAGGACCTGAATAAATGAATGGAGTGGACAACTAGATGGCAAATGAAGTTTAACATTGGTAAATGTAAGGTAATGCACATTTAGGTTAAACATATAAATGCAACTTACCCACTAGGGGGAATCTGGATCTGGGGGTCCTAGTAGAAGACAGACTGAGCAATAGCATGCAATGCCAAGCTGCAGCAAGCAAGGCCAGCAAAATTGTAGCATGCATTAAAAGGGGAATTAACTCCAGAGATAAAACGATAATCCTGCCACTTTATTAAACTCTTAAACTCTGGTTTGGCCGCATATGGAGTATTCCGGCCAGTTCTGCTTACCAATCCTCAGAAAGGATGTGCTAAAGCCAGAGAGAGTCCAGAGAAGGGCAACAAAATCAATATAGGAAAAGAGATGCTTGAGAGAAGTTTTAATAGCGATATACAAATATCTCAACAATAATCCCAGCGTTAGTATGAAACTTTTCAGTCCCAGGGAGTATAAGAAAACACAGGACCACACAATGACACTGGAAGAGAAGCAGTGTAACCTTAAGCTGCTTAGGGGGTTTTTCACTGTCAGGGTGATAAGGATGTGGTACTCAGCAGGAAGTATGGATAATTAAAAAAAAAAAAAAAAACTCTTGGACTTGCATCTTAGCAAAAAAAATATATGGGGATATGGGAAATTATTTTCTACACGCATACACACACACCAACACAAATTTAACTGGATGGACTGTTGTCTTTATTTAACCTTACCAACTATGCAACTATATGTAACTATGTAACTATGTACTGTATGTATATATACAAAGATAAGATATGTTTGAATTTGATGATTTCTGATTCCACCTGTATTGAATTGTATTGTAACTGTACTGTCTGCCCTCACGTAAAGCGCTGCGCAAACTGTTGGGGCTATATAAACCCTGTATAATAATAATAATGATTTCATTAATAACACATAACCAGTCCATCTTTCACAGTAAACTTTAACATCGATTACAAATAATTCTAAGAGCCGGTTCACACTGAGGCGATCCGACTTTGGGGGGCGACCTGTGAAGTCGCGTGCACCGCGACTTCGGCGTGACTTGCAGGGACTTCACATAATGGAAGTCTATGCAAGTCGCTCCCAGGTCGCCCCAAAGTAGTACAGGACCCTTCTTCTAAGTCGGAGCGACTTGTGTCGCTCCTATTAGAACGGGTCCTGTACTACTCAATGGACCGCGACCAACCGCGACTTGTCAGGCTGACAAGTCACACTAGTCTGAATGGGCTCTAATTTAGATGTACTAAATAGTTTTTATTTATTTATTTATTTATTTTCTAGATGATTATGAAGATGCAGTGGTTCAGTAAAGTCTACTAAACACACTGTGCACTTGTAGAAAGCCATAAAAAGCAAAGTTATTATTATTATACAGAATTTATATAGCACCAACAGTTTGCACAGCCCTTTACAACATTTAAGTTAAGGCCACAGTGTCACAGCGCTGGCTGTGTTCAAAAGTTTGAAAAGTTAATGCTGCCATATTACCAAATATTTGACAGTGAAAAGTCAGTTTCTTTTGTTAAAATATTCATCAGTTTTACAGAAATCTTGGAGAAAAACATAATGCTTTATGGAATCATTGATCTGCTGATTGTTGAAGCATTTTGTTTGTTAAAGATTGATCCCTTTCAGTGGGTAATGTACTGTATACATACTGATCACCAGCTAGGGTGCAGGTCCAATACGCACCAAATCATTTTCATTTGCAGTCAAAAAACCTGAATTTTGAATTTTCTAATCATTGCAGAGACCCACAGTGAATGTATATCTGCTATCGCCAGCCTCAAACAAAGTTGCACACCTGGAAACCTATTCCAATTAGCAGTAGGTATCCCCGGCAGATAAGATGAGTGTGCACCTCAAACAAGCTACTGTTGAATCTTTTTATGCAAGCTCATACTCCACAACCTTTTTGAACTCTGTGATTATTATAACCATTCTTTGTTCAATTATCCGAATACAATAGAAAACTGTTACGAAAAGGTTAAATAATATTTCAATTAATAATAACTTCCAAAAACGGTTTGCGGTGGTGCAAAAATTTACAACTTTTAGAACATCCCTTAAAATTACATAATTTAGTAACATGAAAGTAACGACAAAAGGTCACTCATTAAAAAAGTTTTAGCCAGTCTTGTAAATATTTTCTTGATCAAGCAATGAGTCCAAACTAACCTTCTGTCATTCGTATGAAACGGTCTATGAAACAAACATAATTTTGTGGTCTAAGGGAAAATAACAAACCCAAAGGTCCACCTGTGAGGTGTGGCAATTAACCTTTGTTTAACCTCCCTGGCGGTATGATTCTTTTGGATTTTAGGTGCTGAAAGCTGTTCCATTATTTTGCATGTAATTCTTAAGAATGAGCAGCCCAAACCAACTATTTACATATGATTTTTTTTTACTGTGTGTTCTTCTTTATAACATCTCGGGTATGATAAAGTTTGAAACACAAAATCATAAATTATAATATAATAAAAAACAAAAAAGTTAAAGTATATATATCTATATATATATATCTATATATATATATATCTATATATATATATATATATATATATATATATATATATATATATAGATCTATATATATATATATATATATATATATAAAGTACAGTAAAACTGCAGGAAAGGGCACTGGGGGGCAAACTAATATGATTTTTTTATTTTGCATTGTATCAGTGTGCTTGCATTTGAATTACATTTGTATTACATTTGAATTTGCCGCCGGTTCCACCCCCCTGTGAACATCACGTCGCAGGAGACGGAAGCCAGGGCACGGAGAGGATCGGGAGGAAGAACCGCCGCTAGACACCGCCGGGATACATCGCTGGATCCTTGTGACAAGGTAAGTAACCCCGCTTTCAGGATCCAGCGATGCATCTGGCAGTACCCCGAGTGTGGCTCGGGGTTACCGCTTTTGGCTCTGAAATTTAACCCCGAGCCACGCTCGGGAATACCGCTGAGAAGGTTAACATGGATCATTGATGTAACAATATTACATTGATTTCCAAAAGAACAATAATTTCCAGAATAAATGAACGCTGCCAACTTGTTGAATTCTGTGCCTTTGAAAACAACTGTGATCTAGATTCAGCAAAGAAAAAAACTGCAGAATGCAGGTGGTTACAAATTGTGTAACACTGCCACATTTGTAGGTCAGCAAATACAACACCTGACACATATGTGAAACTACAAGTTACGAGAAACTACAAACTACAAGTTTAGTTAACAAAAGTGTACTACTTACAAAAGTTCTAAAAGTAATAGCAATATGCCAGGTGTTTTTTTACTTTGCAAAGGTCTTAACTGACAGACACATTAAACAGAGCCGTTTGTCAGATAATAAACAACATTACATGCGTCAGCAAGGAAAGTTATATTTTCAGTACAAACAGTTGTGTAGAGAAGGATCAATGATAGGACCTGTGCATACCTGAAAGTGTACAATTAATATACGAGAAACAGGTAAAAAGCTCTATCAAGAACTATGGTAAAGAGATCCAACAGATCAAAGTGAGAAACAAAGCTGTCCAGGTGTGTTTTATATAGACATGTAATAGTTTCTAACTTTTTTGACCTCTGATTAGCTGTAGGCTATAAAACACACGGAGAATGTTTTAATGTAATGTATATATCATCTAAAATGTTGCTGATTTGTTGTAGCTATAGTCTTGAAACTGTTGTAACTATCACAATGTGCTAATTCATAAATCTTTGACATGGTTAGAGGCATGGTCGGCATGAGTTACCAAAACTTCCTTTTTGACCTCTGTAGCGGTAAACTGAAAACACCTCCTTTAAATAGAGTATTCTTAGAACAAATCTGTGCTGTCTAAAATAAATCCATAAGATAGAATACAATTAAC
>NC_138769.1:421681502-421884502 GCF_965119305.1 Pelophylax lessonae | reverse complement strand
AGGACACAAACATAATAACTTTTCTATACCACAATGAGACCCCACTATTTTATTTCTGAGAATATAAATTAGGTAATATATTCTATGCATGAATATAAATAAATGAAATGCAAAAAATGTTTTTGCACAACATATTCATAGTTTATGTATAGTTGACCTTAGGTATGAAAATAAAGATTAATTGGCAAGTCAGAAATAAAACAGATCCATTCTTCAGTAGAATAAGGTAATTAGGGTCAGGTTTATATAATAGTGAATGTGACATTTGCAAATATTCACTGCAGGTGAATCCACCTGGTGCATTTACTATAAATTACAGGGAATAAACAACCACTTGCAAATGTTTGGTAGGTGTCACATTCAATGCTATATGAATATGCCCCTTGCTATTCATAGTATATTACATACCAAATTTATTGAACTATATTGAAATCAAATGTTATTGAATCAATTGTGCACCAATTTGGCATAAATGAAACCCAATGAAGAAAAACAAACAATTGCTGCAATGTAGCTATAAGAGAGATATGATTAGCTATACATAAGAACAAGTTATAGCATCTTTATGACATAAGTAGGATATACACATTCATTGCTTACCTGGCATTTTTATAGTTGTCAAGCTGGTAAGAAAGAATTCATTTACAGTATGGTGCTTTGTGTTTTGCTTTGTTCAAAGATGGGCTGTGTGCATGATTATTTGGTGCATTCCAGTTTTGATGCAGAATTAACATACAGGAAGTGAGGAGACCAAAGTTAGCAACTAAACCCTTTTATGTCGATTTCTGTCTCTGCAAATGATTTGCTTTGTTCAGCAGTATCTATCAATAAAGAAAATAGGTCAAGCCCCACCTAAAAGTGTTATTTTTTGCATAGTAGCCACCATATATTAAAGCAGAATTCCAGCCTTACCTTCAGTGTTGCATAGTTATACAGGCTCCCCTCCTCTACTGAAATTACTTACTCTGATTTCACTGCACAGCATTAGCTTCCCACCCAAGACCTTCCCAACAAGAACTGAGGGGAAATAGTACCAAGCAACGGCAATTCTTATCTTAGACAGTTGTAACCAGAACATTTGTACTCGTTAGGATTTCCCCACACTTATTGCTCTTATGAATCTTCTAAAATTTCCACTTATGATTTCAATATACATTTTATCTAAATGACAACAGTCAACAGTACAAATAGAGGGGTGAATCCAAACTCCAATGGAAACAGAGAACCCTTTCCCAATATATCCAATACAAAAAAAGTTTCTCTTTTGTTCATTGACGGACACAGCTCCAGATCTTCTTCTTGACCATTGGGTTATGTTGCCCCCTACAGGAGTAGAACACTAGGATGGCAAAAACATTACCATGCCTATGGGGCAGTCCTAGTGTCACAGAACCATGAACCAGACGTACAACAACAGATAAGTGAAAATAAGAAGGCTTTATTGAAAATCAAGCTGTAAAGCAAAAGTCCAAGCGGATGGCGAAACCGAGGCAGAGTCCTTGCGAAGCCAGAGGTCAGGAACCAGCAGGGTAGTCAGACGAAGCCAGGATCAGGAACCAGCAGGGTAGTCAGACGAAGCCAGGATCAGGGACCAGAAGCAGCAGCAGTCTTAGAAGCATGTGAACACAGGAGGACCAAGCAAGGAACTGAAGCCACAGACCTCCTATATATATGAGCTAGGCATCCAGCTCCTCCCAGTGGGAAGGAGGAGCCGCAGGGTGGGAGGCTACAAGAAACCCAGAAACCAAGATGGCCGCCAGCACATGTCAAACGAAGGAGAACAGCAAGAAGGTAAGACCATGACAGTACCTCCCCCTCAAGGGCCCCTCCTCCGCAGAGTAAAGAACGGTTTCTGAGGGAAGCGTGCGTGGAAGGCTCGGAGCAAGGCAGGAGCATGGACATCTGCGGAGGGAACCCAGGAACGCTCCTCTGGACCATAACCACGCCAATGAACCAAAAACTGCAACCGACCGCGGACCAGGCGTGAGTCCAGGATATTGCTCACCTCATACTCCTCATGATTGCCCACTTGGACCGGACGAGGCCGAGGAACCGAGGAAGTGAAACGATTACACACCAGTGGCTTCAACAGGGAAACATGAAACATAGTTACATAGTAGGCGAGGTTGAATAAAGACAACAGTCCATCCAGTTCAACCTGTGTAGGTGTGTGTGACTGTAATCATCTAACATAGCCCTCAATCTCCTGATCCTTGAGATGTAAGTCTAAGAGTCTTTTGAAAGTCACCATACTACCCGCAGAAACCACCTCTTGTGGTAGACAATTCCACAATCTTGTAGCCCTAACAGTAAAGAACCCCCCACGTTGCCTGAGGTTAAAACGCTTCTCCTCTAATCGCATTGTATGTCCTCGAGTCCTCATGCAATTCCTTCGAATGAACAGCTTTTCTTCTAAGCTGAGATCCCCATTAAGATATTTATAAATTGCTATCATATCCCCTCTCAGACGTCTTTTCTCCAGGGAAAATAAATCGAGCGATTGCAGCCGCTCTTCATAGGTAAGGTCCTCCAACCCCCTAATCAGTTTAGTTGCCCTTCTCTGGACTTTCTCCAGCTCCAACACATCCCTCCTGAGGACTGGCGACCAGAACTGGACAGAATACTCCAGATGCGGTCGGACCAGAGTTTTATAAAGTGGAAGGATTATAGTCTTATCTCTGGAATACATCCCTTTCTTTATGCATGCTAATATTCTGTTGGCTTTGGAAGCTGCCGCTTGGCATTGCATGCTGTTGCCTAATCTATCATCAACTAAGACTCCCAGATCTTTCTCCATTTTTGATTCCCCCAAGGGTTCCCCTCCTAACGTGTATTGTGTTTTTATGTTTTTGGTCCCCAAGTGCAAAACCTTACACTTCTCCACATTAAACCTCATTTGCCATGTCGTTGCCCACTCCGTAATTTTGTCCAGGTCATTCTGTAGGATATCTGCTTCATGCTGTGCAGTTATTGCCCTGGCCAATTTTGTGTCATCTGCAAAAACTGATAACGAACTACTGATCCCTTCCTCAATGCTGTTTATGAATAAATTGAACAAGGTTGGTCCCAGGACTGAGCCCTGGGGCACCCCGCTTACTACCTCAGACCAGTCTGAGTATGCGCTGTTTATTACTACCCTTTGGACACGGCCTTTTAGCCAATTCCGTATCCAAGAGCAAACCCTGCTGTCGATACCTGCAGACCTTATTTTATAAATTAAGCGCTTGTGGGGAACTGTATCAAACGCCTTAGCGAAATCCAAGTACACCACATCCACTGGTCTCCCCCTATCTAGCTCACAGCTCACTTCCTCGTAGAATGCTAAGAGATTGGTTTGACAAGAACGCCCATTTGTAAACCCGTGCTGGTTACTACTGATGATGTTGTTGTCTTTAGCATACTCTACGATATAGTCCCTTATCATCCCCTCCAAAAGTTTACATATTATTGATGTCAGACTGACAGGCCTATAATTTCCCGGGATATGTCTCTGGCCCTTTTTGAATATCGGAATCACGTTAGCCTTCCTCCAATCCCCTGGTACATCTCCTGTCCTAATACTGTCAGCAAAGATCAGGAACAGTGGTCTAGATATAACCATACTGAGTTCCTTGAGCACTCTCGGATGTACGCCATCCGGGCCTGGTGATTTGTTTGTGTTAAGTTTATCCAGTCTTTTCCTGATTTCCCCCTCTGTTAGCCATAGTGGCAAGTCCTGTGTATTACTACTAACCATACAGTCATGGTCAGTGTACCCTTCCTTTTCCTGCGTAAAGACTGACGAGAAAAAAGAATTCAGCACGGTTGCTTTTTCAGTGTCCTCTGTAACCATCCTCCCATCATCGTTAATTATGTGTGCAATATGCTCTGCCCTAGTTTTTTTGCTGTTGATATATTTAAAGAATTTCTTTGGGTTTTTTTTACTATCCTCCGCTATTTGTCTCTCAAAGTTGATTTTAGCCATCTTGATTTCGTGTTTACACTTCTTATTTTCCTCCTTGTATTGCTGGAAGGCCGATACTGTGCCCTCTGATTTATATTTCTTGAAGGCCAATTTTTTTCCCCTAATAAGTTTTTTAACGCTACGGTTTAGCCAGCCAGGTTTGGCTTTGTCTCTTCTAAATTTATTCCCCATAGGAATGCACTGCAAGATGCCTTTGCTTAATATTGTTCTAAAGCATTCCCATTTTTCCTCTGTGGTCAGTGATCCCAGGGTTTGGTCCCAGTTTACCCTTTCCATCAATGAGTACAATTTTGGAAAGTCTGCCCTTCTGAAGTTTAGGGTTCTTATGTTCCCCACTTGCCTTTTTATATTGTTATTTATACTAAATGTGATCATCCTGTGATCGCTAGAGCCCAGGTTGTCCTGGACTCCTACCTCCGAGATTATGTCTGGGTCATTAGTGATCAATAGATCCAGGATAGCATTCTCTCTAGTAGGGGAATCCACCAACTGTGACATGTAGTTATCCTGTAAGGTTTCCGTGAATAGCCGGGCCTTATGCGAGTGTGCAGTCCCCTCTTCCCAGTCAATGTCGGGATAATTGAAGTCCCCCAATATGATGACTGATCCTAGTTTTGCCGCTTTACCTATTAGTGCTAAAAATTCCAGCTCTACCTCCTCCCCTTGGTTAGGTGGCCTATAGCAAACCCCCACAACTACTTTTCCCTTATCTTCTTCCCTATCGAGTTCAACCCACACAGATTCTAAATCCATGCTCATCCCATCCGTAATGTCACTCCTTTCTAGCACCTTTATATTGTTCTTGACATAGAGACATACCCCTCCCCCTCTTTTACCAACCCTGTCCTTCCGGTACACCGAATACCCTTGGATATTGGCCAGCCAGTCATGTGAGGGGTCGAACCAAGTCTCCGTTATTCCCACAAGGTCTATGTCTTCCTCATGTACTAACATTTCCAACTCATCCATCTTATTAGCTAGGCTCCTGGCATTAGCATATACGCCTCTTAGTTTTACGGAAGTTAAACGTGATTGGCGGTTTTGTTTATTTCTGTTTGGTCTGCTGTTCTCCCGCACAGACCCGCCAATTGATGTTGTTGACCTACTGTCGCTGTTGACCCTACAACTGCCTTCAGTCCTCTGCTCCCTCCTGACTGATTCTACTTCTGAGCCCTCCCCCCCGTCTCCTAGTTTAAAAGCCCCTCCAACTCGGTGGCCATCTTTCTCCCCAAAAGAGCTGTACCGTCCCCATTAAGGTGCAGCCCATCCTTACTAAAGAGCCGGTAGCCGACTGAGAAGTCAGCCCAGTTCTCCAGGAACCCAAACCCCTCCTTCCTACACCAATTCCTCAGCCACTTGTTAACTTCCCTAAGCTCCTTCTGCCTCTCCTGTGTGGCTCGAGGTACAGGCAGTATTTCAGAGAAAACCACCTTGGAGGTCCTTTTCCTCAATCTATTACCTAAGTCCCTGAAATCGTTCTTAAGGATCCTCCACCTACCTTTAACTTTGTCATTAGTGCCCACATGCACCATGACCGCTGGGTCATCCCCAGCCCCGCCCAACAATCTGTCTGCCAGATCTGCGATGTGCCGAACTCGGGCGCCCGGTAAACAACAAACTGTTCGGTTCACGAGATCTTTTTTACAGGTTTCCCTCTCTGTCCTCTTGATAATTGAGTCCCCAACTACCACAACCTGTCTAACCTTTCCTGCGTTACGGCCCCCCTTCTTCCTGGAGCCGTCCCTCCCCTGGCAGCTGGGGGAGGGCGCATGCTCCAGCTCTGCCACCCCTGAGTTGATATCCCCCTCAACCTGCAACTCAGCAAACATGTTAGGGTCTACCAACTCAGGACTGGCCTCCCTGACTCTCCTCCCCCTAACATTCCTAACAGTCACCCAGCTGCGTACCTCTGCTGCTTGCGTCTCCTCTATTCCTCCCTCCTCTATGCTGACCCCTGCCAGCGCCTGCTGGGTAATGTCCAAGCTCCTTTTCAGGTTGTAGATGCCACGCAGTCTTGTCACTGTGTTCTCTAGATCCACGATGTGGGCTTCCAGAGCAACAAGTCGCTCACATCTTGCACAGCAGTATTCGTCCTCGATTGTTTCATCAAGGAACGCATACATGCCGCAAGAAGTGCACTGAGTGGCATCCCCAATCCTGTCGGACATTATTACCCACTACTCTATGGGGATAATATTAACGACCTGCTCTTCCTTACCTACACTACCTCTAACTTCCCTGGTACAAAACCTGGGGTACCCACCAGTCGCTAATACCCTCACCAGTCACTAGATACTCACCAGTCGCAAGGATCCTCACCAGTCGCAAGATACTCACCAGTCGCAAGATACTCACCAGTCGCAAGATACTCACCAGTCGCAAGGATACTCACCAGTCGCAAGGATACCTACCAGTCGCAAAGATACTCACCAGTCGCAAAGATACTCACCAGTCGCAAAGATACTCACCAGTCGCAAGGACACTCACCAGTCGCAAAGATACTCACCAGTCGCAATGATACTCACCAGTCGCAATGATACTCACCAGTCGCAAAGATACTCACCAGTCGCAAAGATACTCACCAGTCGCAAAGATACTCACCAGTCGCAAGGATACTCACCAGTCGCAAGGATACTCACCTGTCGCAAGGATACTCACCAGTCGCAAGGACACTCACCAGTCGCAAAGATACTCACCAGTCGCAAAGATACTCACCAGTCGCAAAGATACTCACCAGTCGCAAGATACTCACCAGTCGCAAGATACTCACCAGTCGCAAGGACACTCACCAGTCGCAAAGATACTCACCAGTTGCAAGGACACTCACCAGTCGCAAAGATACTCACCAGTCGCAAGGACACTCACCAGTCGCAAAGATACTCACCAGTTGCAAGGACACTCACCAGTCGCAAGATACTCACCAGTCGCAAGGATACTCACCAGTCGCAAGGATACTTACCAGTCGCAAGGATACTCACCAGTCGCAAAGATACTCACCAGTCGCAAAGATACTCACCAGTCGCAAGGACACTCACCAGTCGCAAGGATACTTACCAGTCGCAAGGATACTCACCAGTCGCAAGGACACTCACCAGTCGCAAAGATACTCACCAGTCGCAAGATACTCACCAGTCGCAAGGATACTTACCAGGTACTCAGTTGCAGAGACAGTCACACAGCAGTCAGTCGCAGTACAGACAAACAGCTATTGATTTCTTACAGAGTACAGTCACACAGCTTTTCCCCCTGTTTGCAGCTGCTGCTCTACTCACAGCTGCTGACACACACACACACACACACACACACACACACACACACTGGGACGGATGTCTCCTCCTCCTCACTGGGCACGGACGGTCCTCCTCCTCTTCTTCCAGGCACTAAGGAAGGCGGGTTCTGACCTCCGCCGCCGCCGCCGCCGCTCTCATGTTGGAGATCCGCATGCCAGGAGGAAGCGCAAGGGCATAGGCTACCGGGTTTACCCTGCGAAGCACTCGGAAGGGACCAACAAAGCGAGGCGCCAGCTTGGGAGTGGGCACTCGAAGGTTGAGGTTGCGGGTGGACAACCATACACGGTCTCCGGCCTGGTAGGAAGGAGCAGGCGCTCGTCTGCGATCAGCCTGGAGTCTCTGACGCTATGCAGAGACCTCAAGGGACTTCTGGATCTGTACCCAAGAAGCACGTAGGATGGAAAGGTGATCCTCCACAGCCGGAATATCCTGGGAAGAGAATACCTCCGGTAACACGGCAGGTTGGAACCCATAATTGGCCATGAAGGGAGACGTCCCAGAGGAAGAGTTCACCGCCGTGTTCCTGGCAAACTCAGCCCAAGGCAGGAGGTCAACCCAATTGTCTTGGTGATCGGAGACATAGCAACAAAGGAATTGCTCCAAGGCCTGATTGGATCGTTCTGCGGCCCCATTGGACTGAGGGTGGTAGGCCGAGGAGAAGGAGAGATGAATCCCCAACTGGGAGCAAAAGGCGCGCCAGAACCTGGACACAAACTGACTCCCCCGATCCGACACAATCTCCTTGGGCAAACCGTGCAACCGGAAGACCTCCCTGGCAAAAATCGTGGCCAACTCCTGTGCAGAGGGTAACTTCTTGAGAGGAACACAGTGGCACATTTTGGAAAATCGATCCACAATCATGAGAATGACCGTATGGCCTCGGGATGCAGGGAGGTCCACAATGAAATCCATCCCCAGGTGTGACCATGGGCGCTCCCCGGTGGCTATGGGTTGCAGAAGGCCCAACGGAAGGTGCCGAGGGGACTTACTCTGGGCACAAACGGAGCATGCCGCTACATATGCGGCGATGTCGGAACGTAGGGAAGGCCACCAGAACAGACGTGAAACAGCCCAGGACAGCTGATTCTTTCCAGGATGCCCCGCGGTCTTGGAGTTATGGTAGGTTCGCAACAACCGAGTGCGCAACTCCTCAGGCACAAAACATCTGCCGTTGGGTCTCCCAGAGGGAGCACCAGATTGAGCCGCCAAAATCTGCTCACCCAGGGGAGAGGTCAGGCTGGTGCGAATGGCGGCCAGGATCTGATTCGGAGGTATGACCGAAGTCGGAATCGACTCCTCCCTGGACAGGTCGGAGTACTGCCGTGATAAGGCATCCGCCCTGATGTTCTTGGAACCGGGTAGGTAGGAGACCACGTAATTAAAACGTGACAAGAACAGAGCCCATCTGGCCTGACGTGGTGTCAATCTCTTGGCCTCAGAAAGGTAGGTCAGATTCTTGTGGTCCGTCAGGATGAGGACCGGAACCACCGAACCCTCGAGCAAGTGCCTCCATTCTTTAAGGGCCTGCACGATGGCCAATAACTCCCTGTCACCAATCTGATAGTTGCACTCCGCGGAAGACAGTTTCCGGGAGTAAAACCCACAAGGAAGCAGAGGACCCTCTGGTGTTCTACGCTGAGACAGAAGGGCGCCTACTCCCGTCTCAGACGCGTCCACCTCGAGGACAAAGGGCAACCCAGGGTTGGGATGCGACAGAATCGGAGCCGACACAAAGGCGGACTTTAGAGCCTCAAAAGCTCGGATGGCCTCGAGCGGCCAGACCTGGGAATTACTGCCCTTCCTGGTCAGATCCGTGAGAGGCTTGGCTAGCATGGAAAAGTCCCTGATGAACTTCCAATAATAATTGGCGAAGCCCAAAAAGCGCTGCAGGGAGCGAAGACCACTGGGCTGGGGCCACTGTAAGACAGCCGAAACCTTCTCAGGATCCATGGAGAACCCCTCAGCGGAAATGATGTAACCTAAGAAGGTTACCTGGGATCGGTGAAATTCGCATTTCTCAAGCTTACCGAACAGCTTGTTCTCTCGTAACCGTTGCAACACTCGTCTGACATCCAGAATGTGGGTCTCCATGGATTCAGAATATACCAAGATGTCATCCAAATAGACCACCACACACTGCTGCAATAGGTCACGGAAAACATCGTTAATGAATTCCTGAAAGACTGCGGGCGCATTGCACAACCCAAAGGGCATAACCAAGGATTCATAATGACCGGTCCTGGTGTTAAACGCGGTCTTCCACTCATCGCCCGCCTTGATCCTTACAAGGTTATATGCCGCCCTCAGGTCGAGTTTGGTAAAGACCGTGGCCCCTTTAAGGCGATCGAACAGCTCGGAAATCAAGGGTATCGGGTAAGCGTTCTTGATCGTGATGCGATTGAGACCCCTGTAATCGATGCAAGGCCTCAACCCACTGCCCCTCTTTTTCACAAAGAAAAATCCAGCCCCTGCCGGGACGAGGATTTGCGAATGTGTCCGCGTGAAAGCGCCTCCTTCACGTACTCCTCCATGGCCTCATTCTCCGCTACCGACAGTGGATAGACCTTGCCACGAGGAGGAACGGCACCAGGTTGTAACTCGATGGCACAATCGTATGGGCGGTGCGGAGGTAGGGCAACCGCGCGCACCTTATCGAATACATCCCGGTACTCCTCGTATTCAGGAGGCAACAGAGAGTCCGAGGAAGTACACAGCAACTTGACAGGCCCATGGATGCAACTAGCCCCACACTGCGGTGACCACGAGAGGATCTCGGCCGATCTCCAATCGAAAGTCGGATTATGCTTCTGGAGCCAGGGGTACCCCAAGACCACCGAGTAGTGTGGAGACGAAATAACCTGGAAGCAGACCGACTCTCTGTGAACGGCACCAATGGCTATCCCCACTGGAAGGGTCTCATGAGTCACGTGTGGCGGCAGAAGGGGTCTGCCGTCTATCGCCTCAAGAGCCAGTGGAGAACCTCGGGCCTGCAGAGGAATGGAATTGGCGGCAGCGAACACACTATCAATGAACAAACCACCAGCACCAGAGTCCACCAACGCCTGGGTCGTCACAGAGCCCCCGACCCAGGAGAGGACAACAGTGATCAGTGGTTTGTCAACACGGGAAACCGGGGACGAGGAGACTCCACCCAAGATCTGCCCCCGACAGGATCTCAGGTGCGAGCGTTTCCCGGACGGTTCGGACATGCCAACCGAAAATGCCCACCGAGACCACAGTACATGCATCGACCCTCGCGTCTTCGGAGTACCCTCTCCCCCTCGGACAGGCGAGCAAAGCCCAGCTGCATGGGTTCACCCCCAGCCAAGTCATCCCCAGGAGGCGTGGGAGGAGAGGGAGGCACGGGTGGGTCAGCAAAGGTAGGCGCCAATCTGTTAGGAGGCCTCCACAGACTCTCCTTAAAGGAAGGTCTCTCCCTGAGTCTGGTGTCAATCAAAATCAAGAAAGAAATAAGAGACTCGAGCTCCACTGGTAGGTCCTTAGCTGCAACCTCATCCTTCAAGGCATCCGAGAGACCATGAGAGAAAGCAGCGACCAGAGCCTCATTATTCCAGCCCACCTCTGCTGCCAGGGTACGAAACTCAATGGCGTATTCAGCTACGGATTGTGAACCCTGTCTGATGGACATAAGGAGCTTCGCAGCAGAGGCAGCACGAGCCGGCACATCGAATACCCTCCGAAGAGAAGCAACAAAACCGGAAAACTCGGCAACCACCGGATTGTTGTTCTCCCATAAAGGGCTGGCCCAGGCCAAGGCCTTGTCCGAGAGCAGCGAAATTAAGAAGCCCACCTTTGATCTCTCAGTAGGAAAGGCATGTGGCAGCAACTCGAAATAAATGCCCACCTGGTTAAGGAAACCTCGGCACTGAGTTGGCTCTCCCCCAAAGCGCTGTGGAAGGGGGGCAGAACCGGTCATACCCCGAAACACCGCAGGCGCAACAACAGGTGTCGGGGTAGACTCTGGCGCAACAACCGGAGCGGCAGTAGGAGCGGGCCCAGGAGCGACAATCGACCCATCGGCAACGGGAGCGAAATGAGCCGTGCGTTCAAGCAGGGTTTGCAACGCCACGGCGAACCGACCCAACAGGTGATCCTGCTGATCAAGTCTGGCAACCAGCGTGGGTAGCGAGGATGGCCCTGTACCGTCAGAATTCATGGCTTGGTCCTAATGTCACGGAACCATGAACCAGACGTACAACAACAGATAAGTGAAAATAAGAAGGCTTTATTGAAAATCAAGCTGTAAAGCAAAAGTCCAAGCGGATGGCGAAACCGAGGCAGAGTCCTTGCGAAGCCAGAGGTCAGGAACCAGGAGGGTAGTCAGACGAAGCCAGGATCAGGAACCAGCAGGGTAGTCAGACGAAGCCAGGATCAGGAACCAGCAGGGTAGTCAGACGAAGCCAGGATCAGGGACCAGAAGCAGCAGCAGTCTTAGAAGCATGTGAACACAGGAGGACCAAGCAAGGAACTGAAGCCACAGACCTCCTATATATATGAGCTAGGCATCCAGCTCCTCCCAGTGGGAAGGAGGAGCCGCAGGGTGGGAGGCTACAAGAAACCCAGAAACCAAGATGGCCGCCAGCACATGTCAAACGAAGGAGAACAGCAAGAAGGTAAGACCATGACACCTAGGGGGTATACTCCCACTTCCTGCTATAGGCACTCGGTTTTTTCTGCCTAGTCAGGAGTAAGGACCTAGTTCCTTGCTGGGATCTCTGGTCCTAGCATTTTTTCCTTTTTAAACTGATTATTTTCCTCTTTTATTATTGCCGGACTGGGTGACACACTGGATATTCTAGATCCTACGGTCTCCCCAGTCTGGCCAGCGAGCGCGACCTGACTTCAGTGAGTTAAACGTCTCGCGAGGATGCTCAGACCTTATTACAGCCTGAGTCACAGTGTACCTCTGGCCTGCAGCACCCCCATTCCAAGATGGTGCGGTGGTCTGCCTGGAGTGGTGCCCACCCGGTTTCCATGGTGTGGTAAGTAGTGTCCCCCCCTTTCACTGGTGGCCTGTTGGGGTGGACGTGGGCCCCTTTGTGGGATGGTCGGACCCCTGAGTTCCCATCATTCCTGCAGAGCGCCCCCTCTTTTATCATGGTCTCGCTGTAGACCAACCCCCTTTTGTCCACACCTAGCTCTGCCCTCCTTCCCCCCTAGGGGTGTCCACACAGACCTGACTGTTTTGGGGATTAGAGCAGGTGATGGGGGCCGCCAGCTGCTACAAACGGGTTTTTTTTTGGGGGAGGGGGGATCCTTGTGAGGGTTCCTGCCAGGGCTCCCCCTTCCTGCCCATTTATTTCTGGGGGTCCCATGAGCCGCGTGGGCGCCATGTGGAGCTGCCGTTTTGCCATAGATGGCTGCTGTATCTATGTTTGTGTTGTCCGGTGGCCATTTTCTTGAAGTTTCCCATTGAATAAAGCGGCGGCCATGTTTTTGGAGCCTACCGAGTTGTGATGCGGCGGTGAGCCTCTAGTGTTAACTCTTGTGCTTCCTTCTTCTCTCTGATCGCTGCATGGAGTGCAGCTGAACGCTCTGCTCTGTACCTGGATCGGTGTGGTGAGTCCTTGTGTAAACCGCTCTCCCTCTTCTCTGCTCTAGCAGCAACTTGGTGGGCTGGGACTTGTGGTGCTACTTGTGCAGCAGTGGGGATTTTTTTGTTCCTATCTGCTAAGGTAGTCCCTGGGTTAACCATGGAGCCCCTGGAGCATGCTTTACCACCTGACCTTCTCTCGGAGGCTGCGGGGCCCTCCGCCAAAGCAAAGAAAACGCTGATGCCCGACATCTGTCAGCTATGATGGCATTCTGGAGTCACTAGTGTCCAAGGTGATATGGTCCTGCAAAACAGGATGGGCAAAAAGCTGATTTGGCTGCCGCGGATGCGAGTGCTCTGATAGTGAGGATGATTCCTCTTCCACTACAGCCACACACGAAAAGGTGCTAGTGAATGCACTGATTGTAGCAGCGTGGGAAACTTTAAAACTGGAGGACGCTGCTGCTGTGGCATCGGAGGAGCCGGTACGTTTCGGTACCCCGCAAATCCTCTAAGGCGACAAGGGTATTTCTCTTTCCTGTCTATTTTGATAAAATTGTCACGAGTCAGTGGGGTTCACCTAAATGCAATGTCGCAATGTCGGGGTGCCAAAGGATTTCGCTAGAAGATACCCTTTTGAAGAGTCCCTGTTAAAACGTTGACAGTCCCATCTGTGGTGGACTCTTTTGACAAGAGAGCTGAGTTTCTGGTCTGACATTTTTTTACCATGTCCGGTTCCATCCTCAGACCAGTGTTTACCATAACTTTGGTCTCCCAGATGTTAACGGAATGGGCAAAACTTTTGTACCAGGATTTGGATAGGGAACAAATTTCCCCTAACCTCGCAGAGCTGGCAGACCATTTGGTCCAGGGGATTGCAGTTAATCTGTGATACCTCACTGGATGCAGCTCCTCTAGTCTGCAGGGTATCTGTAACAGCAGTCACCCTGAGGCGCATGATTTGGCTCAAACATTGGTCTGCAGACCAGGCTTCCAAGAAGGTCCTGTCTGATCTCCCCTTTGAAGAAGATCACCTGTTTGGAGCTTCCATGGATGAGATCATTAAGGGTCTTATGGGGGGATGAGCACTCTTCTCCCACAGGCTACCAGGAGCAAGGAGGCTCGTCGCAAACATGGCCCTTTCTTCTCGGCTCATAAGTGGCCCTTTCATTCCTCAGGATTTTAGGACAAGGGAGGTTCCAAGAGGCCCTGGTCTGGTAAGCCGAGAGCGGGTCCCTTCAGACCCGCAGACAAGCCTTCTTCTGCCTGAAGGGGTTCCCTCAGCTGTATCTGGGGTGGGGGATGCCTTCACTTTTTTCCGGACCCATGGACCTTCTTGATTCAAGACAGGTGGGTCCACGAACTGATCCAAACTGGTTACTAGATTGAGTTTCAGTCTTTGCCTCTGGCAAGGTTCTTTCCTTCCAACCTGCATTTATCCCCAGATCGCCTGAGTGGTCTCCTCTGGGAAGTGCAAGATTTACTTCTACAAAAATTCCAGATGGAGTCAACTCGCAAGGTAAGGGATCTTCTGGCTGCGATAGATATCAAGGACGCTTACTTTCATATACCAATATATGTTGGGCATCAGTGTTTTCTTAGCTTTGGCGTGGGCGAGGAGCATTATCAATTTGTGGCATTACCCTTTGGTCTAGCCTCAGCTCCTTGGGTGTTCACAAATATGTTGGCCCCGGTGTTAGCATTGTTGCGTCAGCGGGTGATTGCGTTCCTGGGGTACCTGGACGATCTCTTTCTGCGAGCAGAGTCTCCTACTGCCTTGAAGGACAACCTGGACATCGCTGTGAGAAACCTGCAAAAGTTTGAATGGAAACTGAATTTCCAAAAATCTGCTCTGGTTCCTTCCACCAAGCTGGACTACCTGGGCCTGACCTTGGACTCAGCCTCAGCCCAGGTGTTTCTTCCGGTAGAAAAACTCCAGAAGTTGTATGATGCGATTCGGCTCCTGTTGTCCAACAGAAGGTTATCTCTCAGGACTTATATGCAAGTGCTGGGCCTGATGATTTCCACCTTCGAGGCGGTTCCGTTGCCACAGTTCCATACGAGAACTCAGCAAAAGGAGATTCTTGCCGAGTGGGACAAGAATCCACAGTCTCAAGACAATGTGATCCTGTTGAGTCAGGGTCCCTGATTTGGTGGCTTCACTCTCCAGCTCTTCAACAGGGAAAATTCTTTCTTCCCCTGTACTGGACGGTGGTCACCACGGATGCCAGCCTGTTTGGGTGGGGAGGCGTCTTGGGCACGGATTGTGCTCAGGGGGTTTGGACTCTGGAGGAGTCCAGACTAATGATCAATATCCTGGAACTTTGGGCAATCAGGCTTTGCCTGACCCATTGGACAGATTGTCTGCAAGGGTGCCCGGTTAGGATTCAATCGGACAATGCCACGGCCATAGCATATGTCAATCACCAAGGGGGCGCAAAAAGTGCTGAAGCATAGGGGGGTGTCGGAATTGGTGATTCCCGCACTGGTAAAAGTTAGAAAATCTATTCTAGGAAGATTTATAATCGCGTCTGGGAGTCATATATATTGCATGGTGTGAGGCTCGGGGCGATTTTCTTTAAACGCCCTTTGACTACGCACTCCTTGATTCATACTTTTATTCTAGGGGTCTGCCACTTAGCTCCCCCGGTGAGGTCTCTGTTGCCCCTGTGGCACCTCAATTTAGTGCTGTTGGTTCTTCAGAAACAGCCTTTGGAAAATATTTGTGAGATTCCTCTGCTCACTTTGACACAGAAGGTAGCCTTCTTGGTGGCTATTACTTCTGCACGCAGGGTGTCAGAGTTGGCTGTGTTGTCTTGTCGTTCCCCTTCTCTGGTGGTCCACACAGACAAAGTAGTACTTCGTCCTTGTCAGTCGTTCCTTCCTAAGGTTGTTTCTGGTTTCAATTTAAATGAAGACATTGTGTTGCCTTTCTTGTGTACTAAGCCTAAACACCCTAAAGAGATTGCCTTACATTCCCTGGATGTGGTTCGGGCAATCGGGGTGTATCTGGCGGTGACTGAGTCGTTTAAGAAATCGGACTCACTACTTGTCCCTACGGTTGGACCTCGTAAAGGGCTGGCTGTGTCCGCTGTGACCATTTTCAGATGGATCAGGCAGACGGTGGTGCCGGCCTATTCTATTAGTGGTCAGGATCCTCCTTTCTCTGTTAAGGTGCATTCTATAAAGGCGCTTAGTGCCTCTTGGGCCTTTCGTCATCAGGCGTCCATGGTGCAGGTTTGCGAGGCGGCCACCTGGTCATCTGTGCATACTTTCACAAAATTTTCACAAAAGTGGATGTGTTGGCATTTGCGGATGCTGCCTTTGGCCACAAGGTTTTGCAGGTTGCTGTTTAAAAGGACTAGTCCTCTTTGAGGGTGTAACTTTCAGGTGGGCTCCAGTTGTTCTTGGTTTAGTTCTTGTTGCCTGGTTGGCTAGGTTTAGCCTTTTGGGGAATTTTTTTCTACTGTGTTTTTCCCACCCCTCATGTTTGACACTGCTTTGGGACATCCCAATGGTCAAGAAGATTTGGAGCTGTGTCCGTCAATGAACGAATGAGAAAATGGAGATTTTACCGTAAAATCCTTTTTTCTGATGTTTATTGATGAACACAGCACCCACCCCTCTATTGAGTTGGGTTATATATTCTTCTGATACTGCTTGCAACAAAACTTTGTGCCTATAGCAGGAAGTGGGAGTATATCCTCTAGGACTGCCCCATATGTGTGATAACGTTTTTTCCTGCCTAGTGTCCTACTCCTGTAGGAGGCTAAATAACCCAATGGTCAAGAAGATTCTAGAGCTGTGTCTGTCAATGAAAATCAGAGAAAAGGATTTTACGGTAAGACAAAAATCACATTTTTGTTCTTACATACATGTTATAATGTATGCTAATCAAAGTAGACTAATCGTATAAGCAATCCAAATATGAACAGGTATCATAAAATGTATTTTAGTTATTGGCAGTGTAACCTGACTGTAGCTGATCAACGCTGCAGAACGTCTTCCTTTGTAGCTGCTGCCTTCTGCAATGTGGACATGGTTGAACTAAATATTCATAATGCAGAAGTGCGGCAGCCACCTTTAAGGAAACCACATTGCAATGCTCATTTATGGAGTGTCTAGAGTACAGGGAACAGCCATCTTGGCTGGGTCTGGATTGATGCTAGAGGATGGTGATTGGCTGATGCAACAATGCAAGGGGAAGTGTGTGTATGCAGGGACATGCAAAAATCTGGAATATTGCTGCACTCCTTGGTAACTTTATTGAGGTATTAAAATCACATCACAGGTATGAGAGGAACACAAAAGGTAACGCGCCTCTTGCCAAAGTCAACGCCCAACGCCTGTGTGTATGCAGGCTGCTGAGAGGAAAGAAGAGGACAGTCTTAAAGCTAGCAGGGGGTAAGAAAAGAAGACTGGGCTGCTGGCTGTACGGAACCCTACCATAGCTGACCACAATCAGGAGAGACCTCAGAGAAGACTCTCATTGCACAGGACCTTGCCTCAGAGACCAGGAACTTTCTCCCTGGGAGAGTGTCGGGTATGATTTGAATGTCCACTGTGATCAGACTGTACAAAAGTGCACCCCCACTGCTTGTAAGGAAAGAAAAACAGGGACTTTCTCATCAGTTTTTGAAAACGAGAAACCACAGCAACTTCTATCTCTGAAAAATTTGAACTGAATCACACAATTAGAACCAAAAGAGGGCCCCCTGGGTCTGGTAAGAGATTAACACTTCACAAGGTAATCTGTTGTCTGCTGGGAACTGCTGAGCTTTCTTTAATGGCTCCAACTTTGCCAGCTAAAGTTTCTTTTTTTCTTCATTCCTCGGCCAGTGTGAGAAAATGAGGACTGTTATAGCAAGTCAGGACTATCTTTATATGGTGTTGCTAGGTAAATGCAGTTCAGTTTTGTTAATTACAGTTAATCAGAATACTACAGATGTTTTAATATTTCTCTCAGAGTAACATTATTCTCTTTTTGATTATTTTTAAAGGTACACTTGTTAATCCTCTCTTCTTTTAGGCAATGCTTGGCCTATTCAATTATTTGAAATACCTCACGTTATGTCGGTAAGTGCTGGGTGAGTGAGGTGTGTTCAGGTGTTTGGAGAAATCACAAATCAATTCAGTGACTCCTCTGGGGGGTAGCGCTACAAGTGGGAGCTTATTTGAAGATTTGAATTTGGGACCGCGTAAAAGAGTGATGTCTGTCTCCACCAGCCAGTCCACCGTGATAACCCTGTCACTGCTGCCGAGTGGTGTGAAGAGAAGAATGGCAGATTTGGGCTCTGTTAAGTTGTGGGCCTCACTTGTATCACCTGCAGTGAGACACAGATCCAAAGAATGGTATTCACATTGGTACCTGACTGGAAAACATTTGTGATGGACACAAAAGTTTACATGGCAGCCTTTTGCACTTTATCAGAATAGAGGAGAGGAATCCCAACTGGCTTTCAGAGGGATAGCTTATAGCTACCAAGGGATCTTGAAGCTCAGCTTGCATAGCCAAGCATTTAGAACACACACCCAGAAAGTTCTAAAGTGTCAGGTTCAAGAGTACCAGCTACCGCTCCCACCGCATCCTCAGGGTTCCCCCCTGCCTCATTATTTACCAATATGGGAAGGTTAGTAGAAACCCTAGTTCATAATTCAGTCGCATCCAACAAATATGGGTATTACAAGTCAAGGTTTTATTCTGAAAAAGTCCCAGTGATATCAGGGGAATAATATTTTGGGCTCTGGATAGGTCAAGTGGTCCAGGCTGTGGAAGAGTGGATAGTTGCTGACAGTCAAGAGACAGAGGTTAATCGAGAGTCTGGGAACTCCTGTTTATGATGTTGTCCAGAACTTAAAAAAAGACAAGCCAGGCTGCATGGCTACTAAATGTTTAGAAGCCTTGCAAGAGATTTGCGAGAAAGTGTAAGAATGGTCCAAACTGGTTTAAATGTTCTCACACACCTATGAAAATGAGGTAGAGGAGTTGACTGCCTATGTTATGCTGCTGGATGAGATTCTATACCATATCAATCTGTAAGGCGGCATGGAGCCAGGCAACACAAGTAAGGCTTTGTTGATGCAGACTCTTAAAGGGGCACTCCCATTGGATCTCATCATGTTAAAACTTGGAACCAAAGACCAGAATGAGTTGTTAACCTACTCCAAATTGGTTGACACTATTCCAGAATAAGAGGTTCTGTGTAAGGCTAAGAAAGCTGCCGTTGGTTCACCAAACGCACCTGTTGTGAAGGTGGGAACTGTAGGCACAGTGGAGATCAAGTCCAGAATATCTGCTTTAAAAACAGAGATGATGAAGCTGATGACTCTGCTGTCCACCAGAATTGTTACACCTTTGGGAATAATGCTCCTACTCAGACAGAGACAACACAAAATGCTCCAATTGAAAAATCATCCAGATCATTGGTCTGCTATACGTGTGGGGCATTGGTCTCTACCATCGTGACTGTCCCAGTCCACCAAGGTTACAAAGAGAAAATTGCAAGCTGGTGCAAAACTTCACAGGGCACCAGTGGAGGAGTCTGTTTGCTCCAATTCCCAGATTCAAAACAAAGGGTGGGTGAGGCATAAAACCTTAATGTCAGGCGCTTCTAAAGCCTCGATTAGGCTGCCCAAATTACCTTCAGATTCAGGCCTCAGATAATGGGAGAAAAATGCAGCCCAAAGATAAAACCGCTGGCCTAGACTATCTACTAGAAAAACTATCAGGACTTTAACTGTACAGTAAGACAGGAAAAAGTATATAAAATGTCAAGTTTTGTTTGCATACAATGTTAAAATACATATAATATTAAAATCACAGATATATATAGTAAGCTGCTTAAAAAAAAATTAAAAGAACACTTCCTAATCAGAGAACAGCATCAAGTCAATTAAACTCCTTGGATATTGTTCTGGTCAGTTAAGTAGCGGAGGGGGTTGGTAATTGGTTTCAGCTGCTATGATGTTAATTAAAATTAAAAACAGGTGCACTAGATGGGCAACAATGAGACAACCCCCAAAACAGGAATGGTTTTACAGGTGGAGGCCACTGAAATTTTTTTTCCCTTCTCATTTTTTCTGACTGTTTTTCCCTAGTTTTGCATTTGTCAGTGTCACTACTAATAGGATGAGTTGATACTTGGACCCTATAGAGGTTTCACAGGCAGTCCAATCTTCCAGGATGGCATATCAACATGTGCCATTACCAAAAGGTTTGCTGTGTCTCCCAGCACAGTCTCAAGAGTATGGAGGAGATTGCAGGAGACAGGCAGTTAGGAGAGCTGGACAGGGCCGTAGAAGGTTCTTAACCCATCAGCAGGACTGATATCTGTTCCTTTGTGCATGAAGGAACAGGAAGAGCACTGCCAGAGCCCTACAAAATGAACTCCAGTAGGCCACTGGTGTGAATGTCTCTGACCAACTAATCAGAAACAGACTTCATGAGGGTAGCCTGGGGACCCGACGTCCTCTAGTGTGCCCTGTGCTCACTGCACAGCACCATGGAGCTCGAATGGCATTTGCCATTAAACACCAGAATTTACAGGTCTGCCACTGGCACCCTGTGCTTTTCACAGATGAGAGCAGGTTCACCCTGAGCACATGTGACAGACGTGAAAGGGTCTGTAGAAGCCATGGAGAATGTTGTGCTGCCTGTAACATTGACCGGTTTTGGTGGTGGGTCAGTGCTGGTCTGGGGAGGCATATCCATGGAGGGACACACAGACCTCTACAGGTTAGACAATAGTACCCTGACTGTCATTAGGAATCGGGATGAAATCTTTTCACCATTGTCAGACCCTACACTGGTGCAGTGGGTCCTGGGTTCCTCCTTCCGCACGACAATGCCCGGCCTTATGTGGCGTGAGTATGCAGCCAGTTCCTGGAGAATGAAGGAATTGGTACCATTGAATGGTCCCCATGCTCCCCTGACCTAAATCCAATAGAACACCTCTGGGACATTGTTTCAGTCCATCTAACGCCACCAGGTTGCACCTCAGTTTGTTCAGGAGCTCAGTGATGCCGATTGACACCGTTCCCCACAAACGCTTACTGTTCAAATTAAGGAAGGTAGGTATGGACCATAAGGTGAGTACCTGGATAGAGAACTGGCTCCATGGGAGAGTTCAGAGGGTGGTGAATAATGGGGAGTACTCGGATTGGGCGGGTGTGGAAAGTGGGGTCCCCCAAGGTTCTGTCCTGGGGCCAATTCTGTTTAACTTATTCATAAATGATCTAGAGGAGGGGATATCCAGCACAATCTCCGTATTTGCGGACGATACTAAACTAAGCATGCCAATATCTTCTATGCAGGATGTGGAAACCTTAGAAGAGGATCTGAACAAAATAATGGGGTGGGCAACTACATGGCAGATGAGGTTTAATGTTGAAAAATGTAAAATAATGCACCTGGGCATCAGTAATGCAAAAGCAAACTACTCTCTGGGGGGGAAACCTATGGGTGAGTCTAGGATGGAAAAGGACCTGGGGGTACTGGTAGACAACAGGCTTGGCAGTGGCATGCAATGCCAAGCCGCTGCAAGCAAAGCCAACAGAATACTGGGATGTATAAAAAAAGGGATTCACTCCAGAAATAAAGAGATTATTCTCCCTCTCTACAAGACTCTGGTCCGGCCACATGTGGAGTATGCTGTCCAGTTCTGGGCACCGGTCCTCAGGAAGGATGTGCTGGAACTGGAGAGAGTCCAGAGAAGGGCAACAAAAATAATTAGGGGAATGGAGGACATCAGCTATGAGGAAAGACTACAAGCACTGAACTTATTCTCTCTGGAGAAGAGACGATTGAGGGGGGATATGATATCAAATGTACAAATACTGTACTGGCGACCCTAGCATAAAGAACAAACTTTTCAGAGAAAGGGAATACAATAAGACACGTGGCCACTCACTAAAACTTGAGGAAAAATGGTTTAAGCTAAAAATACGTAAGGGGTTCTTTACTGTCAGAGTAGTGGGGATGTGGAATTCTCTTCCACAAGCAGTGGTATCAGCAGGGAGCATTGATAGTTTCAAAAAACGATTAGATGGGCACCTTAAAGACCACAACATACAGGGGTATACAATGTATGGTTAACAGCAAACACACACACACACACATCATAGGTTGAACTGGATGGACTGATGTCTTTTTTCAACCTCACAAACTATGTAACTATGTAACATTTTTATAATTATTTTTACATTTTTTTTATTGGATATGTTTAAAAGCAGAATGTTTAAAATATTGTTTTTTTCTTTTTTTTTCAAAATTGTCAGTCATTTTTTCTTTATAGCACAAACATAAAAACTGCTGTGGTGAGGAAATACCACCAAAAGAAAGCTTTGTTTGTGGGAAACAAAAGGACATACATTTTATTTGGGTACAGCGTTGCACGGCCAACCAATTGTCAGTTGAAGTAACCAGTGCTGTATCACAAAAAATGGCCTGGTTATGAAGGGGGTAAATCTTCCTGAGGTCAAATGGTTAATGCCAACTTGTGCCTTTCATGTGGTGTTCTCCTTTTTGTTTTTTGTTTTGGGCATAAATATATAGGATGTGGTACCAGACAACAAAGATCTCCTTTATAGGGATTCCTTTTTCACAATTTTTGATTGATGTTTAGAGGAAAAATTCGATGAAGGCTCTATAGAGAACCCATAGAAAAGTTATTGTCAGTGTACACTATAATACTGATTTTCCAGTAAAGCTTCTGGCTCGAATGATGATTGAACAAATTACCCAGCTATATCCCTCGCACCACATGACTTGGTGGGGGAAGCAACAGAAGAATTGTCAGTGGACCAGTTCTATCCACAGAACCCCCCAATGATGGCTGAATGAAAAGAACAGGCCAAAGCACAACTCCCAAACTGGCAGAAAGAGTTCTCCAAAAACAAGTTTGACAGTGGATGCATTAAGAGCATCCCATTCGTCTGCAAGAGGACAACACATTTAGAGAAAGGTCTCTGCGAATCCCATTAGCAAACCGAGATTACCTCAGAGAATAAATTGCGGAGATGATGAGGATGGATCTATACGGGAATCTGGAGGTCTTTATGCCTCTCCCATTGTGGTGGAGAGGAAGAAAAATGGATTACTGAGCATGTGTATTACCTATCGCACCATCAACATTAGAACCAACTACATCCAACAGAATCTACAATGTCAATCGAAGTCCAAATGGTTTAGCGTGTTGCACCAGCTGGTACCATCAGGGAAGACATCCTTTTACCTGCCCGTTGGGGTTTTTTGACTTTGGGTGGGACTGGGTATGCCATGAATCAGCAGTTAGATGACCAGATATACAGCTGCATCTCAAAAAAGTAGAATATCATCAAAAAGTTAATTTATTTCAGTAATTCAATTAAAAAAGTGATTTTATTTTCCAGCAGGATTTGGCACCTGCCCACATTGCCAAAAGTACCAATACCTGGTTTAATGATCATTGTATTACTGTGCTTGATTGGCCAGCAAACTCGCCTGACCTAAACCCCATAGATAATCTGTGGGGTATTGTCAAGAGCAAGATGAGAGACACCAGACCCAACAATGCAGACGAGCTGAAGGCTGCTATCAAAGCAACCTGAGCTTCCATAACACCTCAGCAGTGCCACAGGCTGATTGCCTCCATGCCACGCCACATTGATGCAGTTATCCATGCAAAAGGAGCCCCGACCAAGTATTGAGTGCATACTATACTGTACATGGACATACTTTTAAGTAAGCCAACATTTCTGGAATAAAAAAAAATCCTTTTTTTTAATGGTCTTATGTAATATTCTAATTTTCTGAGATACTAAATTTTGGGTTTTCACAATCTGTAAGCCATAATCATCAAAATTAAAAGAAAGAAATCCTTAAAATATTTTACTCTGTGCGTAGTGAATCTATATAATATATGAGTTTCACTTTTTGAACTGAGTTACTGAAATAAATTAACTTTTTGATGATATTCAAATTTTTTGCACCTGTATGTAACTACGCCAAGAAACTGGGACCAGACCATATGTACAGTATATACTGTATCTTTAAAGTGAGATTTATTTACAGTGAAACAAAAGACCAATCACACACCAGCAATCAATAAACATGAGTATGTATGGAAATCAAAACTAAATGACAAAATACTTAACCAAAAACCTAAGAAACTATCTATATACGCTATCTAGCACGCTCCTAGGTAGGTGCTAGTGAGAGAGTATAGTTTTTGGCTCTGTCTGCCTATCAGAGGAGCAGCAGGCAAATCTATATTGCTTTCTGCTTACCAGAGAGCAGGATCTGTGAGTTAGGTCTGCTCAGTGTGCTCAGTGTGTGATTCATTGGGTCTAGATAGTGTTTCACACTGGTCAAATAGAGAGGCATGTTGGACAGTGGGAGGAAACCTGACCAATGGGTACACAGGCTTTCATACAGTCCCGGTGATTAGCGGAAGCCGGCTGTCTCAGTGCATTATGGGATATTATAAAAGCCAGAAGCACATGTGCTGCAGGGTCTTTGGCTGGTGAGAGAGTCCACGGAGGGAGGGTGGCGGCTGCCTCCTCTGTAGTGGTGGCATGTGGTCGCAGGCGGTGCGCCTGGGTATTAAAGGAATGGAACTGAACCCAGAGGTCCAGGAGAACTGACTAAAGGGGGAAAGACACTGGAGACCCTCGAAAAACAGTATCGTGAGTACAGGGGATCGTGTCAAGGGGCCTGACCTGAGGGGGGCCACCCCGGAGTAGGATGTTCAGAGGACAGGTGTCAGTGTGGCAAGTGAAAGGGGATACTAGGAGAGTATCCTGAAGAGAATTAGTTCATCAAGTCTTCTGGATAGAGACTTAATCTACATTCTCCTAGAGCAGGGGTGTCAAACTCCACTTCCATTGCGGGCCGCATCAGTATTATGGTTTCCCTCAAAGGGCCGGTTATATCTGTAAGATTAGATGTCCAGAGCACCCCACGCCCCCATACACCCTTACATCAAAATGCACCCCCTTACCAGAGGGTGGATCTGGGAAGAAGTGCAGGGTCTGGAGGAGAACCAGAGAAGGGCTGGAGTCAGCTTCCAGAGTCTGCTGAATGCTGAGACCAGGGGAGGCAGAGACAAGGTGGTGTTGCGGCTGCACAGAGAGGTGCAGGATCTATAGGAGGAGTTCTGCCCTCCTCTCTGATGTGGACTGCTGAGGAGGAGGGGGGCAAAGACGAGCCTTTCTGCAGCTGCACAGAGTACTGCAGGATCTGGCAAAGGAGTTCTGTCCTCTCTGCTACCGACTACAGAGAAAGGGTAGGGGCAGAGACAAGGGGGCTGCCACAGCTGCATGAGAGGTGCGAGGGCCACATGAAATGGCCTGGGGGGGCCTCATTCGGCCCGCGGGCCTTGTGTTTGACACCTGTGTCCTAGAGGCAGGGTGAATCAGCAGCCTGGCTGCATCATCAGTTAGGAGTCCTCGTATCTTGTGAATAGTTAATCTGGAGTATCCCACTATTCCCTTCTCCCATCCCTATTTAAAATAAAACACCAAAAACAACTACAAACCCCTGGACTGATCATTGACTGAGCCAAATAGTAAAAAGTGTTAAGTTGTGAATGCCAGGGTTGCTAACAGTAACCCAGGGGGCCGGAAAGTGTGTTATCCAGCAGTCCTCAAGGGGGCAGTGCTACAGCTAAATATACAAATAAGATACACACACAAGGCAAGGTAAAACTGGAGGAGCAGGGAGCAGATGGTTAGGGGGAAACAAAACTTGGGAAAGGAACAGCAGGGAACAAGACATAAGGGCAAAATAAAAATTTAATGGCAACAAAGTCTGGCAGCAGAAGAGCGAACAGAGTACAAGACAGGAGGAGCCAAAACACTGGGAGAAGCTTTAAATATCCTCCTAGCAGCTGAGACCAGGTAGAACTGATTGCTGGAACCTGCTGACTGCTAGGAGACACCCGCTGGTGGACACTAGAACTTTAGCTTTCCACCCAGGGAAGCACAGTGCCATGAGCCAGGTCCTGGCAGTTCCCCACCTTAAGGAGCAGTCCCCCGACACTCCGCTGTGCCCCACTACTGGGGTCTACAAGGTACCCCACCATTGGGGTCTGTAATTTGACTTTTTGGTCAACACTGGTACCCTGATGCTAGCATGTCCCATCACAACTGGACCTTCCCCTTCTAGGTTACAAGAGACTACTCCACTTTTTACCTGCCACTCAGATCTAACCCAAGGCATAGGTTACACAACCTGGGTCCCCAAATGCATCTGGAATTGCAGAGATAATATCTGGGTCAGGACAAGGTTCAGCTGGAACTCTGTCCTTCCCCAGAAGACCTCTACTGCTGGGGCTGTAATAGCAGATGCAGCTCTCATGTTTAAAGTGGGTATCTGGACCTCCCAGTTTGGTACAACAGGATCAGCTGGCAGCAGAAAGAATTTGGAACAGGCAAAAGTAGGGATCTTAAACCAAACAGACAACCCAATGAAGCCACATGAGAATGGAAATTTAGAAGCCTCAGACACATCATAAGGCAGGAGCCTAACCCAGTCAACAGAGTCCAGCTGGGCAGTGGCCCAGGAATCAGCTTAGTCAGGTTGGGTAGCAGCCCCGGAATCAGCATAGTCCAGCTGAGTAGCGGCCCAGCAATCAGCATAGTCCGGCTAAGCAATAGACAGCAGGTCACCAAAGGCAGGCTTAGCAGCAGACCGCAGATCAGAGATAAAACATAGATAGTAAGCGCTCAGGCTCAGCCATGTAAAACTCAGGTATGAGGTAAAGAACTAGTCCATTAGAATAAAAGTCTGTATAAAGTCTATAGTCCAGGAACACTTAGGGCAAAGGAAGTTCTTCTCAAGCATGAAAGCCAACTCTGGAGAAATGATGAACAAAAACAGAAAAGTGTCTCTAATTGTAATAGATTTTTAGTTGTAAATTCTGTTATCCCCTTGTAATAAATCTATTACACTTAGAGGCACTTTTCTGTTTTTGTTCCGCAGATCAGGTATGGGCCTGGCAACAAGCAGCAGGTCACCAGTGCAGACTTTGCAGAGGACAACAGGTCACCAGCGGCAGGCTTGTAACCAGCGCTGATGTTCTATCAAGAAGACCCTAGGACCAGTGTTGGGAATGTTACTTTGGAAATGTAATAGGTTACACAGGGCTCAAAATTTAAAGTCCTGAGCTACTAGCCAGGCCTTCAGAGTTACGCGCCACCAGTTGCCCCACCCAACTCCTACCCTGCCCCGCCCCTAATTCCGCCCCTAAACACGCCCTCATAAAATTACACTGTTAAATGTTTTTGCATTAATGCAGAAGTTACAAAAATAAATATTAATAACAATGTTTTTAGTGCCCATCAGTCCTGCCTCATCAGTGCCCATCAAGGGTCTGGAGGGTGGGGGCTGAAAAGCACTGGGGAGGGCTGGAGGGGGGGCTGAAGAGCACTGGGGAGGGCTGGAGGGGGGGCTGAAGAGCACTGGGGGGCAGGAGGAGGAGCTGAAGAGCACTGGGGAGGGCTGGAGGGGGGTGGGCTAAAGAGCACTGGGGAGGGCTGGAGGGGGGGCTGAAGAGCACTGGGGAGGGCTGGAGGGGGGGGCTGAAGAGCACTGAGGGGCTGGAGGGCTGGAGGGGGGGCTGAAGAGCAATGGGGAGGGCTGGAGGGGGGGGCTGAAGAGCACTGGGGAGGGCTGGAGGGGGGGGGGGGCTGGAGAGCACTGGGGAGGGCTGGAGAGCACTGGGGAAGGCTTGAGGGGGGGCTGAAGAGCACTGAGGAGGGCTGGAGGGGGGGGGCTGAAGAGCACTGGGGAGGGCTGGAGGGGGGGCTGAAGAGCACTGAGGAGGGCTGGAGGGGGGGGCTGAAGAGCACTGGGGAGGGCTGGAGGGGGGGCTGAAGAGACTGATGGGGCTTGGGGGGGCTGAAGAGCACTGGGAAGTGCTGGAAGGGGGGGGCTGAAGAGCACTGGGGAGGGCTGGAGGGGGGGCTGAAGAGCACTGGGGGGCTGAAGAGCACTGAGGGGCTGGAGGGGGGCTGAAGAGCACTGCGGAGGGCTGGAGGGGGGGGGCTGAAGAGCACTGGGGGGGCTGAAGAGGGGGGGCAGAAGAGCACTAAGGGGCTGGAGAGGGGGGGGGGGGCTGTACAGCACTAGGGGGGCCAGAAAAAAAAAAGAAGTTGGAAAGGAGGGGGATGGGGCGGCTGCATATAGAGGAATTGATCTTTGCATATCAATTCCTCTATATGCAGCCGCCCCACCGCTCCTTCTATGCAGTCACACAGGGAGGCAGTGGCTGCTCAATCTTCTGGCACTCACCTTCCCCCGGGAGCAGCGCAGGCGGAGGGAGCAAGCTGCCTTAAGTGGAAGAGATGATCGGCGCGAGATAACCCTTATGCCAGTGTCAGAGCGCGGATCATCCAACTGTAACAGCTTGTAATTGCCGGGCGCTCGCTGACACACACAGTCCCGCCTCCTAGCCCGGCTTCTTTGATAGACGTCACATGTCCTGGTTGGCCAGGTGTTCTGTCCATCAAAGAAGCCGGGCTAGGAGGCGGGACTGTGTGTGTCAGCGAGCGCCCGGCAATTACAAGCTGTTACAATTGGATGATCTGCGCTCTGACATTATTCAGTCTGCCGGCTGGCCAGCTTTCCTCACCTCTTGCTCCCGGAACTCGCCCTACATAATTTTCCACTCGCAAATTACGAGCAGGTGAGTGGAAAATTTGAGGGCTGGGTTACAGATTACAAATTACCCTACTTAAAATGTAATAAGTAGTGTAACTTTTCAATTACTTTATAAAAGTAAAGTAACTGATTACATTTGATTACTTTTTAATTACTTTTACGTTTCTAATAGATATTTTCAACTCAACTATTTCCAAACGTTTATAACAGGCTGGGTTAATGTTATAGTAGTACACCTTTACCTTTTCAATTAGATTTGTGGTAGACAGACTTTGGTGCCTGAGTCAGTGATTTGCTTAAGTGGTGTTGAATGACACAGTCACAGTGACAGTCACAGTTGTCAGTTGTGGCGAAGATTTGGGGTCTCTCTGATATCCTAGGTGCAGAATGACAGACAGTTAGTGAACTCTGCTCAGGTAGGCAGGCAATGTTCTGAGGTGTCCAAATATTGTGAGGGGTCATTGGTGTCTAAAAGTGCTGCTGAAAGGAAAGGTTAATGATTGAGTTGCTTCTAAGACTAGTCAGCTTTGTGTGCAATCTTAGCCTTAAAAAGATAGTTAAATATTTTTTCCAGCATTTTATCAATTTAGTCCTACTCCTAAACATAATGTAAAGATAAAGAGAGTATGTGACATTTTCACATTTACATGATATACTTTACATTAGGACTAAAATGATAAAATGAGCTGAGCTGTCTAAGTCTTAGAAGCAAGCAACTCAACTCATATGGACCGGTATTACCCTTTCAGCATCTTTTAGACAGTGACACCATTCCATTGACCCCTCACAAAGATCATGACTTACTTTTTTGATGTATGTTGTTAACCCAGCTCTGTCCTGGTCCTGCTGGAGCACATTGGTGTGTGTGAATTTGTTGGATAATGATCGATAACCCAGCTCCTGGTCTGTCCGGTACTACTGAGTCCTAGTGGTCTTGGAGGCAGCCTGGCCTGGAGCACTAAAGAGCACCGCACGTGTGAAAATGGTGCCACGCCAGTGCAACGCTTTCTTCAGGCCCTCCCTCCTAAGCTGAGATGCGCTGCTGTGCCTGGAGTGGAGAGGAGGGAGGAGGTGGCTGCCAGTGGGTGGAGACTGTTATAGGCGCGGAGGAGGAATCCTCCTCCATTAGGAGTCGACTCGGCTGCTGTGCTGCCTGTCACAGTCACCTGACCTGAGTCTGATGATGCTGACGTGACACGACGTGACACATCCAGTGTATCCAGCGTGCAGCGCAGGCAAGGAAGTAGAGAGAGAGCCAGGTGAGGCCCAGGCAGCCAGCACAGAGGGGAGGGGAGGATTATGGACTCACTCGTGGCTAATAATTATAAAATGTTGAACACGAGAGTAACCCTATTTGTAATCTTTCAGATTTTCATATGTAACTGTAATTTAATTACACGTTTTTGCACAGTAAAGGCCCGTACACACGTACCGATCGTCGGCATACAAACGTCGGTGGACGAAGGATCTGCCGATTGTACGCGTGTTAGTATGGTGCCTCCGACAGATGTCTGCGCACAATCCGCGGACAAAAGTCTTTCGTGCAAACATGAAAATATTTGTATGCCGACACCAGAACGGACGATTGTTCGCCTGTCAGTACACAATTCGGCCGACAGACCGCAGATTTGCAAGACTGGGCATGCTCAGAAAATAGAAAACACAGGGAAAGTTAACCATTACATGACATCACTTCTGCAGTCGGCGGACAAAATTCTTGTGCTGTCCTTGTGCTGTCTTTGCACTTTTCAGCAGACACCGACATCCCGGGGAGAAAAGAGGAACATTTGTAAGCCGACCATCGGTACGTGTGTACGGGGCTTAACTGTAACAAATTACTGTTACATTTATTTTGTAATTTTACATGTAACTAGTTACTCCCCAACACAGCCTAGGACTTTGAGTCTCCTAAGGAAGAGTGAACATAGACTGCCTGGATGTTATGTTATGATATGGAGACACAGCAGCTGTGCAAACACATCCGCAGGTTGTATCTTGGCAGGTATGTGGGTGCAGGTGTACTACCCCAAACAGGCAGTGTGCATTCAGGGCTACTCACCCACACCTGTCAAATTAGGGCCTGTGGCTGTGTTCATACAGCTGCAGTGTCCCAAAAAGAGTAACAGATGGCTTCAACCATGTGAACAGACCATTAATTCACACGGCCAGAGTACGGTGTGAGGTTGTGGGGGGGGGGGGGTTTAAAATCCCACGGTCAACCTGCGCTTTTACCACCCTCAACCACTACCCCCTTCAGCTGAACTCTCTGATTGAATCTTCCCTGCTATAGCCTGCAATGCTGATCAAGTGGGGAAAATCCAACAGGACAGTTGTACAAAAGTCAATCGGTAGATCAACTTCTGTACAGCGACAGTGCCCATACATGGATTGCACATCAGCCAGTCCCTGCTGATTAAGGCAAATAACGATCCATGCATAGCCAGCTTTAGAGTTCTAAGCAGATCACTCTACTCTGCTGGAGGTGTTTTCTTGCATATGGTGAGTGACCTGCAGTTCCAGTATCTGGGCCATTTTTTTGCCACATGCACACTTGCTGTGACTTTGACAGCTCCCTCTATCTTTCCTAGCATACTCTCAGGTACAACTCAACTTTCCCACCTTATGCAGTCAGCAGGAGTGACATGCATGTGCATTCAATACAATATTGCAACATAGACGCATTCTGTACACAATTGGTGTACAGAACGTCCCCAGAAATGTCCTGCTTGTGTGATTGGCTCACCGATTTTCCAAGAAGTCTACACTAAGATACAAGTAAACTTTTAGGTACCCTCTGCGATAGATATTTTCGTTTTTGTGAAATACTCTACTGACTCTGCAGCTTTTCCTATTAGAACACACAAAGAGCGCACCAGCTAATTTTAACGAGGCAGTCACCCCCATTCAGAATTAGTATCCACAGGGCATAGTGGAACAAACAGCTTTTTCTTCATGTGGAAACAGGTAGGAATATGCAACAAAGTTTGTTAAAAATCCCTGGAATATACATTGATCACCCAGAGGGGAGTAAAAATACCATCACTTTGAACGATTCATGCTATACAACTATTTTATATACGTACATACAGAAAAAGTCACCTGTCCAATACAGTGAGGCAAATACCCATTGTGTGGGGGTGCCTGAGTAGTACTTTTAGTATCTATAAATGTGCCAGAGAGTATTTGTACTAATTACAATGCAACTGAGCTGTCCAGGCATATGCACAATTTGTGGAATTTAAAAACAGCTATATTGCAGCAGTTAAAACGGAGTTCCAGTCATTTTTAAGAATTACCCACATTGTAAAGTACATCGTTAGTGGATTAAGGTTTGGATAATGATATGTTGAAATTTCTACAGAAAGTATTTTTGTTTAGTAGCGTACCCCGCTTCTAGTCGAGGCCGCCTGGACAATGTCGTCGTCATCAGCCTGACCCATTGACTCCTGGGATATCTATGCCATCAGTTACAGTAGTCTTCAGGCGTCTAATGCGGATACACAAAGCACGCCACAGTGTCATTACTGCACAGGCGCAAGATCCGGAAGTGCATGCTGGGTAGCCAGCTGAACGAAATCCAGGAAATTAGGCCAGGTCGGCTTCAGCTATCCAAATCCTGCAAGAAAAATAAGCAGTTTGTAAGTAGATACAATGTGTACGTGGGCAACATTATTCATTATGCTTATGAGGAATTACAATGATCTCTGCAATGCTAATAATGCAATGTTGGCTAGGAGACTGGAAATGCACTTTAATAGAAGTGTCACCATGTTCCATTATTGTTAAAAAAAATATTTCATAAATAACTAGGTAGGCCTCACTTTAAACACCAAAAACACCAGGTGAAAGGCCTTGATAATACTAATTTTCTCCTTTGCCTTCTCCTGCTGAATTCGTCCTGTTTTAGGGCATTGCGTTGTGTTAAAGAAGCCTACTCATTTTAAATACATCTGCACAATTTTTGACAATGCAGTGCACCACAACACTCAACACATTCTATGCTTTGTGGTGGGCTAAAATGTATTTTTTGGTTACTGTATATGGGCATTGAGGAGCCTTTCTAGATGAATGGCAGTCGACCACATCCTGCATTAGCATGCATTGTAATGTTACCGGACCCCAGGTTGCTCACCTCCTGGTGGGGAGATCCAGAGGACCTCGACCTTGTATTAGCATGCAACAAAACCCATCTTGACCATCAGGAGCTCTGGTGAAGATCAGGTAATGCGAAGACCCCATGTCTCGAGTGAGCCCGCCCACATCATCCACCAGGGGAACCTGCTCATGTACTTATTCTTTTGGTCAGTGTAAACCTCTCTAGGGCTATAGCTACTAGTCTCCAAATCTGAACCCTCAACTGTGACACCAACCATACTATCAAACTGCCAATTTGTATAAAGTTGAGGGCCTTTAGCGCTCAAGCTTTATTTTTTTGAAGAGTACAATTTGTTACAGTCTTGAGATATGTTGTTGCACTGGCCAATTTTTTGCCAGTTATAAATCAGGGTTCACATTCAAAATTACCGAAAAATATTATTACTACTGGGGTCTACAAGGTACCCCACCATTGGGGTCTGTAATTTGACTTTTTGGTCAACACTGGTACCCTGATGCTAGCATGTCCCATCACAACTGGACCTTCCCCTTCTAGGTTACAAGAGACTACTCCACTTTTTACCTGCCACTCAGATCTAACCCAAGGCATAGGTTACACAACCTGGGTCCCCAAATGCATCTGGAATTGCAGAGATAATATCTGGGTCAGGACAAGGTTCAGCTGGAACTCTGTCCTTCCCCAGAAGACCTCTACTGCTGGGGTTGTAATAGCAGATGCAGCTCTCATGTTTAAAGTGGGTATCTGGACCTCCCAGTCTTGGTACAACAGGATCAGCTGGCAGCAGAAAGAATTTGGAACAGGCAAAAGTAGGGATCTTAAACCAAACAGACAACCCAATGAAGCCACATGAGAATGGAAATTTAGAAGCCTCAGACACATCATAAGGCAGGAGCCTAACCCAGTCAACAGAGTCCAGCTGGGCAGTGGCCCAGGAATCAGCTTAGTCAGGTTGGGTAGCAGCCCCGGAATCAGCATAGTCCAGCTGAGTAGCGGCCCAGCAATCAGCATAGTCCGGCTAAGCAATAGACAGCAGGTCACCAAAGGCAGGCTTAGCAGCAGACCGCAGATCAGAGATAAAACATAGATAGTAAGCGCTCAGGCTCAGCCATGTAAAACTCAGGTATGAGGTAAAGAACTAGTCCATTAGAATAAAAGTCTGTATAAAGTCTATAGTCCAGGAACACTTAGGGCAAAGGAAGTTCTTCTCAAGCATGAAAGCCAACTCTGGAGAAATGATGAACAAAAACAGAAAAGTGTCTCTAATTGTAATAGATTTTTAGTTGTAAATTCTGTTATCCCCTTGTAATAAATCTATTACACTTAGAGGCACTTTTCTGTTTTTGTTCCGCAGATCAGGTATGGGCCTGGCAACAAGCAGCAGGTCACCAGTGCAGACTTTGCAGAGGACAACAGGTCACCAGCGGCAGGCTTGTAACCAGCGCTGATGTTCTATCAAGAAGACCCTAGGACCAGTGTTGGGAATGTTACTTTGGAAATGTAATAGGTTACACAGGGCTCAAAATTTAAAGTCCTGAGCTACTAGCCAGGCCTTCAGAGTTACGCGCCACCAGTTGCCCCACCCAACTCCTACCCTGCCCCGCCCCTAATTCCGCCCCTAAACACGCCCTCATAAAATTACACTGTTAAATGTTTTTGCATTAATGCAGAAGTTACAAAAATAAATATTAATAACAATGTTTTTAGTGCCCATCAGTCCTGCCTCATCAGTGCCCATCAAGGGTCTGGAGGGTGGGGGCTGAAAAGCACTGGGGAGGGCTGGAGGGGGGGCTGAAGAGCACTGGGGGGCAGGAGGAGGAGCTGAAGAGCACTGGGGCGGGCTGGAGGGGGGTGGGCTAAAGAGCACTGGGGAGGGCTGGAGGGGGGGCTGAAGAGCACTGGGGAGGGCTGGAGGGGGGGCTGAAGAGCACTGAGGGGCTGGAGGGCTGGAGGGGGGGCTGAAGAGCAATGAAGAGGGCTGGAGGGGGGGGGCTGAAGAGCACTGGGGAGGGCTGGAGGGGGGGGCTGAAGAGCACTGGGGGGGCTGGAGGGGGGGGCTGAAGAGCACTGGGGAGGGCTGGAGAGCACTGGGGAAGGCTTGAGGGGGGGCTGAAGAGCACTGAGGAGGGCTGGAGGGGGGGGGCTGAAGAGCACTGGGGAGGGCTGGAGGGGGGCTGAAGAGCACTGAGGAGGGCTGGAGGGGGGGGCTGAAGAGCACTGGGGAGGGCTGGAGGGGGGGGCTGAAGAGACTGATGGGGCTTGGGGGGGGCTGAAGAGCACTGGGAAGTGCTGGAAGGGGGGGGGGCTGAAGAGCACTGGGGAGGGCTGGAGGGGGGGCTGAAGAGCACTGGGGGGGCTGAAGAGCACTGAGGGGCTGGAGGGGGGCTGAAGAGCACTGCGGAGGGCTGGAGGGGGGGGCTGAAGAGCACTGGGGGGGCTGAAGAGGGGGGGCTGAAGAGCAAAGAAGCCGGGCTAGGAGGCGGGACTGTGTGTGTCAGCGAGCGCCCGGCAATTACAAGCTGTTACAATTGGATGATCTGCGCTCTGACATTATTCAGTCTGCCGGCTGGCCAGCTTTCCTCTCCTCTTGCTCCCGGAACTCGCCCTACATAATTTTCCACTCGCAAATTACGAGCAGGTGAGTGGAAAATTTGAGGGCTGGGTTACAGATTACAAATTACCCTACTTAAAATGTAATAAGTAGTGTAACTTTTCAATTACTTTATAAAAGTAAAGTAACTGATTACATTTGATTACTTTTTAATTACTTTTACGTTTCTAATAGATATTTTCAACTCAACTATTTCCAAACGTTTATAACAGGCTGGGTTAATGTTATAGTAGTACACCTTTACCTTTTCAATTAGATTTGTGGTAGACAGACTTTGGTGCCTGAGTCAGTGATTTGCTTAAGTGGTGTTGAATGACACAGTCACAGTGACAGTCACAGTTGTCAGTTGTGGCGAAGATTTGGGGTCTCTCTGATATCCTAGGTGCAGAATGACAGACAGTTAGTGAACTCTGCTCAGGTAGGCAGGCAATGTTCTGAGGTGTCCAAATATTGTGAGGGGTCATTGGTGTCTAAAAGTGCTGCTGAAAGGAAAGGTTAATGATTGAGTTGCTTCTAAGACTAGTCAGCTTTGTGTGCAATCTTAGCCTTAAAAAGATAGTTAAATATTTTTTCCAGCATTTTATCAATTTAGTCCTACTCCTAAACATAATGTAAAGATAAAGAGAGTATGTGACATTTTCACATTTACATGATATACTTTACATTAGGACTAAAATGATAAAATGAGCTGAGCTGTCTAAGTCTTAGAAGCAAGCAACTCAACTCATATGGACCGGTATTACCCTTTCAGCATCTTTTAGACAGTGACACCATTCCATTGACCCCTCACAAAGATCATGACTTACTTTTTTGATGTATGTTGTTAACCCAGCTCTGTCCTGGTCCTGCTGGAGCACATTGGTGTGTGTGAATTTGTTGGATAATGATCGATAACCCAGCTCCTGGTCTGTCCGGTACTACTGAGTCCTAGTGGTCTTGGAGGCAGCCTGGCCTGGAGCACTAAAGAGCACCGCACGTGTGAAAATGGGTCCACGCCAGTGCAACGCTTTCTTCAGGCCCTCCCTCCTAAGCTGAGATGCGCTGCTGTGCCTGGAGTGGAGAGGAGGGAGGAGGTGGCTGCCAGTGGGTGGAGACTGTTATAGGCGCGGAGGAGGAATCCTCCTCCATTAGGAGTCGACTCGGCTGCTGTGCTGCCTGTCACAGTCACCTGACCTGAGTCTGATGATGCTGACGTGACGTGACGTGACGTGACACATCCAGTGTATCCAGCGTGCAGCGCAAGCAAGGAAGTAGAGAGAGAGCCAGGTGAGGCCCAGGCAGCCAGCACAGAGGGGAGGGGAGGATTATGGACTCACTCGTGGCTAATAATTATAAAATGTTGAACACGAGAGTAACCCTATTTGTAATCTTTCAGATTTTCATATGTAACTGTAATTTAATTACACGTTTTTGCACAGTAACTGTAACAAATTACTGTTACATTTATTTTGTAATTTTACATGTAACTAGTTACTCCCCAACACAGCCTAGGACTTTGAGTCTCCTAAGGAAGAGTGAACATAGACTGCCTGGATGTTATGTTATGATATGGAGACACAGCAGCTGTGCAAACACATCCGCAGGTTGTATCTTGGCAGGTATGTGGGTGCAGGTGTACTACCCCAAACAGGCAGTGTGCATTCAGGGCTACTCACCCACACCTGTCAAATTAGGGCCTGTGGCTGTGTTCATACAGCTGCAGTGTCCCAAAAAGAGTAACAGACGGCTTCAACCATGTGAACAGACCATTAATTCACACGGCCAGAGTACGGTGTGAGGTTGTGGGGGGTTTAAAATCCCACGGTCAACCTGCGCTTTTACCACCCTCAACCACTACCCCCTTCAGCTGAACTCTCTGATTGAATCTTCCCTGCTATAGCCTGCAATGCTGATCAAGTGGGGAAAATCCAACAGGATAGTTGTACAAAAGTCAATCGGTAGATCAACTTCTGTACAGCGACAGTGCCCATACATGGATTGCACATCAGCCAGTCCCTGCTGATTAAGGCAAATAACGATCCATGCATAGCCAGCTTTAGAGTTCTAAGCAGATCACTCTACTCTGCTGGAGGTGTATTCTTGCATATGGTGAGTGACCTGCAGTTCCAGTATCTGGGCCATTTTTTTGCCACATGCACACTTGCTGTGACTTTGACAGCTCCCTCTATCTTTCCTAGCATACTCTCAGGTACAACTCAACTTTCCCACCTTATGCAGTCAGCAGGAGTGACGTGCATGTGCATGGGTTTTCCCCATATAAAACCCAATAAGCAGGCCAAGGGTTTTATTTGATGTGCTATTGACTGTGAGAGGGTCACTCTTGTTAGGTAGGCAGGTACTCATAAATAAAGTATTGCAGTGCAGTGAACTCTAGCTGCTGTTCTGTCTTCTTTTAGTGTTTACTGTCATTTCTAACTGCAAGTTTTATTAGCATCTTAGACTTAGACTACGTGAGTACACCCCTCACATTTTTGTGAATACTTTTTTATATATTTTCATGTGACAACACTGAAGAAATTACACTTTGCTCCAATGTAAAGTAGTGAGTGCACAGCTTGCATAAGAGTGTACATTTGTTGTTCCCTCAAAATAACTCATCACACAGCCATTAATGTCTAAACCGCTGGCAACGAAAGTGAGTACACCCCTGAAAAATTAAATTTGGGCCCAATTAGCCATTTTCCCTCCCCGGTGTCATTTGACTCGTTAGTGTTACAAGGTCTTAGGGGTTAATGGGGATCAAGTGTGGTAAATTTGGTGTTATCGCTCTCACTCTCTCATACTGGTCACTGGAAGTTCAACATGGCACCTCATGGCAAAGAACTCTCTGAGGATCTGAAAAAAAAAGAATGGTTGCTCTGCATAAAGATGGCCTAGGCTATAAGAAGATTGCCAAGACCCTGAAACTGAGCTGCAGCACGGAGGCCAAGACCATATAGCGATTTAACCGGATAAGTTCCACTCAGAACAGGCCTCGCCATGGTCGAATAAAGAAGTTGAGTGCACGTGCTCAGGGTCATATCCAGAGGTTGTCTTTGGGAAATAGACATATGAGTGCTGCCAGCATTGCTGCAGATGTTGAAGGGGTGGGGGGACAGCATGTCAGTGCTCAGACCATTCACCGCACCCTGCATCGAATTGGTCTACATGGCTGTTGTCCCAGAAGGATAATAAAGATGATAGACAAAAAAGCCCGAAAACAGTTTGCTGAAAACAAGCAGACTAAGGAAATGGAACATTGGAACCATGTCCTGTGGTCTGATGAGACCAAGATAAACAAATTTGTTTCAGATGGTGTCAAGCGTATGTGGCGGAAACCGGGTGAGGAGTACAAAGACAAGTGTGTCTTGCCTACAGTCAAGCATGGTGGTGGGAGTGTCATGGTCTGGGGCTGCATGAATGCTGCCAGCACTGGGGAGCTACAGTTCATTGAGGGAACTATGAATGCCAACATGTACTTTGACATACTGACGCAGAGCATGATCCCCTTCCTTCAGAGACTGGGCCACAGGGCAGTATTCCAACATGATAACGACCCCAAACACGCCTCCAAGATGACCACTGCTTTGCTAAAGAAACTGAGGGTAAAGGTGATGGACTGGCCAAGCATGTTCCCCTACCTAAATCCTATTGAGCATCTGTGGGGCATCCTCAAACGGAAGGTGGAAGAGCACAAGGTCTCTAACATTCACCAGCTCTGTGATGTTGTCATAGAGGAGTGGAAGAGGACTCCAGTGGCAACCTGTGAACTCCATGCCCAAGAAGGTTAAGGCACTGCTGGAAAATAATGGTGGCCACACAAAATATTGACACTTTGGGCCCAATTTGGACATTTGCACTGAGGGGTGTACTCACTTTTGTTGCCAGCGGTTTAGACATTAATGGCTGTGTGTTGAGATATTTTGAGGGGACAGAAAATTGACACTGTTATACAAGCTGTACACTCACTACTTCATTGTAGCAAAGTGTCATTTCTTCAGGGTTGTCACATGAAAAGATATAATAAAATATTTACAAAAATGTAAGGGGTGTACTCACTTTTGTGAGATACTGTATATATATATATATATATGCACAGTATCTCACATAAGTGAGTACACTCCTCATATTTTTGTAAATATTTTATTATATCTATTCATGGGAGAGAAAATGGGGGGGGGGGGGGATTTGTGCTATTTTTAGTGTGCACAAAATCACGTTAGGCTACATTCGTACAGACAATCTACTGATTCTTGAGGCTGTTTTTGCTAGATGTAAGCAGCTAGCTATGGCTGCCAAGCCTGTACACTTTAATGACAGGCTGCTGGCGACGGCAGATATTCATGGTTTTCACACAGCCAGCGAATAAATACAGACTTTTCAGTAGGGTATTTACCTTTTGTGAAAAAATATAGCAAATATAAAAGAAGAATTAGCATAACAATTTGAAACCCAAGCCATTTTGTAATTTGATGTTTTTAAAAATTACCTTTCCTTTTCAGGTTCACTGCTAATGCAATTGTCTATAATATTCAATACAATATTGCAACATGGATGCATTCTGTACACAATTAGTATGAAGAACACCCCCAGAAATGTCCTGCTTGTGTGATTGGCTCACTGATTTTCCCAAAAGTCTACACGAAGATACAAATAAACTTTTAGGTACCCTCTGCAATAGATATTTTAGTTTTTGTAGCCTTTCTGCAGCCTTTCTGTTAAAAAGTTTTGCAAATAAAAAATCTTTCTTCATAATAAAACTGTGTTCTGCTATATTTCTATGGTGAAAATACCCAAATCGATGTTTTTTTTTATTTAGTCTGTAGGAAAGTTATAGAGTCCACAAACTATAGTACTGTATACATACAGTGCTCAGAATAAGTGGGTACACCCCAACAGACTTGTCAGAGAACCTTTCCTTTTAGAATCAACATTTTCTATGGGACACTATACTACAAAATATTCCCACAAATGCGGGCCATTGATTGCAACTAAGATTTGTTAATTTGCACACACAAATAATAATTTTTCCTAACAAATTCATTTAAGACCATGTTGTAAAAATGAATACACCCCAATAAAAGTCTTCTAAAGCTAAATTTTAGACAACAAAATCCTAATTAACAAGAATTCAATTACAGATGAGTTTTAATTATTCATTAAACAGGTGTGCAGCAAACACTTACAAAGAAAACCCCTTCCATTTCATGCTGTCAGCAAAGGCATCACATAAAAGAGAAATGTCACAGACCTGAGAAAGAAAATATTTTCTTTACATAAGAAAGGTGAAGGCTACAAGAAGAGTAGCAAAGCTTTACTTAGCAGTCAGAATATTGTAGCAAAAGTGATACAAAAAGTTAACAAAGATGGAGCTGCAACAATCTCACAGAAACGTCCAGGCCATCCACGGAAGGTAATAACTCGACAAGAGCATCTTCTGATGAGAAGAGTTGAAGAAAATTGCCATGCAAGTTCACTGCAGTTAGTTAAAGAAGTAGAAAGCCAAACCGGGGTGATTGTTTCCCATGACACAATACGGCGTACACTGCAGAGGAATGGCATGCATAGGTGACGTCCACTAATTAAGCCTCTCCCAAAGCCCATGCACAAAAAAGCCCTCCTAGAACTTGCTAGGGCCCATGTTGAAAAAGAAGAAGACTACTGGGACTCTATACTCTGGAGTGATGAGAACAAGATGGATGTTTTTGGAACTGATGGCTACAAAACTGTATGGAGTCGCAAAGGTGAGTACAAAGAAAAATGCATGGTGACTACAGTGAAACATGGTGGTGGCAGTGTTCTTCTGTAGGCATGAGTGCTGCTGATGTCGGGGAGCTGCATTTCATTAAAGGTATCATGATTTCACAGATGTACTGCTCTATATTGAGAAAGAAGATGCTACCATCACATTCAATACAATATTGCAACATAGACGCATTCTGTACACAATTGGTGTACAGAACGTCCCCAGAAATGTCCTGCTTGTGTGATTGGCTCACCGATTTTCCAAGAAGTCTACACTAAGATACAAGTAAACTTTTAGGTACCCTCTGCGATAGATATTTTCGTTTTTGTGAAATACTCTACTGACTCTGCAGCTTTTCCTATTAGAACACACAAAGAGCGCACCAGCTAATTTTAACGAGGCAGTCACCCCCATTCAGAATTAGTATCCACAGGGCATAGTGGAACAAACAGCTTTTTCTTCATGTGGAAACAGGTAGGAATATGCAACAAAGTTTGTTAAAAATCCCTGGAATATACATTGATCACCCAGAGGGGAGTAAAAATACCATCACTTTGAACGATTCATGCTATACAACTATTTTATATACGTACATACAGAAAAAGTCACCTGTCCAATACAGTGAGGCAAATACCCATTGTGTGGGGGTGCCTGAGTAGTACTTTTAGTATCTATAAATGTGCCAGAGAGTATTTGTACTAATTACAATGCAACTGAGCTGTCCAGGCATATGCACAATTTGTGGAATTTAAAAACAGCTATATTGCAGCAGTTAAAACGGAGTTCCACTCATTTTTAAGAATTACCCACATTGTAAAGTACATCGTTAGTGGATTAAGGTTTGGATAATGATATGTTGAAATTTCTACAGAAAGTATTTTTTTTTAGTAGCGTACCCCGCTTCTAGTCGAGGCCGCCTGGACAATGTCGTCGTCATCAGCCTGACCCATTGACTCCTGGGATATCTATGCCATCAGTTACAGTAGTCTTCAGGCGTCTAATGCGGATACACAAAGCACGCCACAGTGTCATTACTGCACAGGCGCAAGATCCGGAAGTGCATGCTGGGTAGCCAGCTGAACGAAATCCAGGAAATTAGGCCAGGTCGGCTTCAGCTATCCAAATCCTGCAAGAAAAATAAGCAGTTTGTAAGTAGATACAATGTGTACGTGGGCAACATTATTCATTATGCTTATGAGGAATTACAATGATCTCTGCAATGCTAATAATGCAATGTTGGCTAGGAGACTGGAAATGCACTTTAATAGAAGTGTCACCATGTTCCATTATTGTTAAAAAAAATATTTCATAAATAACTAGGTAGGCCTCACTTTAAACACCAAAACACCAGGTGAAAGGCCTTGATAATACTAATTTTCTCCTTTGCCTTCTGCTGCTGAATTCGTCCTGTTTTAGGGCATTGCGTTGTGTTAAAGAAGCCTACTCATTTTAAATACATCTGCACAATTTTTGACAATGCAGTGCACCACAACACTCAACACATTCTATGCTTTGTGGTGGGCTAAAATGTATTTTTTGGTTACTGTATATGGGCATTGAGGAGCCTTTCTAGATGAATGGCAGTCGACCACATCCTGCATTAGCATGCATTGTAATGTTACCGGACCCCAGGTTGCTCACCTCCTGGTGGGGAGATCCAGAGGACCTCGACCTTGTATTAGCATGCAACAAAACCCATCTTGACCATCAGGAGCTCTGGTGAAGATCAGGTAATGCGAAGACCCCATGTCTCGAGTGAGCCCGCCCACATCATCCACCAGGGGAACCTGCTCATGTACTTATTCTTTTGGTCAGTGTAAACCTCTCTAGGGCTATAGCTACTAGTCTCCAAATCTGAACCCTCAACTGTGACACCAACCATACTATCAAACTGCCAATTTGTATAAAGTTGAGGGCCTTTAGCGCTCAAGCTTTATTTTTTTGAAGAGTACAATTTGTTACAGTCTTGAGATATGTTGTTGCACTGGCCAATTTTTTGCCAGTTATAAATCAGGGTTCACATTCAAAATTACCGAAAAATATTATTTTTTTATTGACACCAGTGTTAATTTTGTTAATGAAAATATTTTAGTTGACTAAATTAACTCTATTTTAGTCTATTAAAATACGACTAAAACAAAAAACAATTCAGATGACTAAAATATGACTAAAACTAAAATGGCATGTTAGTCAAAAGGATAAAATATGACTAAAACTAAAATGGCATATTAGTCAAAAGACCGTGACTAAAACTATATCGAAATCTGACATCATAATTAACACTGATTGGCACGTTCCTCATTTCCTTTGTTTGACAATTTCTAGCTGCTTAGCCTAAATTGGAAGGAAGGGCTAATATAAACTGTTTGCAAAACATCAGAGCGTAAATACTTTTTTTCACTTCTTTAGAACGGTCATGTGATTGCACAGCTCTTTCTGATATGTGTCAGGGAGAGGCTTGCTGTGGCTGCAGGGATAAAACTCTCTACCCACTTAAAGAATAATCATCCTTTTTTTAGCCCTGATGAAGGGGGGAGTGCTGAGCCCCCGAAATGCGTTGGCTGTTACAAAATAAAAATCTTTATAGGATCTTTGTAGAAGCTGGTATTGCACTCCCATCCTTTCAATAAACTCCTCTGGGGGTCCAGCATGACCTTACAGTTGCTGGGGAGCAACTACTAGAGCCACAAACCACCCATCGCTTTAAAACGCATCCACATAAGGTTCAGCACTCCTACCTTGCAAAGGTCACTTAAAGGATAAGTTCACCTTTAGGAACATGTAACATGTTCCACCTGTTTTTAGGGTGGAACATGTAACATGTTCCCACTGCTGTAGTCTCTCCCTGCCTCTAGTGACAGCGAGCCGGGGATCTTTTTTCTGTAGCAAGGTTTCCAGGCCTATGGCCTGATGTGGGTCTGCCATTAGTACCGGTATCCCTCCAGCCCATGTGAGCTGTGTCCCTGGGTGTGACAACTATAAATGATGTTGTCTCTGTGTAACCTACATGAATGTTTTACAAATGATGTTGCCCCTTTTAGATGTATGCTATGTATTCCTCATAAGCCCTGACGAAGCAATATGGCGAAATGTATTGGCACATGAGGACTGCTTCTACAGCACTTTATCTCACCTGGCTTAAGTGTTTAACTTACCAGTATTATTGGTTTTATCCAAGTGTTGTTATTGTACTGTGCATTTCAACATGCATCACAGCAACATAAAAGTGTGCAGCCTTAGTGAATGTTTCAAAGAGAAACAATAGTATGATCCATGACGTTCAATGGCCTGTCAACTGAAAGCTCATTTGGCCAAAATAATATGTACCCCTTACTCATTAACACTGGGAGGGAGAAGTTGTAATTTTGGGGCCCCTCCTATTTTAAAAAGGCTTCCAGATTCCCATAAGCTCCTGCTTGACCGATCCTCACAACCACCAGTCTACAGTTGTGGGAAAGAAGGCCATGTCCTCATCAATTTGGGGACAAGGTTTTTTGCCAGAGGGTTTCCCCAGCAAAGTACCCTCCCCAGGTTGAGAGTTCTTGGTATGCTCACCCCTCCCCCTTTCCTGGCTTCCAGACTGCATGTTCAGATGAGGATTTGGTATGAACTTTGGGGGAAGCCACTTTTTTGTTTATGCTTTTGTTTTTGTACCCCCTAAAATCTATACCAGACCTGAATGGTTGGATAGATGGGTACCCCTCACCATTTTTTTTTAATGAGGTTACCATTAAATTCTATAACAGACCCTTTCCATACCAGGTTCTGACATTCATTTTAGAGTGGACCTTGCTAGTGTAACCATGTAGCACACAGTTAATGTGGGTGCCAATATGTTAATGGCTTTTATATACTTATTATTTTCCACATTATTTTCACTTTTCTTTTTATTATTCATTAGCAGAGTTTACTTCCATTGTTTGTAAATTAAAACGTGTATCTCATTGCTTGCAAAAGATGCCAAGTAGCAGGATCTACCTGAGTGTGGGAGGACTTTAGTTTGCCTAACTTTGCAAGACAAAGGTATTTCCCAATGGCTTTCAAGATGAAAATCTGACAAAACAGGAAATTGTTTTTGTAAATGTGTATATATAACATCACATTTATTCGCATGAAAGCAGGAAACTGTGGTTTACTTCAGATCACTTTAGTACAAGCATCTTTAAATTTAGATTCAACCTCAGGCACAAAAACAGGAAGTGTTTGCAAAGGATTAAACCTGAAATGCACACAACAACTGCATTTGAAAAGGTGAGTTGACTATTAAAGTCTATTTTAGCACACCAATATTTCTGCATTTATTTGCTCCAGGCAACATTAAAGATGTACATTATTCCATCTCCTTTTTTTTTTTTTACTGTATGTTTTAAATGTTTTATGATCTTTGCTGGTTTACGTCAATCTAGATACACAGCTAACTGCTTGACCTAAACCGCAAGAAATGTTTTTTTTTTTTTTTCTGTCTGTACTCCCATCTGTCTAGAAGATTCTTATCACAGCTCAAATTCTTGTAGCACATGCACATTGATTTGTGTATTTTATCAATGTTTACCATTTATATTCATATACAAAATATATATATATATATATATATATATATATATATATTACACTATATATGTACTGTACTACTATATGCTATATGTGTATATAACATTTGATGTTAATAAAAAAATAATTTTAAATATAATGAGTGTAATCTTCATTTATGGGAGATTTCTAAAGCAGAGATATGGCCTTACCAAGGCCATACAGCAGTTTGAAAAAGAGAAACATTAATGCATACTAATAATGCACACCTATGTGCTTTTAAAATATAAAGAAGGAAGTCTACTTCTTCTTTAAATCAGCTAAATACATTCTAGATGCCTCAAAACAAAATGAGTTTAAACTCTTACAGTTGGAATTCTTAAGAAAGCCATTACCAGCCCTTATGTGAATGAAACAGGATCTATGAATGGGGGACAGGTGGATGATTAAGGGCTTGTTCACACCATACCTGCATGATGGGAACTGAAGGGAAAACCGCGCAGATTGCACTTACAGTGACATCAGTTTCACATCAGTTTACATCAGTTTTCATGCACATTGACATTGTTTTTTATGCGCGTCAGTTATGTGCCCTATTCACACCAATCTTGTCCATTAGAGTACACGAGTATGTGTCACCAACTTGTCAGAGTACCCGAGTACCTGTCACTCCCTCATCAGAGTACCCAAGTACCTGTAACCAGCTCCTCAGAGTACCCCAGAAACTGTCACCAGCTCATTAGAGTACCAGAGTACCTGTCACCTACCTACTCATCAGAATACCCAAGAACCTGTCACCTGCTCATCAGAGTACTCGAGTACCTGTCACCCACTCATCAGAGTACCCAAGCACGTGTCACATGCTCATCACAGTACCTGTCACCTGCTCAGAGTACTCGAGTACCCGTCACCAGCTTATCAGAGCACCTGTCTCCAGCTCATCAGAGTACCCAAGTACCTGTCACCAGCCGATTAGAGTACCTGTCACCTGTTCATTAGAGTACCCGAGTACCTGTCACCAGCCCATCAGACTACCTGTTTCCAGCTCATAGGCGTGCCCAAGTACCGATCACCAGCTCGTCAGAGTACCCAAGTACCTGTCACCAGCCCATCAGAGTACCTGTTTCCAGCTCAAACTTACGCAAGTCCCAGCCACCAGCTCATCAGAGTACCCAATAACCTGTCACTAGCCCACCAGAGTATCTGTCTCCAGCTCATCAGAGTACCCGAGTACCTGTCACCAGCCAATCAGAGTACCTGTCTTAAGCTCAGACTATCCGAGTACCTCTCTTCAGCCCATCAGAGTACCTTTCATGCAGCCCATCACTACCTGTAGTGCAGCCCATCAGTGTCACCTGTCATACAGCCGCAATGTCCAAAAAAGTTTTTACTACTGAAGAAGCATATCAAATTCTAAGCCGAATGGATGGGAGCAGCGGTGAGCTTTCATTGTCTTATTCCAGTTTGGAATCTAGGTTCAAAATTCAAGTCTGTTGAAGGCAGTATGTCAGTGACAAAATCAGAGGAGGAAGCAGTCCGTCCTAAAAGAAGACACTATGAAGACCAGGCAGACACCAGCAGAACCATACACCCCAATGGCCAATCGGTAAACGCCAAAGGTGCTAGACTCCAGGAGGAAAGACCCAGTACAAGCACTGGAATTTCATGCCAGACCCAAAGATATATGCGGTGCAAGGTGTCATTTTTGCTTTGTACATGCCATGTGTTAGAAATATCTTATAAATTGACAACTTTGTGTAAAAAAAATACGTTTTCATTTTTTTCCACATGTTCCAAAACATTTGTGGAAAAAAATGACATGTTCAAAAGACTCCTAATGCCTCTTAAAATATACCTTGTGGTGTTTGCATTCCAAAATGGGGTCATTTTGTAGGTGTATCCATTGCCCTGGTGCTCTAGGGCCTTTAAAAGTGTGATAGATAGTCAGAAAATTATATGTGTGATTTATGCTCCTACAATACCTGAAGGTGCTACTTGGATGTTGAGCTTCCCTATGTGGCCAGGCTGCGTAAAAGTCCCACACTTGGTATTGCCATACTCAAGAGGAGTAGCAAAATGTATTTTGGGGTGTCATTTTTGGTCTGTACATGCTATGTGTTAAAAAAAATCTTATGAATTAACAACTTTGTGTAAAAATATTATGTTTTTATTTTCTTTCCACATTTTCCAAAAACTTGCGGAAAAAAATGACATGATATTGCCTCATAGAATATATGCTGGGGTGTTTTCTTTCTATTTTGTGTGCATTTCCATTGTCCTGATGCTCCAGGGCCTTCAAAATAGTGATAGGTAGTCAGAAAATTAGATGTGTAGCCCTAGAACATCTGGAAGTGCTACTTGGATGTTGAGCCTCTCTATGTGGCCAGGCTGTGTAAAAGTCTTACACATGTGGTATCGCCATACTCAGGATGAGTAGCAAAATGTGTTTTGGGGTGTCATTGCAAGTATGGCTATGCTGTGTGTGAGAAATAACTTGTTAATATGACAATTTTATGTAAAGAATCGTGGGAAAAAAGTTACAACTTCAAAAAACTCACCATGCCTCTTACTAAATACCTTGGACTGTTTACTTACAAAAAAAAATGGTCATTTGGGGCAGTATTTGCACTGTCCTTACATTTCAGGGCCTCAAGAAATGAGATCAGGTGTGATCAATTTTTAATTATTGGTACCATAGCTTGTAAACTCTTTAACTTTCATACAGACTAAATAATATACACTAATTTGGGTTATTGTTTACCAAAGATATGTAGCAGTATAAATTTTGGCCCAAATTTATGAAGAAAAAATACTTATTTGCAAGATTTATTATTACAAAAGCTTTTATTTTTTAAAAAATTTTCGCTCTTTTTTCGCTTATTTCACAAAAAATAAAAAACCCAGTGGTGAATCAAATACCATCAAAAGAAAGCACTATTTGTGAGAAAATAAATAATAAAAAATGTGTTTGGGTACAGTGACTGAGCAATTGTCATTTAAGGTGTGAGAGCACTGAAAAGTGAAAATTGGTCTGTGCAGGAAGGGAGTAAAAGTGCCCCATATTAAAGTGGTTAAAGCAATTTTGCTGCTTACCTAGGAAGACGTGATATGTTTTTGGGTATCCTGTACCTCTAATGCACTCCCCAGACTTTAAGCCAAAGTATTTTGCAAAGGAAGATTGGAGGCCTCAAAGTCTACTGATTGCTGCTACTGGAGAGTTGGTGAGTAGTATCTGGGTGCAGCAACAGGGCAGGTTGCTAGTAGGAAAAGCAGGAGGGCTCCTAAAATCTAGTAATTTCTTCAGGTTCAATACAACACTATCAACACTTTTTTTTTTTTTTTACGAAATCACATAAATGTTACTCATTGTTGAAAACTTTAGCCATTTGCCATCTGCCCCACGCAGATATACTATGGCAGAGTGGGCGCTCTGCGCTGGATCACACATCTGATACATGATCAGCGCTTAGTGTCACTATTGATGTTAGTGTCAGTTAGTGTACCCCCCCAGCCCGCGTCAGCCAGTGTCAGATTGTCCGCCATACTATCGCAGTCTCACTATAAGTTGCTGATCACCGCCATTACTAGTAAATAAAAAGGTCACTATCTATACCAAGTACTATAACTTTCACGGAAACCAAATAATATACACTTATTGGGATTTATTCTACCAAAGACGTAGCAGAATACATTTTGACTTAAATTCATGAAGAGATGTGATTTTTTAACATTTTATTGGATATGCTTTATAGCAGAAAATACTTTTTTTTTTCATAATTCTCTCATTTTCTCATTTATGTCGCAAAAAAAAATAAAAAAAAACCCAGTAATGATCCAATACCTCCAAAAGAAAGCTCTATTTGAATGGAAAAAAAATGATAAAAATGTAATTTGTGTACAATGTTGCGTGACTGTGCAATTGCCAGTAGTGCAGTGCCGACTAGCAAAAAATGCTCTGGTCATGAAGGGGTTAAAATTTTCCTGAGGTCGATTGGTTAATGGACATAAGAGGTATGCAATGTGTTTGCAAAAAAAGTTCAGTTACGTGTGATAAGAGTAAAGTCTCACTAGTTCCTATGGTCTGAAAGTAAAGCCCCGTACACACGTACCGATCGTCGGCCGACGGAACGTCCTACAAATGTTCGCGGCTGGTGTGTTTGTTGTTTGTCTGTTGAAAAGTGCTCCAAACTTGCCCAGGACATTTGTCTTCCGACAGAAAATGACGTCACTACGTTCCACGCACGTTCGCCGCTACAAAAGAGGAAGTGAGTGTTTGGCCGTGACCCTTCTGGGCATCTCGCGCTGATTTCGGTAGCATTTGTTTGGTTGACGACATTTCGCTATTTTCCGAGACATCGTTCGAGAATTTATTATGGCGACCGTGAATTCGTCCGTTGCTGTCGTTAGTGTTGGAGTTTTGGCTCTGAGACGACGTACGAGCAATAGGAAGAAGAAGCGGACCTCCTGGACGAAAAATTGGTTGCTTAACCGTGATCAATTTTCTCATATGTCCTTGCTGAGGGAGCTCCAGGAAAATAATCCTGATGACTTCAGGAATTATTTGAGGATGACGGATCCCATCTTTTACCGTCTTCTTGCCCTGGTGTCCCCCTATATTCTGAAGCAGGATACTTGTATGCGGCTTGCAATTACTCCTGAGCAAAGGTTAATTGCGACGTTGAGGTATCTTGCAACAGGGAGAAGCCTGCAGGATCTGAAGTTCACCACAGGCATCTCCCCCCAAGCACTTGGAGTCATCATCCCTGAGACCTGCTCTGCCATCATCAAGGTCTTGCAGAAGGACTATATCAAGGTATGTTTTATTTTTTACATTACATGTATTACTAGTTTCACCTGAATTATGATGTTTTTGGATGTACAGCAATTGACACAGGCCATTATTTTGTAACTACCCTCTGTCCGCATGCACATAGTAGTAAAGATATAGATTATCTTTAACCATTTGTAAAATTACCCACTAACCACCCCACCATTCTCTCCTATGTGTCCCTAAACGCATTGCCTGTTAACAGTATTTAGAATTTGGGTCATTTTATTGCTTTCCCTCAAACAATTATTCCTTGGCCAATGTTTTAGTACCTAGTTAATGATTTATCTAAAATACATCAGTCCATCCATTCCCACCTATGATTCTGTATGTTTATGTAATGATGTTAAAACCTTCACTGACCACAAGCCCTAATTGATGTATAAATGCCCAGTTTTACTTACCCATCCCCCCACCCACATGCTAAATCTCAAAGTCAGCATATACCAAAGCTCAAGTTCAGAGGTCTTCAAACTATGGCCCACCAGTTGTTCACGAACTTCAATTTCCATCATGCCTAGTCATGTCTGTGAATGTCAGAGAATTACAAGGCCTCATGGGATGTGTAGTTCTGCAACAGCTGGAGGGCCGTAGTTTGTAAATCTCAGCTCTAGCTGGTGAGTATAATGGGCCATACACACTAGAAGATTGTCAGAACAATTTATCCTTCCGATTTACCAAAACCAAATAATATGAGGTCCAACAAACACTTTCAAATCCTATGCAATCTGGTAGGCCCTTGCACTACATAGAAAAGTTAAATCTGCACGAAAAAGTCTTCAGAGAATCTTCTAGTGTGTATGGCCCTTTACAATATAAGAACAATAGGAGGTTGAAAAGAAATGTATGTAGATGTTACATCCCCATATCCAAACCTTTGCCTTCCTGTTGTATATTTTTTTAGCAAGTTGCATAAGCATTTAACAGACAACTGTGTGTGTAATTAATAATGTGATGTGCTCAAGCACTAATTTTTTTTTTTTTTTTTATTTTTATTTTTTCCCCACAGTTTCCTTCAAACGCAGAGCAATGGCTGGAGATTTCTGATCAATTTCTGGAGAAGTGGAATTTTCCCAATTGTGGGGGTGCTATTGATGGGAAGCACGTCCGCATTGTCCCCCCTCCGAATTCCGGCACATTTTATTATAATTATAAAGGTTTTTTTAGTATAGTCATGCTAGCCATAGTTAATGCAAACTATGAGTTTATTTTTTTGGATATTGGCAAAAATGGCCGCAATTCGGATGGGGGAGTTATTGATCAGACGGAGTTCGCTCGTCGTCTAAAGAACGGCACTCTGAACCTGCCATCCAGGGAGCAAACTGTTGAGGGTATGAGCTTTGTGTTTATCGCAGATGAGGCTTTTGCGCTTGGGGAGCATCTCATGAAGCCCTACCCTCAGAGGAACCTCACCCCAGACCAAAGGATTTACAACTACCGGTTGTCCAGAGCTCGCAGAGTTGTGGAGAATGCCTTCGGGATAATGGCCAACCGGTTCCGGATATTCCTGACGTCCATAAACCTGGCACTGTACAAAGTGGATAATGTGGTCTTGTGTTGCTGCATTTTGCACAACTTCCTACGCAGGAATGCACAAAATTATGTCTTGCAGCAACTGGATACTGACCCTGCTATGCCAGGTACAAGTGGAGAGGCCCAACCTTCTAACCAAGTGGAGTCCATGACGTCAATGGAAGTTGGACGGTCAGCATTGGCATCACACAGGGCCCGTCAGATCCGCCAGGAATATCTGGACTATTTCGTGGGGAGAGGAGCTGTGTCCTGGCAGCAATCACTGTCACAAACACATTAATCTTGTTAAAGATTGGACACACAAGATAAATGTCAGAGATATATTATTTTTCAACACATTAAACAAAAATTGCAATGATTCTGTATTGTGGATTATAATCATTTGGGCACATATGCCAAACACAATTATTTGGGTTAATCATGTGTTATATATGTGTGACTTTGGAAGGGTTAATACATTCATCAGTGTGTTTCTTGACTGTAGTCTCTCACCAGCTGATCCAAAGTGATGATGGCCATGTGTTATTTTTTAGCCAGTGGTGTAAATACAAGGGCCTTCTGCACCCCACAAAATGTACACAAACCCTGTCACATTGAGAACTAGGTCACACCCAAGGTTCATCTAATGTCACCTTATATTGGTGTTCATTGTCCAGAAGTTGCCCATACTATATATTTCAGATAATACATTAGGGTATTAACAAAGTACCTACACCTGTTATGTTGTGTTCATTTATGACATCCTTCTCACTGCCCACCAATGTTAGGATATGTCAGTGTTATGTGAAACTTGATCATTGTTCATCTCAAAGTGTTATATATATATAGGTAATGGAAAGTGAACTAGAGCAACGAACAAGCAATACACTATAGATTACACTGATCTCCCTACACTGATTGCTACTGGCAATATCAATGCCATATTGAATCCTAGGACTGCTAGTACCTTGAGTGTTGAGTCACACTTATGCGATGCGGGAAGTCTGCGACTTTGCAGCCTTCCAGCATTGCATAAGGGTGACCCGCCACTTACTTTTTCCACAGGATTGTATTCCACAAGTGTTAAGCACTGTGCGATCCAATCCAGATACATCAGAAATAAAGGGTCATGTGCGACTTGTATGCGTGTTCAGTGCGAATGTAGCCATACAAAGTGTATGTCTCAATTCACACTGCACATCTGATGGCATGTAATATCGTAGCGCACTGCTCCTTTATTACATGCGATCAGATGTTCAGGCGAAAATCAGCTATACAGTTTGTATGGCTCAATTCGCACTGCACTCGCACAAAAGTCGCACATGATGCATTTATTCAGCCGCATCAGGATAGGATCGCACAGTCGTTCAAACTTGTGTGCTCCGATCCTGTGTGAAATGTCAGATCGCACTGTGATATGCGTTAAAACTGGGGGTATCTTTAACATTTCATTGACACCTCCAGCAACTTGCATATGGCAGTGTCCAAAATGCTTTCATTAACATGTAAATATGTGAATAGGACAGCCATCATACATTTAGTGCTTCTTTACACAGCTTTAGACCTCGACCCCCCAACGAAAGTCTAATAAAGAATTGAACACACATTGTTGAATGTAAAAATGTTTTAGTATCAAACATTCACAGGGTTAGGGTTAGGGTTAGGGTTAGGGTTAGGGTTAGGGTTAGGGTTAGGGTGTTGGAAAGTGCTTTTCCCAAACTTGGGTACACTCTTTAACATCTGAGTGTCATAAAACTGGCCTAAAATATTATATAAAAATGGGAACATCCCAATACAAACTGTAAAAAATTTTAAAATAATTATTTTTAAAATTTGGCAAGCATGTCCACAAAATCACGCATCTTTCCTTGCAATGCCGTTGCAGTCTCTTTTATTTGCTCGAGGTCTGAGCAGCATTGAAGAGCCTCACGGGTCAATTTGGCCAATGTGCAAGTGTGTAATACATGATCTGGAAAATAAAATACAACGGAGTCAATGTGAATCACCTACATGAGGTCATAATATAGAAACATTTGGTGTGCAGGTAATCTTTAAATTCCTCTCGAGTTAATACCTACCCTGTTCTTATGCTCTTTTGCCCTAGGCTCTTCATCTTCCTCCTGACCTCTTCCAATGCTGTTGCTGATGATTCTGCCGGTCTCCTGAGCTTACTATATATTCATTAGGGGTGTGAACGCATGATGACGTCATTGTGAGGGCATGGTTGTAATGTATATATATTAAGATGCAGAGACCAGAGACGGGCAGAATGCACGGCAACAGCATTGGAGGAGGACAGGAGGAAGAAGAAGAGCCTAGGGCAAAAGAGCAGACAACATAAGAGCAGAAGATTGGACAGCAGAAGACTGGAGAGGAGAAGATCCAAAGAGCAGAGTGGAGAAGACCGGATGAAGATCTTTAAGAACATTTCATAAACGTCTCCTGTCGTTATTCACATACACTTCCATTTATGTGGTTAATGTGTAGGGGTACTATGTACCCCATACCCATTCACATAGTGATTGGGGTCTGGGATCTGGGGGCCACCCTTTGTTAAAGGTTGCTTCCAAAGTCCTAGGAACCCCCTGGCCGCATGACCCCCCAAAACCACCAGACAGGGTTGTGGGGATGAGGCTCTTGTCCTCCTCTACATGGGAGTAAGGTGCTTTTGGGTGTGCGGTGCAGAGGCCCCCTGGCCCAAAGCAACAAAACCCCCCCATGTTGAGGGCATGTGTCCTGCTGTGGTCCAGGGGGTGTTTGGTCCGCTTGCTCGTTCTCTTTCCTGGCCTGACAAGCTGCATGCTTGTATAAGGGTCTGGTAGGGGTTTTGGGGGTAACCCACGCTGTCTTTTTGTTGTGGGCATACCCTCAAACTCAATACCACACACAAAAGGCCTGGTTGTGAACTTGGGGGGACACCCACGGTGGGTTCTTCAATTTTTTGGTGTAGTTCCCCCTCAAAAATCTTCACAACGCAAGTGGCCCCGCAAGTCAGAGCATCCTGAGCCGACTTACGGTGCGACTTCCATTCAAATAAAGAGGCTCCCATAGGGAACTAGTGTTGTAAATTGGAGGCTAAAAATAACACTGATAAAAATCATTCTGAAAAAACCTACGTGGGCACACAATTGGCTCTTGGACACTTGGTCCTGGTTCCTCCACAGTTTCTGAACTGGCTTCCATGCTGCTTGGCACGTTGCCAGGAGATCGGGCTTCTGACCTGGCTGGGGATGCCACATCCTGGCATGATGCAACATCTGCAATGTAAATTTGTAAGGGAATACAAGAATATAAGGTTAAACAATCATTGCAAATACACATATTTCTATGATCCCACTACACAAAAATCTGTGACTACCAACCTTCTTGTTGCTCTGGTGTCTGGTCACTTGTAGGCTCCACCAGGATTATTTCCGGCATAATGTCTTCATCTACATAATACAAAACATTGGCCATATCATAAAAGTCACAAGAGGTACATTTGTTAGGACATGGTGCCCTGCTTGATAGCTCTTTTAGTAACAAATATGAAGACATGTACATGGTTATCTACGAAAAATATGGTACATTAATGTTTGACAGTGCATAGGAACCAATTACCTTTAGTGGAATCTGTGCCACCTTCTGTGCCCATGTCCTCCTCTTCTTCCTCCACTGCAGATGGAGCTGCCAAACCTCTCCTCCTCCTTTCCCACTGTTTGGCACGGAGTTTACGTTTTTCTCCTATTTAAAGGTTTGAATAATAATCTGTGATTAATAGGAATGTTTGCTGAGAAGATTCGTGCAGGAAAGAACGTTCGTTGCAACACAATACATATATTTTTCACTATGGCTTCCTGACTTTTAATGTCATATACTAAAACATCAACAATAGATCGATCAAATCACGACATGACAACTAAAATGAGTAATCTAACTTTTTACATAGACATTATAATCTAGACATGTTAATACAACATACACAAAATTATAAAAAACATATTGCATGATTAAAAAAATAAAGAAAAAATAAAACTTACTTTTTTTCAAAATCCGATGGATTTGGGAAAGCTGATCCTGCTCACGGTGTTTGAGGTCAGACCATCGTTTCCTAATCTGATCTTTCGATCGCTCGACACCGAATTTTCTGACCAAACAGGCCACCACCTTGTCCATGATGCCATCTTTCCTGGCATTGGGCCGCTCGTAATTTGCCAACTTTCCATCGTAATCCATTTTTTCTAAAATGGAGACCATCTCCACCATTTCTGGCTTTGACATGGGTGTAGCCCTTGATTTTCGGGTGGCCCAATCACTTCGGCCCCCACTAATTGAGCTCCCAGATTGTTGAGACATGGTTCCTAATTAAACAATTATTATTCCACTGCCTCAGGTGTGAGTGTCGCATGTAGGCCTGATCTTCGGCACGTACACACCCCTGCACAAGCCCGCCACTGGAGGAGGAGTTGACGCCTGCGCTGTATTTAAAGGACGCCAGATCGTTCGGCCGACGATTCGCTAGCGGACATATCGAGAGTTGGAGCACGATCGAGCGGCGAATCACGACTTTTCCCCACAAACAAAGGTACGACTCTTTTAATAGAAAGTGTGTGTTTTGGGCCCTATACAGCTTTTATTAGGAATATCTTTATTATGTGCCAAAATACATGCTATTTTAATATGTTTTGTGTTGTTTTGTGTCTTGCAGGCATATACTGTCCTGCAATATGGTGGACAATTTCACCACCCACAACTTTTTAATAAGTTTTATTGATGAGTTCAGGCAACTGCCGTGTTTGTGGCAAGTGAAGTCCGCGGATTATAAAAATCGAAAACTCCGAAAACAGGCCATGGAACATTTGGTGGCCTTCTACAAGCCCGTCTATCCTGGGGCAAATTTTGAGTATATACGCAAAAAAATAAACAGTATTCGTACTGCCTACAGGCGGGAGTTAAAAAAAATAGAGGAGTCCACCCAGTCTGGAGCAGGGGCACGGAATGTACATGTACCACGGCTGTGGTACTATGATAACATGCGGTTCCTGGCAGACACCTTGGAATCCAGGCCGTCAATTTCTACACTGCCTTCTACATCGGCAGAGGGCTCAGTGTCGGTAGATCCAAGCCAGGATGAGGATTTCCTGGAGGAGAGTTTTACTCAGGTATGGCATTTCACAATATATTGTCTGCTAAAATGTAATCATGTAACAAAATTATAAGCTAAACCATAATTGACCCTTTAGGTAAACGGGCATAGCAAGGGGTTGGCATGACAGGCAACCGCCAGGGGCGCAGGCCAAGGGGGGTGGGTCACAAAAACATTGGCATTGTTTTATTGTTTATTTTAACAATCCACTCAGCCTGCACACCCCAGAACCCCCAGTTTGCAGGCGGATTCATGCAGGTGTAAAACATTGAGAGCAGCTTCATGCAGGTGTAAAACATTGAGAGCTGCTTCATGCAGGTGTAAAACATTGAGAGCTGCTTCATGCAGGTGTAAAACATTGAGAGCAGCTGAGCCAAAAGACCAGGAGACTGAGACTGCCTCTCACTGCATCCCCAGCACCCCTCCGGTCTTACAAACACTGCTGCATCCCCAGCACACCTCTGATCCTAAGAAACACTGCTGTAGCCTCAGCATTCCTCTGGCTCAACCTTTTTTAATACAAAACTAACAGCTCCTGCAAATGATCCATCCATCCTTGCTTCCATGTCTCTGGTCTCTCACTCTGGGTCAGCAAGGCAGGTGGCTTCCTTATTCATGTTTCCCTGCACTGCTTCACCCTCAATGCCCTACATCAAGCCCTCTGCAAGTTCAGGCCCCTCTCTCTCTGCAACCCCCTCCTCTCTCTCTCACACCCCCTCTTTCTCTCCCTCTCTCTATCTCTCAACCCTCTCTTTCTTTTTCACACCTGAGACAATGATTGCCCACTAGAGAGCTCTACACTGGGCAAACAAGGGGCAAATTAGAAACTTTTAATGCCCTTTAATTTTTTTTTGGGGGGGTGGGTTACAGTTTTCCATTGATCTTGGGGGGGGGGGGGGTTGTTGCCAAATACAGCTCCTCAACAAGGGCACTGGAGACCCTAGATATGCCACTGTATGTAAAGTCTGCTATTTGTTCACAATAATATAACAAACATGACTTTTTATATACACTATAACATTCTAATCAATTGTTCATTTCATCAACAGGGAAGTGTCACTGAGGAGGAGCCAGGTTGCAGCCAGGAGCCTGGGGAGCCTGTGGAGCCTGAGGAGCCTGCGGAACTCTTTCCACCACCACCTCCTCCTGCCAAACGGAGGCAAAAGAGGAAACACATAGACGACATCACAGATGAATTCATACAGGAGGCCACCATAGCCCTCCGTAGGAAACCGGAGGCAAATGAGTCCTTCGGGAATATGACTGCCAAAATCCTGGATAAGGTGGACCTCAGGCAGTGTCAGTATGCCAGAAAAATTATTCTGGATGTGCTGCAAAACGCTGAAAACGGCATACTTAATGAGCACAGCCATGCATGCCAGGAGCACCCGTGCCCTCCACCTCCACCTCCACCTCCACCTCCACAACACCCACCACCTCGCCAAATGCCACATGGCCAGTGGCAATATGGCCAGCAGGATCCAAACCTGCCCTCATGGCAACCTGATTATAGCTATCACCAACTTTAATTTGTGTAACCCCCTATTATTTATTTTACCCCTGTTTGCCAGTTTCTAGTTTAATTTTGTCCAAATGGACCTTTTTTATGTTTAGTTATACGGAAAGTATTGATGTTTGCTTTGTTTTTTTTTTGCTGAGATCCAAAAAATAAAGAAAATTGAAAATAAAAAATGGCCTATCTGAATTTGTTAACATGTTTAATATTGTGCATAACCTGAAAAATATGTTTTAGACATTAATTCATAAAAGAATAAAGGGTCATATCAATAGTTAGATCTTTGGTGTGAAAATACAAAAATAATGGTGAAGAGTTCAAATTATTTAATTCTAAAATTTGATAGAACAGATAGAATAGACAAACATTATCTTCATCATAACAGAACACATGCCTTTTTATTAGAAAAGTATGGCATTATGAGCAGCATCTTCCTTCTTCTCACATTTATCAAGATGAGCATGTGCTCCGCATTTCACCTATTTCTTGGACTTCCGCGAGCCGAAAGTTCTTTCTGAATAAAATGTTGAGTTTACTAGAGAAAATTCTTCCGGGAACTCATTTGGTTTGATCATGCGTGTTGGGATTTGTAGCTGTGTGTCGGCAGAATTGCGTACTGACAGGCGAACAATCGTCCGTTCTGGTGTCGGCATACAAATATTTTCATGTTTGCAAGAAAGACTTTTGTCCGCGGATTGTGCGCAGACATCTGTCGGAGGCACCATACTAACACGCGTACAATCGGCAGATCCTTCGTCCACCGACGTTTGTATGCCGACGATCGGTACGTGTGTACGGGGCTTAACAGTAAGTCTAGACCAGGAGTCTTCAAACTATGGCCCTCCGGTTGTGCAGGACCTACAATTCCCATCATGCCTAGTCATGTCTGTGAATGTCAGAGTTTTACAATGCCTCATGGGATGTGTAGTTCTGCAACAGCTGGAGGGCTGTAGTTTGAGGATCCCTGGTCTAGACAGTCCTTCCACTTCTGCATCATAAGCATTCCAAGTTAAGAAGGCAGTCACATAAGAATACGAGGACACACCATTTAAGCATGTCATTGCTCTTCCTAACTGAACCTTATTTGTAATAAAAGTTATAGCTAACCTGAAGCTATCAATATTTTAAAGTGCATGTTAGGGGGGGAAATAAAATAAAATGTTCTGTATACAGTACATCTCTGCAATACTCACATGATTTATCCCTTAAAAGACTACACAAAAATACCTGTTGATATGCAAGAAATGCATTCAGCTTATAGTCCTGTTGTAGGCTGGCAGCACACAGCACTTTTAGGCCCCATGCACACGGGGCGTTTTTTAAGGCCGCTGTAAGCAGCGTCAGACGTTTTCCTCTTGCAGCCTAAAAACGCCCCTCCATGTTATTCTATGGCCTCATGCACACAAAGACGTTTTTAAGCTGTAAGTGGCCTAAGCATTTTTCAGCTGCAACAAGAACCCACGGCCTGCGCGTTCTGAGGCCCAGCGTTAGAGCGTTAAAAGCGCCTGACGCTATTTAACGCTATTTAACGTTTTTATCGGCGTTTTCCAGCGTCCGGCGTTATTAAGCTGTAGAAATTTTCAGAAATGTGATTGGTCACTGTAATGGAGTAAAAACACAGGAAATGCATTTTTACATTTCCCAAGTGTCCTTTGCTCAGCCGTGTGGGTGGGTGGGTGTGTCTGTGTGGACATACAGGAGAGAGGGACAATGGCTGCTGATATAGGTCAGACAGAGCTTATCTCTGCAGTTGAGGCCCATCCAGAGCTGTGGGATGTCTCCCATCCCTTCTATAGTGACAGGATTAAAAAATCAAAAACCTGGATGGATATATCTGAAGCCCTAACACCAGGCTGGGACCGATTGAGCACCGCAGAGAAGAAGGAAAGAAGTAAGTTTTTCAGAAATGCATGACTTGTGTGCTGTATAATTACAAAGAATGCATATTTTAACCTTACTTCACTTTTCTTCTTAGGCAAAATTTTCCAAAAGAGGTGGAAGTCCCTGCGTGATCGGGTCAGGAGGGATCTGACAGAGGAGGAAAAAGCTAACACAAGTGGTGCAGCTGCCTCCCACAAAAGAAGACACGTGTACCACAACCACCTGGCATTCCTGCGTCAAGCAATGATAGACAGCAGTAGAGAGTAAGTCGCACATACTGTATTTTTGACTTACATATAGGGGTGCTCAGAGCATCGTTTTCTGTGAATGTATTGCTATTCTGCAGCCATTTTTTTTAACATATTTTTCAGGACAACATCTAATATTGCGGACCTGGCTCAGGATGCTAGTCAGGAGGTGGTTGAAGAACCAGAGGACAGACCCCCCAGTGCTGCCACTGAAAACAGTGACATGACGATCCAATCCAGTGGATCTCATGTCTGCGATGAATCCACAATACAGGTTAGTGTCTGTCTAGTCTGTCTGCCATTCTTTTCTTCATTGTATGTATGTGACAAACTGAACCTTTTTCTTTCTTAACAGGAATCCAGGGACCAGGAATGTGCTGTGGAAGAAATTCCCGATAGTGGTGTGGGGCGTGGCCGTGGCGAGGTACCCGTTCGTGGCAACGAGGTATGTGTGCGTGGCCGTGGCGCTGTGCGTGGCCGTGGCCGCAATCAGCGTCAGAGGGGTGGCGGTATTGTCCCTCAAAACGAGGACGGGGTGTTAGCGTTGCTGCAGGAAGTGCGGCAGGAGAGGCGCAGTGGGGATGTGTTCCTCGATCCTGGCAACTCACGCGCCGCCTTCTGCCGTGCTGCATACTACATCCTGGAGGACATTGGGGGACCTGAAGAAAAGCTTTGTATGGATCGTGTGCTCGCCATCATGACACAATATAGGCATGCAAAACTAAGTGGTGGCCCGCCACCATCAAACGATCCATTCAACACTTTTCTTGATCCCCCAATGCCCTCTGTGACCTCAGCAACGCTAACACCCCACTTTCAATACCGCCCCCCTCCGCAACGCCACCTACCTACCTTGTCCCCTCCGCAACGCCACCCAACACCTGTCTTGTCCACGCCCTCCTATTTCCCACCCCACTCCTCCATTGATTTCTCCCAACCACCTACCCAGTACCCGCCACCAAACTTACCTGGACCCCCTTACCACCATGAGGTTGCGCAGGAACGACATGTCCAAGCCACCCACTCGCATCCTGACATCAGCTATCCACGTTCGAAGTCACCGCGGTCAAGCCAGGACGATCAGTCAGGATACACCTACCAGCATTTGTGATTTTTTTCTTTTTTTTGTGTTTATTTGAATAAAAACCTTTTTTTTAAATGATATTTTGCCTCATTTTTTTTTAAAGTTGTATGTTGAAATAGAAGTACATCTGCACAGGCCATTGGGCTGGCACACACTTGCCACATGCAGAAGGAAACCCCCCTCCTTCTTCTGCATGTGGCAAGTGTATGCACAGACCAGGGCTGGCACACACTTGCCACATGCAGAAGGAAACCCCCCTCCTTCTTCTGCATGTGGCAAGTGTATGCACAGGCCATTGGGCTGGCACACACTTGCCACATGCAGAAGGAAACCCCCCTCCTTCTTCTGCATGTGGCAAGTGTATGCACAGGCCATTGGGCTGGCACACACTTGCCACATGCAGAAGGAAACCCCCCTCCTTCTTCTGCATGTGGCAAGTGTATGCACAGGCCATTGGGCTGGCACACACTTGCCACATGCAGAAGGAAACCCCTCTCCTTCTTCTCCATGTGGCAAGTGTATGCACAGGCCATTGGGCTGGCACACACTTGCCACATGCAGAAGGAAACCCCCCTCCTTCTTCTGCATGTGGCAAGTGTATGCACAGGCCATTGGGCTGGCACACACTTGCCACATGCAGAAGGAAACCCCCCTCCTTCTTCTGCATGTGGCAAGTGTATGCACAGGCCATTGGGCTGGCACACACTTGCCACATGCAGAAGGAAACTCCCCTCCTTCTTCTGCATGTGGCAAGTGTATGCACAGGCCATTGGGCTGGCACACACTTGCCACATGCAGAAGGAAACCCCCCTCCTTCTTCTGCATGTGGCAAGTGTATGCACAGGCCATTGGGCTGGCACACACTTGCCACATGCAGAAGGAAACCCCCCTCCTTCTTCTGCATGTGGCAAGTGTATGCACAGACCAGGGCTGGCACACACTTGCCACATGCAGAAGGAAACCCCCCTCCTTCTTCTGCATGTGGCAAGTGTATGCACAGACCAGGGCTGGCACACACTTGTCACATGCAACATTGAACTGGAACAATGGAAGAATGATAGACATCAAAAGAACTGAAATAAATGTTTAATAAAAGCTGTATGTGAAGATATCACAAAGTTTACAAGATGAATGATTTTAGACAAAATTATCCTGCCATGCCACTTCCCCATCAGGCGAGACAAAGAAATCCGCAAACTTATCTCTGATGGTCATGACTCCTGCTGTTGTTCGTAAGTCCATAAACTGCACGCGGTGCATGGGGTTACGTGGCTCTGGTTCAACGCTGCTCCTGTCGCTTCTCCTTAGGAAATTGTGCAAAACACAGCAGGCCAGGACAACCTTGGTGGCATTGTCAACATCCAGTTGCATACATGACAGCAAAACCCTCCATTTTGCTGAGCACACACCAAACGCACACTCCACAACACGACGAGCTCGGCTCAGCCGATAATTGAATATACGTTTGGTGTGACTCAGTCCATAGCCACTGTATGGCCTCATCAGATTTTCTGCCAGTCCAAATGCTTCGTCGGCCACCATGACCAATGGCAAGCTTGGTTCCTCAGTACACGGTAGCGGCCTGCTTGTTGGTATGTTGAGTCGTCCTTCGTGTAGCCGACGTCCAAAGGCCGATTCTCGAAAGATGCGGGCATCACCCTGGCTGCCATATGCTCCTACATCAACAGCAAGGAATTGAAGATGGGCATCAGACAATGCCAGGAGTACCACAGAAAAATATTTCTTGTAGTTAAAGTATGCAGAGCCGGAATGGGGGGGCTTCTTCACCCTGATGTGTTTTCCATCAAGGGCACCGATACAGTTGGGGAACTGGGTTTTCTCCCAAAATTCGTCGACAACTGCTTCCCACATCTCTTCAGTCGGCTCCGGCATGACCACCTCCTTCAACTGCTCCCATATTGCCGCACATGTCTCCTTAACAATTTTGGCCACCGTGGAGACACCTAGCAGAAAATAGTGGTGTAAGGAGACAAAGCTTTGGCCAGTAGCAAGAAACCTAAAATAAAAATAAAAAATGATTACATATTACATCTATCTTTCAAAAATACATTGAAAATGTTTTAACTAGGACCTCACCACCTAACCCTCTTAACCCAAGTACTAACCCTATACAAAACACCCACAAATGATTTCACTTACCGAAGTGTCACAAGCAGCCTTTCCTCCGGTGACACACTGCTTCGCATGTTCGTGTCCATCCTGGATAGCCTTGGCCTGAGCTTCTCCAGCAGGTCATCGAAAAGCGGAACGGACATACGTGTGAAGTTGTACCACTTGTCCGGATACATGCGGAGTTGGGTGTACATGGTGGTAAAGTACCCCACGGACAGACGCTGCAACATGACAGGATGCACCCAGAACCTTCGCCGTCTGCTCCTCTCATTTTCCTCCTCCAACTGTCTCCTTCTACGCATCCTTCTCAAGATGATGAGCAGGATCGCCTCATCAACCTTCTGCATAACAGGATCCATGACTCAGAAATACAAAAAATACTCAGAAAATACAAGAAACATTCACAACTGATATGAAAATGCTCTCTCCTCTCTCTCTCTCCTACCAAAATGGCTTCCACACATTGCATTGTGGTTATTTTGGGTGTGGAAAATGGAGGAGGACTGATTTTTTAAAAAAACGCTATTTAGCGCTGACGCGGCTTAACGCGGCTTAACGCTCATTAACATAATTTGAGAAACGCTGTTTAACGCGCGTTTTTAACGCCGGTTTTTCCCGGCGTTATAACTAGCTTGGACGTACGTTTTTTTGAACGCCCCGTGTGCATGGGGCCTTATGGTCTAAGTGGTGTTAGCCCTGCCCAGTGTCTTTTGCTGAACTACTTAGCCAATCCCATCCTCAAATCTCTTTTCCATATCCATATCAGATATTTTTGGATTACTAATCTGTTTGGTTATTATATCAATAAACCATCTGGCCACTGCAGAATACCATCTTAGCCACTTGCCGACCGCCTAACGTAGATGTACTGTGGCAGGGCGGCTCAGCTGCGCATTATCAGGTGGATCTACGCGATTGTGTGCACGTGGTCACGGTGGCCGCACACGCCGCTGGAGCCGGGCCCCCGCTGCGATTAGACACAGCAGGAGGCAGACCGCGGAAGGAGCGGGGGCGATCGCTGCCGGCCTTCTGCGATCTTCGGTTAGTCTGACAGGAGAGCCACCTGGAAAGTAAACAATGCAAGATGGCTCTCCTGTTGGAGAGGTAGGAAAAGATTGTGTAATTCAGCTAAGTTGAATCATCGATCTCTCTGTGCCTCTGTTCAATCCATCCCCCACACCAGTTAGAAAGCACATATAGGGAACACATTTAACCCCTCAATCACCCGTAGTGTTAACCCCTTCCCTGTCAGTGTAATTTATACAGGAACAGTGCATATTATTTAGCACTGATCACTGTATTAATGTCCCTGGTCCCCAAAAAGTGTCAGTGTCAGATTTGTCCACCGCAATGTTGCAGTCCCGATAAAAATCACTGATTTCCACCATTACTAATAAAAAATAAATAAAAAGTCAAAAAATCTATTCCATAGTTTGTAAACGTTATAACTTTTGTGCAAATCAATTATTATACGCTTTTTGGGATTTTTTTCATCAAAAATATGTAGCAGAATACAAATTGGCCTGAACTGATAAAAAAATTAGATTTTTAAAAATTTTTATTGGGAATGTTTTATAGCAGAAAGTAAAAAAATATTGTTTTTTTTTTTTCAAAATTGTCGCTCTTTTTTGTTTATAGCGCAAAAACTAAAAACCGCAGATGTGATCAAATACCACCAAAAGAAAGCTCTATTTGTAGGCACAGCATGCACGACCGCGCAATTGTCAGTTAAAGCAATGCAGTGCCGCTTCGCAAAAAATGGCCTGGTCATTAAGGGGTTACAACCTTCCGGGGCTGAAAGAACCACATGAACAGGATCGCTCTGCAGGGGGGGGGGGGGGCATAACATTAGATCATATTATGGTGCAAGGTGCACATGATTATGGACAGCTGTGAAAAAACACCAGTTAAGACCAATGAGACCCTAAATTCACAAGCATTTTGAATGCCAATTACTGGCTAAAATCATTTGACAACATGACAAAGTGCAGGCAACATTTAAGGTTCAATATGGCACAGTTTCAAAAACGATTTTTAGAGTTGTTGTAAACTATCACCTTCTAAAACAACCCATTCAATGTAAAATAGAAATTAAAGGTAAAACATTTGTGCATAGATAGAAAAAAACACATTATATGTACATTTTTTTATAAGTGATCATATTCCCTCTGTTCTCAGCTGCATAAGAGCTGGGGGAGGAGAATTAACAGTACACTGAGCTTCCCAGTGAATGACTGTGCAGGGGGGAGGGGGGGGGGTGTCAGGACAAGTCTGATCATTGGAGGAGAGCAGGCTGAGTTCCCAGCATAGCTAGAGAACCAACCACACTGAATCTTCCTGCATAGTATGGTCAGTTTTTATTAGGAAAGCAGAGGGACTGGCAAGAACACCAGGGATATTACACAAAGGAAGCAATACAAAGAGAATAGGATACTTTTTCATACAAGTACACGGTGCAGCAGGCACATATCAGCAATATGAAATGTTTGGTTTTGTCAGGAACGCCCTGTAACCAGGCAGATGCGCGTGCGCATGCACGATCCTGTGGGTACCCGCCGAACTGTGCATAGGCACGTGAATGCGTGCATGCGCAAGAATGCTCACTAGAAGCACACACTTGTGCACATACATGCGCATTTGCCAATGCATTGGAGCCAATAGGCCTATATAAGGACAGTAGCTGCACTAGTGCATGCTGTCTGCTTGCAGCTTTACACTGTGTTCTGTTCCCGTGCCTGTACTTGATCTAGTTTTGACCCAATTTCTGACCACACTGCTTATCTCCCGGCCTGACCTCGGCTTGCCTTGACCTTGTCATATCTGTTTATCTGCCTGATTTCCTGATTTCCTATTGCCAACCACTGCCTGAACACTGACCATTCTCTGCCTGCCGTTACAATATATCTGATCCTCCGTGTATGACCTGGCTTGTTTGACCCTGCACCAGTTTTCTGCCATACAGCTCTGTGTAACTCCAGTGATATTGTTCCGCATCCGCAGCATACCTGCATCCGCTGCCTAGAGTTATGACAATTAGGCATGGTAAGATGCCTGTTGGCCAGACAAGAGACCTTCAGACGGGGAGACAATTTGGAAAGTTTGGAAAATGTATTTCTGATAAATAACTGACAGAGGAGAGGTGTATTCAGCACTTTATCTTGGGGAGATAGGAGCTGAGATGGATGTTCTTAATGAGGTGGGCCTCAGTATTCTGAGGGGCCAAGTCTTAACCATAGGATTGGACAGTAAACAGGGGTAAATTATGCAGACAGAAATATGTGACATAATTAATAATTTTCAGCAGAGGCAAATAAATAGCCAAGTCAAGGTAACTGGTATAGCACCCTCCTACGTAGGTGCTAGGATACTTAAGTGTTATTATGTGGTTTTGATAGTTGCCACACGTTGCTATTTAGTTGGAGCCCTCGTGTGTTATTTCCTGGTGCCATTTTGCCTTGATCTCCTATATGTTATACTATCAGGCGCCATTTTGTTGTGGTCCTGTTCGTGTCTCTGTGTATCCAACCCCATTTTATCAGTGTCTTCTATTTTTGTTGCGGACTACACACATAGACCATTCCTAATATGTCTTTCTATTGTGCAGGTACCCCTCACATTTTTGTAAATATATTATCATATCTTTTCATGTGACAACACTGAAGAAATTACACTTTGCTACAATGTAAAGTACTGAGCTGCAGTACTTTGGTACTGTGGCCAAGACCATACAGTGGTTTAACAGGACAGGTTCCACTCAGAACAAGCCTCCCTATGGTCGACCAAAGAAGTTGAGTGCATGTGCTCAGCATCATATCCAGAGTTTGTCTTTGGGAAATAGACGTATGACTGCTGCCAGCATTCTTGCAGAGGTTGAAGGGGTAGGGGGTCAGTCTGTCAGTGCTCAGACCATACACCGCATCAAATTGGTCTGCATGGCTGTCATCCCAGAAGGAAGCCTCTTCTAAAGAAAGCCCGCAAACAGTTTGCTGAAGACAAGAAGACTAAGGACATGGATTACTGGAACCATGTCCTATGGTCTGATGAGACCAAGGTAAACCTATTTGGTTCAGATGGTGTCAAGCGTGTGTGGCGGCAACCAGGTGAGGAGTACAAAGACAAGTATGCCTTGCCTACAGTCAAGCATGGTGGTGGGAGTGTCATGGTCTGGGGCTGCATGAGAGCTGCCAGCATTGGGGAGCTATTGTTCATTGAGGGAACCATGAATGCCAACATGTACTGGGACATACTGAAGCAGAGCATGATCCCCTCCCTTTGGAGACTGGGCCGTAGGGCAGTATTCCAACATGATAACAACCCCAAACACACCTCCAAGACGACCACTGCCTTGCTAAAAAAAAAAAGCTGAGAGTAAAGGTGATGGACTAGCCAAGCATGTCTCCAGACCTAAACCCTGTGCATCGGTGGGGGCATCCTCACATGGAAGGTGGAGGAGTGCAAGGTTTCTAACATCCACCAGCTCCCTGATGTTGTCATGGATGAGTGAAAGAGGACTCCTGTCAACCTGTGAAGCTCTGGTGAGGGTTAGGGCCGTGCTGGAAAATAATGGTGGCCACACAAAATATTGGCACTTTGGAACCAATTTGGATATTTTCACTTAGGGGTGTACTCACTTTTGTTGCCAGCGGTTTAGACATTAATGGCTGTGTGTTGAGTTATTTTGAGGGGACAGCAAATTTACACTGTTATACAAGCTGTACACTCACTACTTTACATTGTAGCAAAGTGTAATTTCTTCAGTGTTGTCACAGGAAAAGATATAATAAAATATTTTCAAAAATGTGGGGGGGTGTACTCACTGTTGTGAGATACTGTATATATGTTGTATCTTGTGATTGTTTTCTAACTGTGGTGAAATTCGTGTACCCATTGTTTATATCATCGCATTCTTATATATTTTCTGTACGCGTAATGTGTGATTATATATAGAAAATACATTTGAAAGCATTGGTTTAAAAATAAATACATTCAAACCTAATGTTCGTGTAATTGTCAATATTTCCTTGGCAATATAAACATAAACAATACATACAATCTACATGCATAATTGATACCCATAAAACAAATCTTAGATCTATAAAAAAAAATATCTATCTATATATATATATATACATATATATATATATATATATACACACACACAAAGTGCCTTGCGAAAGTATTCAACCCCCTTGAACTTTGCGACCTTTTGCCACATTTCAGGCTTCAAACATAAAGATATAAAACTGTAATTTTTTGTGAAGAATCAACAACAAGTGGGACATAATCATGAAGTGCAACTAAATTTTTTGGATATTTCAAACTTCTTTAACAAATAAAAAACTGAAAAATTGGACGTGCAAAATTATTCAGCCCCCTTAAGTTAATACTTTGTAGCGCCACCTTTTGCTTCGATTACAGCTGTAAGTCGCTTGGGGTATGTCTCTATCAGTTTTGCACATCAAGAGACTGACATTTTTTGCCCATTCCTCCTTGCAAAACAGCTCAAATTCAGTGAGATTGGATGGAGAGCATTTGTGAACAGCAGTTTTCAGTTCTTTCCACAGATTCTCGATTGGATTCAGTTCTGGACTTTGACTTGGCCATTCTAACACCTGGATATGTTTATTTGTGAACCATTCCATTGTAGATTTTGCTTTATGTTTTAGATTATTGTCTTGTTGTAAAACAAATCTCCGTCCCAGTCTCAGGTCTTTTGCAGACTCCATTATGTTTTCTTCCAGAATGGTCCTGTATTTGGCTCCATCCATCTTCCCATCAATTTTAACCATCTTCCTTGTCCCTGCTGAAGAAAAGCAGGCCCAAACCATGATGCTGCCACCACCATGTTTGACAGTGGGGATGGTGTGTTCAGGGTGATGAGCTGTGTTGCTTTTACGCCAAACATAACTTTTTGCATTGTTTCCAAAAAGTTTGATTTTGGTTTCATCTGACCAGAGCACCTTCTTCCACCTGTTTGGTGTGTCTCCCAGGTGGCTTGTGGCAAACTTTAAATGACACTTTTTATGGATATCTTTAAGAAATGTCTAACTTCTTGCCACTCTTCCATAAAGGCCAGATTTGTGCAGTATACGACTGAATGTTGTCCTTTGGACGGAGTCTCCCTCCTCAGCTGTAGATCTCTGCAGTTCATCCAGAGTGATCATCATGGGCCTCTTGGCTGCATCTCTGATCAGTCTTCTCCTTGTATGAGCTGAAAGTTTAGAGGGACGGCCAGGTCTTCGTAGATTTGCAGTGGTCTGATACTCCTTCCATTTCAATATTATCGCTTGCACAGTGCTCCTTGGGATGTTTAAAGCTTGGGAAATCTTTCTTTATCCAAATCCGACTTTAAACTTCTCCACAACAGTATCTCGGACCTGCCTGGTGTGTTCCTTGTTCTTCATGATGCTCTCTGCGCTTTAAACGGACCTCTGAGACTATCACAGTGCAGGTGATACAGAGTCTTGATTACACACAGGTGGATTCTATTTATCATCATTAGTCATTTAGCTCCACATTGGATCATTCAGAGATCCTCACTGAACTTCTGGAGAGATTTTGCTGCACTGAAAGTAAAAGGGCTGAATAATTTTGCACGCCCAATTTTTCAGTTTTTTATTTGTTAACAAAGTTTGAAATATCCAATAAATTTTGTTCCACTTCATGATTGTGTCCCACTTGTTGTTGATTCTTCACAAAAAAAATTACAGTTTTATATCTTTATGTTTGAAGCCTGAAATGTGGCAAAAGGTCGCAAAGTTCAAGGGGGCCGAATACTTTCGCAAGGCACTGTATATATATATATATATATATATATATATATATATTATATAATATTATTTTTGTATTTAAAAAAAACATATATTTAAAAAAATGTATATAACAAATTTCAAACATGTATATATGTAGCGGGGTCTTCCATTTTACAAGTTGTAAAGGACTGCTGCTTGACATTTTCAGGAACTCGGCTCCCTCTAGTGGTGCTGAGGTTACACTGCAAGCAGTCAGTAATATCTTGGACACTAAAGACTACATTACCCACACTGCAGTTGTGATACCAGAGTGCACTGCCTCACCTTGCAGCCTTCTGGGGGATGATATATAAAGGAAGGGAGGAGCCGGGCCCTCTCTCTTGGGATGCTGATCTGAAGCCAGCAGGGGACCAACACAGAGGACTGTCGCCGTACTGAGAGGCCATAACACTCGGGTCCATAGTGATTAAAAAGTGGATCCTCTGATTCCTGGCAGACAATCTACTCTGGACATCCATCGTTGTTCGCAAAGTCAGGATCCACCCAGCGGCAACACCCGGCGAGGTTTGTGACCGGAACTAGAGACTGTGGTAGCAGTGGAAAGTGCCTGGGAACAAGGCCCGTTGGTGAGAAGGGCACCTGCCCACAAATTGATTCCCTGTTAAGGAAAAGGTGTCTCCGGGTGGTACTATATCAATAGCTAATGTTCTGCCACATACTTGAGGCCTAGTGTACCTCCCTAGAAATCACCAAGTGAGTACCAGTGCATAAAACGCCAGGATACAACACTTGCAACACTAGTGAGCCGCCCATCCCTGTGAGACAAGACATTAGGTGCATGTTTGGAGCCTTTAACTTTACTGTGTCCCTCCTAGAACTGCCTATTACCTCTCTTGGATTATAAATTGATGGTCACCAACATTTTCTAGCGAAGACATCCATCCGGGGAAAGAAACTGTGTGTGTGGGGCCCGTATAAGTCTGGCCTATATGGTAAAGTGATTGGACGTGTACAGAGAGTAACTTTAAGGGAAGGGCTCCTGTGTGTCATTTAACTACACAAGTAGACCTGTGTAGCTGTATTAATTACATGACTTACCAATTTGATTAAATTCCAGTTCATTAGATGTCTCCTGCTGTATGTTGTGAAGTCCATTTGTATTCTAATGTATGCTGTTCTCATTGCACCCCAGTGAAGTTGTTTTAGCTAAACGTAAACTTTGGTTTCGCACCTGGGCCACAGGGAGCTACTGGAGAAAGGTAACCAGATATTTATTCTCATTTAAAGTGATATCTGCCAATTTTTGCTCCTTAATAGTCCTCTGGTGTTATTAACTCATATTGTGTCAGTTGTGCCTAGGGAGGGTTCGAGCCACGTTTGAGGGTTAGTAGGCAGGACGTAGACCCAATAGTCTAATCAGCAGCTCCTACGGGGGTAGTGCTACATATATATATATATATATATATAGACCCACTACCTGAACAAATTAATTTAAACACAATGATTGCTGCAATGTACATAAGTAACCAAACTAAAATATACAGATAATTGAAAAAGAATCACTCCTTCTAGTCCCCTCTTTCGCCACCAATATTTATTTTTGATTATTCCTTCCTAAATACTGCTGATAACTGCCTTTTGCTGCATCAGTTTACATCAATACACATCAGTTACATCTATGAATCACTTATAAGGCATGCTAAATCAAATTCCTTGTTTAGGCCCATTGGTGCTTAGCTCTTTGGCTCGTCTATCCACCAGGATTCTCTTTTACTTAAAGTTCTAATTGGATTATCTACAATGGCCAGTGTATTTTCTACACCCCAGAATTGAAGTCCCCTAGGGTCTCTGTTGTGAACTTGGCGGAAATGGTTGGATAAATTATGTTTTTTATACCCTTTGCTAATGTTGTACACATGCTCTTTCATCCTGTCTTTAAATGTTCATTTAGTTCTTCCTACGTATAAAAAATCAGAGACACTTGAGGATATATAGTACTCCTACTGAGTCGCATGATATGAAATCTTTAATGGTATATAATTTTCCTTTTAGGGGATTTAAAAAGGGACTTCTCATTCTTCCTTTTCCATCAAATAGTGTATATTTTTGTTTTTCTGGGGAGTCTATTACATTTTTCACTCATTTATCCTTAAGGTTGGGGTCCTTTTTGTAAATTAAGTTGGGCTTTTCTTGTATTATAATCTTCAACTGTTTGTCCAATGTGAGTATCGCCCAGTGCTTTCTTATGATCCGCGCTTCTTGCTTATGTTAAATATTACACTGATATTCCCCAATCCTTTTCATTATCCTCTTTGCATTTATTTTCCAGGAGTTTGGCCCTATCCATGCCTCTGACTTTATTTCTTTCATGTTCTATGAAATCATTCTGATAACCTTTCTCTGCAAACATCTTTGCTAGTTTCTCAGTTTGCACTTCAAAGTCTGCCTTTTGGGAACAATTCCTTTTTAATATGCATAAATTACCCTCTCGGTACATTAATAAGCCGTGTTTTATGATGACAACTGTTGCTAGGTTGTCACGCCTCACGTAGCTGAGCTTAGCGTACAGAAGGTACACTCTGGTGGAAGATTCAGGCTAACCTGAGGTGCGGAGTCTAAGCGCCAACTGGTATTCACCAGAGCTCCTGATGGTGGAGATGGACGTCGCTGCTTGTTGGCGCCAGCCAGGTCGCGCCACCATGAGGTGAGTGAGTTTGGATCCGGAAGTGGAGGAACTAATAGGAATAGACAGAGCCGTAGTCAAATAAAGTCGTAAGCCAATGGAAATCAAGAGCCAGGAAGATCGTCAGCCAAAAGGGAAATCGAGAGCCAGGAGGGTCATCAGCTAAAGCCAGGTCATACATGGAGAAACACGGAAACCAAAAGATAGCCAGCAAAGATGCACCTAGAAGCACAAACACACGAGCAAAGAACTGCAAGACAACAGGTGGTATATACAGTATAAATCCTGTGTCCAATCAGAGTCTATAAAAGACAGCAGTCAGCACATGTCCAAGATGGCTGCAGACAGGAAGGCAAGGTAAGACCTTGACAGTATCCTCCCCTCAATGGCCCCTCCTCCGCGGGGCACAAAACACGGTTTCTGAGGAAAGCGGGCATGGAAAGAGCGGAAAAGGGCGGGAGCATGAACATCAGTGAAGGAAATCCAGGAGCGCTGCTCAAGGCCATAACCTCTCGAGTGCACCAGGTATTGAACCTGACCTCAGATGCTGCTAACCCCATGCTCCTCATGATTGCCCACACTAATGGGACGAAGGCGAGGAACAGAAGAAGTAAAACCATTGCAAACCAGTGGCTTCAAAAGTGACACGTGAAAGACTTTTGAGATACGCATGCCAGGAGGAAGATCAAGGGCATAGGCCACCGCATTCACCTTACGGAGGATGCGAAGAGGCCCAACAAAACGAGGTTCCAGTTTTGTAATGGTACCCTGAGGTTGAGATTACGGATCGACAACCACACCCTCTCCCCGACCTGGTACAAAGGAGCAGGTTAACGTCTCTGGTCTGCCTGGAGCTTCTGACGCTGTGCAGAGACCTATAATGACTCTTGAATCTGCACCCAAGAGGAACGGAGGACACGAAAGATGATCCTCCAATACCGGGATGTCCTGTGGAGAGAACAACTCAGGCAACGGCTGAAAACCATAATTGGCCATGAATGGAGACATCCCGTAAGACGAGTAAGTGGCAGAGTTCCTGACAAACTCTGCCCAGGGTAGCAGGTCAACCCAATTGTCCTGATGGTCAGAGATATAGCAGCGAAAAATAATAAAAGTAATGCAGCGCTGGTATTGAGTGTACAAATAAATAAATAAATAAATAAATATGTGAAAAAAGTAACCAGACATTCAAGTCAATATGTGCAAATAGTGCAAAAATTGTGCAAAAAAATGATATGAATATATGTTAAAGTGCATTATAACATAAACCATATTACTGATCATTAAAGTGCATAATGCCAATCCATATATAGTAAATAAAAACAAGGAAGTCCATCCAATTCAGGGAAAGTGGATAAAATATTATCTGTAGAAAAGTCCACCAAAGTGCAAGGTGCAGAATCTCCTCACGTGAAATATTATTCGCTTTGGTGTGTGTGATCACCACTGATATGTGAGGTAAGAAGGGGGCTTACCAGATATATAGGACCCAATAGAGCTTACACCCTTTAGGTCACTCACATATATAGAGAAGAATAGTTGCCTCTGTGTCTCTAATGCTGGAATGTCTTCAGTGCTCAAGTACAACGTCCAAACACATCACAAAACCCGTATATGGAAATCAGTGGATATCCTCTTGGAATCCAAGGCAGGATGTCCTTCACATAAGCTCATAAAACAAAAAGCTCACATAGTGTGTACCGATAAAAGAACCATATATTTTAAAAGTAGGAACACTTACAGTATTCAGTGGGAAAAAGCGCTTCTAAATGTATATAAAATCCAGGTCAAAATGAACGCAACACCTGTAGCTGACCCTTGTAGTTGATTCATATAGCCAGTGGCGTTGCATGGGGGGTACAGAGGGGTCTGGTGGCACCAGGTGCAAAATTTAGGGGGAGGAAATCCCGCGCCCCCATGTCACTCCCGAGCTGCTATGGTGTCCCCGCGCTCCAGGCCGCCATGTCCCCTGTCAGGCTGCGCCCTGTTATTGGGCGAATAGGGTCATGTGCGGCAGCAGGGGGCCTGGCCCGTCTCAGATCCCTGGAGTCCTGTCTCCGCCTCCGTCTCTGAATGTGAACCGCAAAGGTCTTCTCCTCCTCCTCTCCTCAAGCCTGGATCTCAGGTAAGTCAGCAACCACACAGGCAGACAGAGAGTGAGTTAGGGGAGAGCAGTAAGGGTCACGCTGTGTAGTTCAGTATAGGAATAGTGTAGATAGGACAGTGTACAGTAATGGTTAGTGTAGTGGGCAGTGTAGTGTAGTGCAGTGTAGTTGGCAGTGTAGTGTAGTGGTCAGTGTAGTGTAGTGGGCAGTGTAGTGTAGTGGTCAGTGTAGTGGTCAGTGTAGTGTAGTGGGCAGTGTAGTGGGTAGTGTAGTGGGCAGTGTAGTGCAGTGGAGTGGGCAGTGTAGTGTAGTGGGCAGTGCAGTGTAGTGTAGTGGGCAGTGTAGTGGGCAGTGCAGTGTAGTGTAGTGGTCAGTGTAGTGTAGTGGGCAGTGTAGTGTAGTGTAGTGGGCAGTGTAGTGGGCAGTGTAGTGTAGTGGGCAGTGTAGTGTAGTGGACAATGTGGTGTAGTGTAGTGGGCAGTGTAGTGTAGTGGGCAGTGTAGTGTAGTGGGCAGTGTAGTGTAGTGGCCAGTGTAGTGAAGTGGCCAGTGTAGTGTAGTGTAGTGTAGTGTAGTGTAGTGGGCAGTGTAGTGTATTGGACAGTGTAGTGTAGTGGGCAGTGTAGTGTAGTGGGAAGTGTAGTGTAGTGTAGTGGGCAGCGTAGTGTAGTGGGCGGCAGTGTAGTGTAGTGTGTAGTGTAGTGGACAGTATAGTGTAGTGGACAGTGTTGTGTACTACTACACTGACACTACACTACTATACTGACTACTACACTGTCCACTACATGACACTGACCACTACACTACACTGCCCACTACACTACACTGCCCACTACACTGCACTGCACTACACTGCCAACTACACTACACTGCACACTACACTAAGCTGACCACTACACTACACTGCCCACTACACTAGGCTGCCCACTACACTACACTGCCCACTACACTACACTGCCCACTACACTACGCTGACCACTACACTACACTGCCCACTGCACTACGTTGCCCACTACACTACACTGCCCACTAAACTATGCTGCCCACTACACTACACTGCCCACTACACTGTTCAAGCTGGTCAGTGTAGTGTAGTGGACAGTGTAGTGTAGTGGTCAGTGTAGTGTAGTGGACAGTGTAGTGTAGTGGGCAGTGTAGTGTAGTGGGCAGTGTAGTGTAGTGGGTAGTGTAGTGGGCAGTGTAGTGTAGTGGACAGTGTAATGTAGTGGTCATCGTAGTGTAATGGATAGTGTAGTGTAGTGGACAGTGTAGTGAAGTGGACAGGTAGGTCAGTGTAGTGGTCAGTTTAGGAATCAGGTAGGTTATTGAAGTGGACAGGTAGGTCAGTGTAGGAATCAGGTAGGTTAGTGTAGTGGTCAGTGTAGGAATCAAACTGGTCAGTAATATTGTAGTAAGGGACTCAGGGAGTGCTAAAAGTCCGCAGGTTGGATGGGCGCAAATTACTTGCCTTGCCTCGGGCGCTGACAACCCACGCTACGCCACTGCATATAGTAATGCCATTCATTTATTATAAATACATTTTCTTAACTTAGAAACCAGCAGATAGTACTTCCTAATTAAAATTGTATATGAATGATGCTGTTGTGAATTCAGCCTAATTCTACAAAGAAAATATATTCACCAAATTATACAAAGACAAATACTGAGCAATAAGTTCATAAAAGCCAATCAGTAATGTGCGTTCAACTATTTGCAATTAGTTGGAAGTGCATGTTGTCTGGTTTCTTAACTGAAATGCCTTTTTCATTTTATACCAAACATACAGTTTCTATAACCACCTTATACTGATCTACGGGATATTTCTGCAAGGTGGCCTGTAATTTCAGTTGATTATGCATAATTTCCCTGTGGTAACTCAGATTTTATCAGAGAATTATAAATAAGTACAGCAGATAAAATCAGTATTGAACACGTCACCATTTTTCTAGGTAAATACACTGCTCAAAAAACTAATGAAACACTTTGAAAACACATCAGATCTCAATGGAGAAAAATATCATGCTGGATATCTATACTGATTGTCAGGACCCAAGCCTGACCTCTGATCATGACACTGATATGGAGTAGGTAATGTGTTAGGAATGAAAGGATGCCACATCCAATCTACAGAGGGCTGAATTCAAAGACACCCCGAAAATCAAAGTGAAAAAATTATGCAGCAGGTTAGTCCATTTTTCTGAAATTTCATTGCAGCAACTCAAAATGGTACTCAGTAGTTTGTATGGCCCCATGTGCTTGTATGCCCCATGTGCCTGACAAGATCTGGGCATGCTCCTAATGAGACGACGGATGGTGTCCTGAGGTATTTCCTCCCAGATCTGGACCAGGGCATCACTGAGCTCCTGAACAGACTGAGGTGCAACCTGGCAGCATTGGATGGACCGCAACATAATGTCCCAGAGGTGATCTATTGAATTTAAGTAAGGCAACTGTGGGGGCCATTCAATAGTATCAATTCCTTCATCCTTCAGGAACTGGCTGCATACTGTCACCACATTAGGCCAGGCATTGTTGTGCACCAGGAGGAACCCAGGACCCGCCTCACCAGTGTATGGTCTGACAATGGATCCAAGAATTTCATCCTGTTACCTATTAGCAGTCAGGGTGCCATTGTCTCTGTGCGCTCCTCCATGGATTTGCCTCCCAAGATCATCACTGACCCACCACCAAACTGGTCATGCTGAATGATGTTACAGGCAACATAATGTTCTGTACGGCTTCTCCAGACCCTTTCACGTCTGTCATATGTGCTCAGGGTGAACCTGCTCTCATCTGTGAAAAGCACAGGGAGCCAGTGGCGGACCTGCCAATTCTGATGTTCAATGGCAAATGCCAATCAAGCTCCACGGTTCCGGGCAGGGAGTACAGGGCCCACTAGAGGATGTCAGGCCCTCAGGCCACCCTCATGAAGTCTGTTTCTGATTGTTTGGTCAGAGACATTCACACCAGTGGCCTGCTGGAGGTAATTTTGTAGGGCTCTGGCAGCGCTCATCCTGTTCCTCCTTACACAAAGGAGCAAATACCAGTCCTGCTAATGGGTTTAGGACCTTTTATGGCCCTTTCCAGCTCTCCTAGAGTAACTGTGTGTCTCCTGGAATCTCCTCCTTGCTCTTGAGACTGTGCTGGGAGACACAGCAAACCGGCAATGGCAAGTATTGATGTGTTTTCCCGGAGGAGTTGGACTGCCTCTGCAACCTCTATAGGATCCAGGTATCGCCTCATCCTACCAGTAGTGACACTGACCCTAGCCAAATGCAAAACTAGCGAAAAACAGTCAGAAAAGATGAGTAGGGAAAAAAAAGTCAATGGCCTCCACCTGTAAAACCACTCCTGTTTTGGAGGTCATCTCACCACCGCTCCCGTAGACGTCCAATGACGAAACGTGCGTAGGGCGGAACCTAACGTCAACGTCACTTCCGGTCCGCAGCTCGCCGAGTGTGGAACGCGGAAGCTTCTCCGGCGCTGTCTGCACCTTGTCTGACACGATCTGCTGCACTCGTTTTTTAAATGTGAGTTACTACTAACCTTTTGAAACTCCTTTATTATAAGCCACACTAAGAGGTCCTTTTCTCCCCTACACTCAGATGGGATACATCGGTCCGTAAGGACTTTTTGGGGACAGGTCTGAGAGTCTTACTACCCTATACATATATATGAGCAGTATCTTGATGCGGGGTAAGTGCGACCTCTAGTGGTCATATTGGAGATTTCTCATACAAAAGGTACCCACTATTATCTTCACCATTTTATTACTATTTATTCATTATTCATATATCACATTATTTATTGGGATACCAACCATACCTTGCCACATTTTAAATATTTATTCATATTTCGCCCAGTGTTTTTAGTCCACTATTAATTATTTATATTTATATTCGATCAATTCTGTCACTTGAACAACATTTCACACATTTATATTTGCACTAAGTATATTTTATTTATATTTATTTTGCACTGAGCACTTTTTCCTCAATTACATTCACTTCTTGTACTCGCTGTACATACTCTAGGGAGCGCCGTTTCCAACTTTTTTCTCCCCATATCACATTTAACCCCTAAGTTTTAGGGGTTGGTTGGTGGCTGCAACCCAATTATTTTTAGAGGCTCAGAAGTTCTCATCCATAGCGCTGGTTCCTCCCTTTCTTTACTATCATCTCATTTTTGACCATCTAGTGCACCTGTTGGTAATTTTATTAACACCAAAGAAGCTGAAACTGATTAACAACCCCCTCTGCTACTTAACTGACCAGATCAATATCCCAGGAGCTTAATTGACTTGATGCTATACTCTGATTAAAAAGTGTTCCTTTAATTTTATTTGCAGTTTATATTTCTAAAGGTGCTATTAACATGAACATTTCACCACATTTTGGTAACAACCCATGCAACCCATACATAGAAAAAACCCAAAACAAATACTTTCAGAAATTAAGTTATGTGTAATAAAATGGAATGACACAGGGAAAAAGTATTGAACATGCTAACTAAAATGTATTTATTACTTCGTACATAATCCTTTGTTGGTAATGACAGCTTAAAGATGCCACCTGTATGGGGAATCTAGTCGCATGCATTGCTCAGGTGTAATTTTGGCCCATTCTTCTACACAAATGGAAGAATCTTAAAAGGTTCCATGGGACTCTTTTATGAACTGTGATCTTTAGTTCTTTCCATAGATTTTCTATTGGATTCAAGTCAGTTGATTGGCTGGGCAATACTAGCAGCTTTATTTTCTTTCTTTCTTTGAAACCAATTGAGAGTTTCCTTGGCTCCTTGGCTTTGTGTTTGCTAGTACCGTATGCTCAAAAACAGCCCTACACCATGATTTCCCACCTCCATAATTCACTGTTGGTATGGTGTTTTTGGGGTGATGTGCAGTGCCATTTGACCTCCAAACATGGTGGGTATTATGGCATCCAAAGAATTTATTTTGGTCTCATCTGACCAGACAATATTCTCCCAGTATTTCATAAGCTTGTCTAAATGTTGTGCAACAAATTTTAAGCAAGCTTTTATATGCTTTTTCTTCAGCAATGGAGTCTTGTGTGGTGAGCATGCATATACTGTAGGCCACGGCGGTTGAGTGCATTACTTATTGTTTTTTTTTAAACAATTGTACCTGCTAATTCCAGGTCTTTATGAAGCTCTCCACAAGTGGCCCTTGGCTCTTGGACATCTCTTCCGATAAATCTTTTTACTCCTCTGTCAGAAATCGTGCGGGGAGCACCTGATCATAGCCGGTTTATGGTGAAATGATGTTCTTTCCACTTTCGGATAATGGCCCCAACAGTGCTCACTGGAACATTAAGAAGTTTAGAAATCCTTCTGTACACAATGCCGTCAGTATATTTTGCAATAATAAGGCCTCATGCTCACAGGACATTAATTTAACTCTCCTAGAGGCCAGCAGAGTTTTTGCAGAAAAAATGCCTAACGCTTGTATAAGTGTCTTAAGCTTTTACAAGCTTTTAGGAGCTTTTACAGGCATCAAGCTCTTGGGCATTAGTTCAATTTATTGGCCAGAATAAATAATTTATTCTGGTCACTGAAATTTATTGCTGCTCAATCACTAATGTTTAACAGCTTTTAGAAGCTGTTAGCAGCTTCTAGCAAGTGTTAGCAGCTTCAAACTTTTTTTTTTCTGCCTAAATTGCTGCTACTGAACGCACTGGGAGTGGGTTTTTTTTCCTGCCTCTAACAGCCTCTAAAAGCTCTTGCCACTAAACACTGCTAAAAGCCTGTGTGTGTATGGACACATAGGCTAACATGGAGAGACGTTTAACTACTTCAATACAGTGCACTTTCACCCCCTTCCGGCCCAGGCCAATTTTCAGCTTTCAGCGCTGTCACACTTTGAATGACAATTGCGCGGTCATGCTACACTGTACCCATATGAAATTTTTATCAGTATTTAATCACTGCTGGGTGATTCATTTCTTACAAAAAAAAAAAAAAGACAGAAAATTTTGAAAAAAAAAAGTTTTCTTATTTTCTGTGAGTACATTTTGAAAACAAATACTTTTTCTCCTTCGCTGATGTGCGCTGATGAGGCGGCACTGATAGGCTGCACTGATGGGCACTGATGAAGTGGCACTTATGGGCACTGATGAGGTGGCACTGATGAGGAGGTACTAATATGCCGCACTGATGGGCACTGATAGGCGGCACTGAAAGGCAGCACTGATGGGTACTGAGAGGTGGCACTGATGGGCGGCACTGGGCACTGATGGGTGGCACTGATGAGCACTGACAGGCGGCACTGATGGAGACTGATGGGCAGCACCATCAGTGCCCATAGTGCTGCCAGTCAGTGCCTAGATGAGCAGGCACTGATGGGCACTGACTGGCAGCACTATGGGCACTGATTGTGGGCACTGATGGTGGCACTGTGGGCGCTGATGGTGGGCACTGATTGGCACTGTGTTTCACTTTTTTGTAATCAGGGCACTGATGATCAGTGCCCTGATTACCTGTCCTGGTCTCCCCTGTGAGGAGGAGCCGCTGATCGGCTCTCTTCGCCTCACACTCTGACAGTGTGAGGCGAGGAGAGCCAATAAACGGCACTTCCTCATTTACATGTGACCGGCTGTGATTGGACACAGCCGATCACATGGGTAAAGAGCCATGTCATTGGCTCTTTACCAAGATCAGGGTCACGCCGTGTCCTAGTAACACGGCGTGGCCACAATCGCCGTCCCGGGGGCGGCGAGAGAGGCTGTTCTGGTGCGCCGTCATATGATGGCGTCCCAGAACAATAGCTGCACCGCTCTGCTGTCATTTGACGGTGGGCGTGCGGCAAGTGGTTAAAGCCAGGAAAAAAGCAGAAGCAGCTGTGAAAACTTATAGTGTGCATGAGGTCTAAGGCTGCGAAGTCTTGAGAGAGCTCTTTGCCTTTCGGCCTCATGCACACAGGGTGTTTGAAAAAACAAGCTGCAAAGCCAGTTCTGACGACAAGAAAAAGCAGCTGTAAAAACGTGCTTTTAGAAGCGTTTTGTATTGACGTTAATGCATGTTTTAGCCATGTTTAGCAACGTTAGCGTTTAGCAGCCTTTCTCTGCTCTCTTCTATTTTCCAACCTCAAATCCAACTACTAAAGCTTCCAAACGTCAAACGCTGTATGCCTTTAGCAGCGTCAGGCGTTTTTACAGCTTAACGCTGCTGCTCCAGAACGTACTGGCCCTGGGTTTTTTTTACAGCTTGAAAACGCCTATGCCACTTACACCTCCTAAAAGCCTGTGTGTGCATGAGGCCATAGAATAACACAGGAGGCATTTTTAAGATGCAAAAAAACGTCTGACGCTCCTAAAAGCAGCTGTAAAAACGCACAGTGTGCATGAGGCCTTACCCATCATGAGAGGTTTCTTTTGTAACACCGTGGTAAAGAGATAACTTTTTATAGGCCATCAGTTGAGACTGAACCAGCTGATATTAATTTGCACTGACAAGGGGCAGGATTGCTTTCTAATTACTAATAGATTTTAGCTGGTGTCTTGGCTATGCCATGGCTTTGCCATGCCTATTTGCACCTCCCTTTCTTCATGTGTTCAATACTTTTTCCCTGTGTCATTCCATTTTATTACACATAACCTAATTTCTGAACTTTTGTTTTGGTTTCTTTGTATGTATGAATTGCATGGATTGTTACCGACATGTGGTAAACATTTCATGTCAAAAGCACCCTTAGAATTATATTTAACTAGAAAAATGATGACGTGTTCAATACTTATTTTACCTGCTGTGTATGTCACAAAGACTGCAATGACAGAGATTGCAAGATGCAAAGACCGATCCTTGTTCTCTGTGAACAAATATATATCTATGTTGTATTGTTCTTATTTTACAAAATACCTAATTTGATATGTGTGTCACATTGACTCACTATGCTACAGTACTTTTGAAGAGGATTTCAAATTGTCTAAAATTATTCTCAGGCACAAGGTCAGAAATCCATGAAAAACCATCTGATGACTGGCACTATTTCAGACATAAACAAGGATACTGTTCTCACTTCATTGGGTATGTGGGTGTTGAAATCTGTGTTTGTGGAGCTCAGGAGCAGTTGTGCACAAGCCTGTGGGTGTGTTATTCATATGAATTTAAAGGTTAATGTTAAGGTATTTCATTGCAACATGACTATGTCATTCTTCATCACTTTTTGACCAAAAAAAAAAAAAAAACTGTTGAACCTACTTTGCATCTACAATAAGTTAATAACAATATTTTCTCTGTGATTTAAGGGACATACATGGCAGCACTCTAGTTATCACATTGAAACAACAATAGATGCCTTGTCCCCTCATGGGGTTTGGGTTATTACATTTGTGTGACTCTAGATCAGTGGACTCCAAACATTCCAAAGAAAGGGACAGTTTACTGTCATTCAGACTTTAGGGGGGCTGGACTGTGTAAAGTGGGAGTAAACAATGCCTGATCTTTGGTTTTAGGGGGGGAGATGGTTGGTGTCAGTGGGAGGAATAGTGACCCATTTTTGTTTTCAGGGAATTACACCCCATCTTTGATGTCAGTGAAAGGAATACTGCCCCACTGTTGGTGTCAATGGCAGGAATAATGCCTCAAGGGCTGGATAAATAGCAAGCAAAGTGCCGCAGTTTGGAGATCACTACTCTAGATCATGTAATAAGGGTTTTGGAGGACCTCTTAAAATATAATTAATAGCCATTTTTTCTGTATTCACACATACTGTATATATGTTTTTGACTGCGCCATTCAGCAAACAATTAGTCTGAGTGACAAAGAACATTTTCCACAATTGCTTTCAGTCCCTATGTCCTATCATAGTAGTTTATTCCAGGCATATAAACATGTTTTGTCTAATAAAGCACTTTATATTATTGTATAGCTGCTTGTAAAGTTCATACCCTAAGCTTTCTTCTATCTGTCTCATGGCAATCTTTCTGTACTTGTAGGGTCTTTAAAGGGATAAGATATGGGACATTGTGCATGTACATATTGCAAACATGTTATTTGTTTGAATTGACACTGGATCTCACTTGTTTACTTGATTAAACTTAACTAACTGAAAAGAAGCCTTACATAACCTCCCCAAATTAAAGGCTGCAGCTACACACCATATATACACATGCTTCTCTCTTCTGCATACCACACCCAGTCTTCTGTTCCTTTCTTTTACTGATCCATATAGCCCAGCACTCCTGCCTTGAGCCTCCTGCTACCAATTCTACTGGAAGAGATAACCATGACATTAAGAGGTCCTCATTATCAGTTGTAAACTGCCATGGCCTGTCTGCAACCTGGTGAGTTGAACAGCAAAAGAGAACACTGGCTTCCAGGTGAGCAAGTAAGAAGGTAAGCCTTTGTATTTACCCCCCCCCCTTCCCTGGCCAAAAAAAATGTTTCATCCATGCAGGGGTTCTGCACCCCAGAGTTGGGATATAGAAAAAGCTAGGGAATAGTAACAACTACAATATAATACTTTAAATGAAAACATTTTAAAGGAGTCTTCAGTTCACTTGATGTAATGATGGTTTAGTATAACTACAGATAGGGCCAGTGATAAGGGGGGGGGGGGGGGGCGCCAGTCCTCCTGTAGGGGACCCGGGGCACACAGGGGGGCCCCAACAGCACAGGGAATCTGTGTGGTCAGGAGGAGGGGCAATTACAGAAGGAAGCCCTGTGCGACTCTCTGCAACAGCTGAAAGCCAGTTTCTCCCCCTCCTGCCAGCTTTCACCTGCTACAGGAGAGACACAGGGCATCATTCCTGTAATTGCTTCTCTGACACTGATCCCCCTCCCTGTTCTGCCTGCTTCTGACCCCCTCCCCCTTCCCATGTGCCCCCTTATCACTGTGACGCCCCCCCCACATACACACACACACAAAAAATAACAAAGTGTAAAAAAACAATAATAATAATAATTAAACATAGTAATAAATACATTTAAATAAAATAACTGTAAACATTTTAAACATTTAAAAAAAAATGTAAAAAAAATATTTAAAAAGGGCTAATTCACACAGGTTCTCAGTTATATTTGTGTCTGCTAATAATGATTTTAGTGTATTTTTAGTGAAAATATTGTCTAAATACAAGGGGGGGGGTCACCAGGTAGGCTGTATAGGGCCCTGTGATTTCTAACTGCAGCCCTGACTACAGTGCCTTGAAAAAGTATTCATATGCCTTGAAATGTTCCACATTTTTTCATGTTACCACCAAAAACATAAATGTATTTTATTGGGATTTTATGTGATAGACCCACACACAAAGTGGCATATAATTGTGAAGTGGAAGGAAATGATAAATGGTTTTCAAAATTTTTTACAAATAAATATCTGAAAAGTGTAGAATGCATTTGTTTTCAGCCCCCTTTACTCTGATACCACTAACTAAAATCTAGTGGAACCAATTACCTTCAGAAGTCACCTAATTAATAAATAGAACCCACCTGTGTATAATTTATTCTCAGTATAAATACAGCTGTTCTGTGAAGCCCTCAGAAGTTTGTTAGAGAACCTTAGTGAACAAACAGCCTCATGAAGGCCAAGAAACACACCAGACAGGTCAGGGATAAAGATATAGAGAAGTTTAAAGCAGGGTTAGGTTATAAAAAAATATCCCAAGTTTTGAACATATGGAGCACTGTTCAATCCATCATCCGAAAATGGAAAGAGTGTGGCGCAACTGCAAACCTACCAAGACATGGCTGTCCCTCTAAACTGACAGGCCAGGCAAGGAGAGCATTAATCAGAGAAGCAACCAAGAGGCCCATGGTAACTCTGGAGGGGCTGCAGAGATCCAAAGCTCAGGTGAAAGAATCTGTCCACAGGACAACTATTAGTTGGAAGTGGAAGTCTGGAATAAAGAAAGCCATTGTTGAAAGAAAGGCCGTAATAAGTCCTGTAAGCAGTTTGCATGAAGCGATGTGGCGGGCACAGCAAACATGTGGAAGAAGGTGCTCTGGTCAGATGAGACCAAAATTTAACTTTTTAGCCTAAATGCAAAACGCTAGGTGTGGCGGAAAACTAACATTGCACATCACCCTGAACACACCATCACCACCGTGAAATATGGTGGTGGCAGCATCATGTTGTGGGGCTGCTTTTCTTCAGCAGGAACAGGGAAGCTGGCCAGAGTTAATGGGAAGATGGATGGAGCCAAAGACAGGGCAATCTTAGAAGATGATCTGTTAGAGTCTGCAAAAGACTCGAGACTGGGGCGGAGGTTCACCTTCCAGCAAGACAACGACCCTAAACATACAGCCAGGGCTACAATGGAATGGTTTAGATTAAAAGAATATTCACGTGTTAGAATATCCCAGTCAAATTTCAGACCTAAATTCAATTGAGAATCTGTGGCAAGACTTGAAAATTGCTGTTCACAGACGCTCTTTATCCAATCTGACAGAGCTTGAGTCATTTTGCAAAGAAGGATGGTCAAAAACTTCACTCTCTAGTAGGGTTGAGCGAACCCGGACTGTATTGTTCAGGATCGTACCGGACTTTTGGGTATTCGGTACCCGGACACGGACCCGAACATCTCACTGTATGTTCGGGTACTGTCCATTGTTCGGTAATGTTATTTGATGTTTTGGCGTGGTTTTAATGGCGCGGTTTCAACAGGTGCAAGGAAGCCAATCAGCAAGCGTTTAACTAGTGTGCCCTTAGAAGCCATCACAGCCATGCCTACTAATGGCATGGCTGTGATTGGCAAGTCTAGCATGTGACCCAGAGTCTATATAAGCTGGAGTCACATAGCGCCCCGTGTCACTCTGCTCAAACTATACTAGGGAGAGGTTCCTGATGCTGCTGAGGGAGAGATAGGGAGATTATTGTAGGGTCAGGCTGGAGATTGCTTTGAGGGAAAGAATAGGAAGAATCTTCTTTAATCAGACAGCAATCATAAACATTGATTGTATTGTGTGGGGGTGCAGTGCACGATTTTTATGCCCTGACCTGAGCCCAGTGAGGAGGAGAAAGGAGAAAACTTTTATCAGTCTGTTAGGTGGGTGGCGTGCGGTGCTGCACATTTAATGCAAGCTCAGTGCATATGTGTCTGTTTAATCTGCATTTAAAAAAAGAAAAAAACTTTTTTTCTTCATATTTTACTTTGACATACATTGTTTAGACAGACACTGCTTTTCTAACCTGCTCTTCAAAAAGCACCAATGTAAGGGGAAAATAATTATTTCTCAGTATTTAGGGAAAAAAAATATTTTTCAGTTTTTCATTAAAATGTTTTTTTTTTTTATTATTCAATAGCGGAAGAGAACAACAACAGTATCCAACCTGTTAGGCGTGCGGTGTGTAGCGGCCATTTCATGCAAGCTGAGTGCATATGTGTCTGCTTAATCTGCATTTAAAAAAGAAAAAAAACTTTTTTCCTTCATATTTTACTTTGACATACATTGTTTAGACAGACACTGCTTTTCTAACCTGCTCTTCAAAAAGCTCCAATATAAGGGGAAAATAATTATTTTTCAGTATTTAGGGAAAAAAAAATATTTTTCAGTTTTTCATTCAAATGGGTTTTTTATATTCAATAGCGGAATAGAACAACAACAGTATCCAACCTGTTAGGCATGCAGTGTGTAGCGGCCATTTCATGCAAGCTAAGTGCATATGTGTCTGCTTAACCACTTACCGCCCGCCCGCCGTCATATGACGGCGGGACGGTGCGGCTATTATCCTGGGCGGACGTCATATGACGTCCGCCCATTCAAGCACGGCAGGCGCGCGATCGCGGGCGCGCCGCCGTGCACTGCCGGTGTCGGTGTGTCCCCGGGACACAGCCGGTCACCGGCAGGGGGGAAACAGCCAATAGGCATGGCTGTTTCCCACGTGATCGGCTGTGTTCCAATGACACAGCCGATCACAATGGAGGCGGCCGGGAGATGACCGCGCATGCGCGATCGGGAGCGCGCAGCGCGGTCATGTCGGTGGCACTGTGTTCCGTAGGAACACAGCTGTCACCGGCGGTAGTAAACAGTCACTGACAGTGACTGTTTACTATGTGATCGGCTGTGAATCCATTCACAGCCGATCACAAAATGTAAACACAGAGCAGTAACTCACTGTTACTAGCTCTTCTCTCCTCATACAGTTTCCAGTATGAGGGGAGAAGAGCTAGAAATAGTGAGTTACTGCTCTGTACACATGTACAAAGTAAAATCACACTAAAATCACAGTAATAAAGGTCCCCCCACACAGTCCTCAGCCCCCCCCAATGTCACCTGTCACCCAACAGTCACCTCATCAGTGCCCAGAAATTGACACCCATAACGTTCACATGTGAGCGCAGCGATCGCGGGCAAAATCACCGCGATTCTGCCCGCGATCCGGAAATCATTGCAAATTGCGGGACGCCTGTGCGTTGCCCGTGATTTGCAATAGCACCCCAAACGCTGTGCGATGTTGCCGCCATTTCCGCCTGCCGAATCGCAGTAACATCGCGCAAACATCGCATGACGCCCAAAAAAGTACAAGAGTTTCTTTGGGGCGTCATGCGTTGTTTGCGTGATGTTACCGCGATTCGGCAGGCGGAAATCGCAGCAACATCGCACAGCGGGCAACGCACAGGCGTCCCGCCATTTGCAATGATTTCTGGATCACGGGCAGAATCGCAGTGATTCTGCCCGTGATCGCTACGCTCACATGTGAATGTAGCCTAAAGTTCACCGGTCACCAGAGACTGCCATCAGTACCGCCGTGCACCATCGCCCGTCACCTGTCACCCATCAGTGACCATCGCCCCGTCACCTGTCACCCCATCAATCACCGTCACCTGTCACCCCATCAGTCATCGTCATCTGTCACCCCATCAGTCATCGTAACCTGTCACCCCATCAGTCATCGTCACCTGTCACCCCATCAGTCACCGTCATCTGTCACCCTATCAATCATCGTCACTTGACACCCCATCAGTGATCGTCACTTGTCACCCCATCAATCATCGTCACATGTCACCCGGTCAGTGATTGTCATCTGTCACCTCATCAATCATCGTCACCTGTCACCTCATCAATCATCATCACCTGTCACCCCATCAGTCATCATCACCTGTCACCCCATCCGTCATCGTCACCTGTCACCCCATCAGTCATCGTCACCTGTCACCCCATCAGTCATCGTCACCTGTTTGCCATATACATGCAATCACTTACTGACCGCCTAACGACTATATGCGTCGGCCATTAAAAGCTAAATACTGGGGTTATGGCAGAAGATAGCCCCCATAACCCCGGTATTTTTTGAAACGGCGGGCGGTCGGCTTTCAGATAAGGGTGGTCCCAGTGGCGGATTCGCCGCGGAATTACCCTTACGGTGCAGGGGAAGAGGTGCCCCCCCCCCTCCTGCCGCGTCCCAGACGTTTTCCCAGCTTACCGGACCCGCCGGCAGCGGGGAAAACTATCCGGTCCCGGATCCTCAGAGACAGGAAGTCGAGTGAGGGCAAGATGGCCCTCACTCAACTCTATGGTCTTGGAGGACCGGAGCTACGTCAAAAGACGTTGCCTAGCAACCGGTTTAAAGGGCCGCTTTTTTTTTTTGCTTTTTTTTTTTTCCTCTTTCAACAATTTTTTTTTTTTTTTTTCTTTTTTAGTGTAGTTGTGAGGTGTGAGGTCTTTTTGACCCCAGATCTCACAATAAAGAGGACCTGTCATGCCTATTTCTATTACAAGGGATGTTTACATTCCTTGTAATAGGAATAAAAATTATCAAAACATTTTTTTTTTTAAACTGTGTAAAAATAAAAAAATAATAAATAAAATAAATAGGAAAAAAAAAAAAAAAAAAAAAATTAAAGCGCCCTGTCCCCGTTAGCTCGCGCGCAGAAGCAAACGCATACGCAAGTCCCGCCCACATATGTAAACGGTGTTCAAACCATACATGTGAGGTATCGCCGCGATCGTTAGAGCGAGAGCAATAATTTAAGCCCTAGACCTCTTCTGTAACTCTAAGCTAGTAACCTGCAGAAATTTTTAAAATGTTGCCTATGGGGATTTTTAAGTACCAATGTTTGGCGCCATTCTGTGAGCATGCGCAATTTTGAAGCATGACATGTTGGGTATCTAATTACTCGGCGTAACATTATCGTTCACATTATGGAAAAAAAATTTGCTAAATTTACTGGTTTCTTATTTTTTAGATCAAAAAAGTGATTTTTTTTCCAAAAAATCGCATTTGGAAGACTGCTGCGCAAATATGGTGTGATAAAAAATATTGCAACAATCTCCATTTTATTCTCTAGGGTCTCTGCTAAAAAAAAATATATAATGTTTGGGGGTTCCAAGTAGTTTTCTAGCAAAAAAATGATTTTAGCTTGTAAACACCAAGTGTCAAAAATAGGCCCAGTCTTAAAGTGGATAAATGGACAACTTTGTGTAAAGCGCTACTTGGATGTTAGGCCTATGTATGTGGCCAGGCTGTGAAAAAGTGTTACACATGTGGTATCGCCATACTCAGGAGGAATAGCAGAATGTATTTTGGGGTGCAATTTTTGCTATGTACATGCTATGTGTTAGAAATATTGCATAAATGGACAGCTTTGTGTAAAAAAAAATGTGTTTTCATTTTCTTTCCACATTTTCCAAAAACTTGTGGAAAAAAATGACATATTCAAAAGACTCATTATGCCTCAAAAATTATACGTTGGGGTGTTTGCTTTCCAAAATGGGGTCGTTTTATAGGGGTTTCCATTGTCCTGGTGCTCCAGGGCCTTCAAAAGTACGATAGGTTGTCAGGAAATTATATGTGAAATTTGTGCTCCTAGAATGCCGGACGGTGCTGGTTGGATGTTAGGCCTCTGTATGTGGCCAGGCTGTGAAAAAGTCTCACACATGTGGTATCGCCATACTCAGAAGGAGTAGTAGAATGTGTTTTGGGGTGTAGTTGCAAGTATACATGTGCTGTGTGAGAGAAATAACCTGTTAATACGGCAATTTGTAAAAAAAAATAAAAAAAAAAAAAAAAAAATCTTCATTTTGCAAAGCATTGTGGGAAAAAATGACAACTTCAAAAAACTCACCATGCCCCTTATTAAATACCTTGGAATGTCTACTTTCCAAAAAGGGGTCATTTGGGGGGTATTTGTACTTTCCTGACTTTTTAGTGTCTCAAGAAATGAGATAGGCCTTCAGTACATCAGGTGTGATCAAGTGTGATCAATTTTCAATGATTCGCACCATAGCTTGTGGACTCTATAACTTTCACAAAGACCAAATAATATACACTTACTTGGGTTATTTTTACCAAAGATAAGTAGCAGTATAAATTTTGGCCAAAATTTGTGAAGAAAAATTACTAATTTGCAAAATTTTATGACAGAAACAAAGAAAAATGCGTTTTTTCACAATATTTTCAGTCTTTTTTTATTTATAGCACAAAAAATAAAAAACCCAGTAGTGATTAAATACCATCAAAAGAAAGCTCTATTTGTGTGAAAAAAAGGACACAATTTTTGAATGGGTACAGTGTTGCATGACTGAGTAATTCTTAGTCAAAGTGTGAGAGCGCTGAAAGCTGAAAATCGGTCTGGGCAGGAAGGGGGTGAAAGTGCACTGTAGGTAAGTGGTTAATCTGCATTTAAAAAAGAAAAAAACTTTTTTTCCTTCATATTTTGCTTTGACATACATTGTTTAGACAGACACTGCTTTTCTAACCTGCTCTTCAAAAAGCACCAATGTAAGGGGAAAATAATAATTTTTCCGTATTTAGGGGGAAAAAATGATTTTTCAGTTTTTCATTCAAAAAGGTTTTTTTTTTATTCAATAGCGGAATAGAACAACAACAGTATCCAACCTGTTAGGCGTGCGGTGTGTAGCGGCCATTTCATGCAAGCTGAGTGCATATGTGTCTGCTTAATCTGCATTTAAAAAAGAAAAAAAACCTTTTTTCCTTCATATTTTGCTTTGACATACATTGTTTAGACAGACACTGCTTTTTTAACCTGCTCTTCAAAAAGCACCAATGTAAGGGGAAAATAATTATTTTTCCGTATTTAGGGAAAAAAATTATTTTTCAGTTTTTCATTCAAATGGGGTTTTTTTTATTCAATAGCGGAATAGAACAACAGTATCCAACCTGTTAGGCATGCGGTGTGTAGCGGCCATTTCATGCAACCTGAGTGCATATGTGTCTGCTTAATCTGCATTTAAAAAAGAAAAAAACTTTTTTCCTTCATATTTTACTGTGACTTACAGCGTTTAGACACTACATTTTAAATCTGCTATTCAACAAGCACCAATTAAGGGGACAATTATTTTTCAGATTTTCATTCATGCGTTACATTGCGATACACCCATTGCATACTGTTGTTGTATTTCGCTTTGCAATAAAAACCCATTTAGGGGGACAAAAAAATAAATTGCAGCCTAGTCTGCATATGTTACAGTACGATACACCCATTTCATACTGTTATATTCTGCTTTGCAATAAAAACTCATTTAGGGGGAAAAAAAGTTAATTGCCGCCTAGTCTGCATATGGTACAGTGAGATACACCCATTGCATACTGTTGTATTCCGCTTTGCAATAAAAACTCATTTAGGGGAAAAAAAAGTTAATTGCGGCCTAGTCTGCATATGGTACAGTGAGATACAGCCATTGCATACTGTTGTATTGCACATTGCAATAAAAAAACATTTAGGGAAAAAAAAAGTTAATTGCGGCCTAGTCTGCATATGGTACAGTGAGATGCACCCATTGCATACATTTGTATTCCGCTTTGCAATAAAAACCCATTTAGGGGATAAAAAGTTAATTGCGGCCTAGTCTGCATATGTTACTGTGAGATACACCCGTTGGATACTGTTGTTCTATTCCGCTATTCAATAAACACCCATTTAGGGAAAAAATATTAAATTGCAGTCTAGTCTGTATCTGTACGTGTGAGATACACCCGTTGTATACTGTTGTTCTATTCCGCTAGGCCTAGTCTGTATCTGTATGTGTGAGATACACCCTTTTAGATACTGTTGTTCTATTCTGCTATTCAATAAACACCCATGTAGGGGAAAGAAATATATTAAATTGCGGTTTAGTCTGTATCTGTATGTGTGAGATACACCCTTTGTATACTGTTGTTCTATTCCGCTATTCAATAAACACCCATATAGGGAAAAAATATTAAATTGCGGCCTAGTCTGCATATGTCACTGTGAGATACACCCTTTGGATACTGTTGTTCTATTCTGCTATTCAATAAACACCCATTTAGGGACAAAGATATTAAATCGCGGCTTAGTCTGTATCGGTACGTGTGAGATACACCCTTTGGATACTATTGTTCTATTCTGCTATTCAATAAACACCCATTTAGGGGACAGAAAGGTATTAAATTGCGGCTTAGTCTGTATCTGTACGTGCGAGATACACCCTTTGTATACTGTTGTTCTATTCCCCTATTCAATAAACACCCATATAGGGAAAAAATATTAAATTGCGGCCTAGTCTGCATATGTTACTGTGAGATACACCCTTTGGATACTGTTGTTCTATTCTGCTATTCAATAAACACCCATTTAGGGGACAGAAAGATATTAAATTGCGGGTTAGTCTGTATCTGCACGTGTGAGATACACCGTTTGTATACTGTTGCTCTATTCTGCTATTCAATAAACACCCATTTAGGGGAAAATGAATAATTTTGCAGCGTTTGCTGATTATGTTACTGTGAGATACACCCTTTAAATTTGTTTGGCACATTTCCTTCCACCACCGAGGATTGCAGGGCGCTTCAGTTTGCCTCCTGTTGCTAACTCCTCCTTCTCCGCTTCCTCATCCTCATCCTCACCCTCTACCGCCTCCGCATCCGGAGCAGTGATCATTTCCAAGGTCAATTCACAAGTGGCTCCGAGGGTGGGTTCCTGCACCCTCAAACGCCAGGTAAACAATTGTCCAGCAAGGGCACAGTTCTGGAGGATGACGAGGTGGAGGATGAGGAGGAGATGGAGGAGGAGGAACCATATTCACAGCAGGGTGGCACCCAGATAACTGATATTAACAGATACTACACTTGATCTTAGCCAAAAGGTTGAGAAGCAATGCTTGTGGCATTCCCACCTGACAGCGGGGGCACAGTGGAAGCACAAGGCGAAGGCAGAGGAGGAGGTCGCCAATGCAGCCAGGGCACCGCCAGCACCTCATAAGGCAGGGTTAGCATGTATGAAATGTGGAAAAGCTTTGTCGGCACGCCACAACAACCACAACCACCAGTTGTTTTTTTTTTTAAGCCCGTGGTGTGTGAACACACTCAGACTATCACCCGGTGGGTGCATAAAAAAGTGCACACCAAAAAAGTGAAACACAAAAAGTGCACAGGGTGTACACATGGTCCTTGACCCTGATCCCCCGGGATGCAAGGCACTGGCTAACCTGGCCGAAACTAGGCAGCCCCGTTCTTTAGTAGGTCTGCTGAAACAGACCACCCCAAGTACTAGGTGGGGCTCTCCCGAAGAGAGACCCCATGAGAGAGGGCGAACCAAGCCAGAAGGCCATATCCACCCCCTCCCAAGACTTTCAGGGACAGGCCCAAGGACCTACACCCTACTAATCACGCTGTGCAAAATAAAGTGTACCGCCACAATAAAAAACACAAAACGTGAGACACACAACACATAGAAGTGGGGAAAGGGATAGTGGAGAAGTGCAAGGTTAGTGCCACGTTGCAATACTATGACAGGCCCTTCGGCCAGGAATAAAAAATTCCTCTGGTCCTGACTCCTGACCAAAAGGCCCGGCCTTAGAGGCAGGTGTGAAAAACGAGTGTAGGAAGTGCAGTGTCCTTGGTGCCATACTCATAGTGTTGCCATCCACCGTGAATTATGGCACCCCTGGACTAACTCCAGGGGCACATACACCACAGGCTTTTCTGAATCCCAGTCCCTGGCAAGACCAGTGCAGCCTCGTCCCTACCAGAAGGCCTCAGAACTTAGACAGCTTTGGGAGAGCCTGGCCCCCAACCAGGGACACATACCTTTTCCAAGGCCAGACTCAACCCAGAAGGGGGAAAAAAGCCCCCCGCCGCCATCACCGTTCCTTACCATATACAGTTCCTTACTGTTCCTTATGTACTATACATGTACTGAATGACGGGTCTGCCCCCTGGGTCTCCAAATTGGGCACATAGCCTGAGCTTGCCCTTTAAGCCTTGGAGGTGCTGGCCTGCCCTGCAGCCAGTGTATTATCTGAACGTGTATTTAGCACGGCTGGGGGCGTTTTCAAAGACAAGCACAGCCGCCTGTCCAGAGCCAATGTGGACAAGCTCACGTTCATTAAACTGAACCAGGCATGGATCCCACAGGACTTGTCCGTACCTTGTGTAGAATAGACATGTATACCGGCCTTAACCAGCCACTGTTGTATTTTTGATCTTTCTCACTCTTTTGGGGTGTACCCTAATTTAAAAAGAAATAAAATTAAAAACAAAAACCAGTGCTGGCTACCTCGTCCTCCTCCACCGCCGCTTCTACCTACACCGCCACATCCACCGCCACCTCAACCTCCTAATCCATATGGGCCTCGTCCTCCTCCTCCACCATCGCCTCCGCTTCCACCTACACCGCCATATCCTCCGCCACCTCAACCTCCTACTCCATATGGGTCTCGTCCTCCTACATCATTCAAGATGATTATTTTTTATTTTTCTGTTTTTTATGTTATTTTAAGTTATTTTCCTATCCACATTTGTTTGCAGAGCACTTGCCATGCTCTTAAGATGATTTTGCTGCCATTTGCAGCCCTCTAGCCCTTTCCATGTTTGTTTTAGAGCCATTTTAGTGCTCAAAAGTTCGGGTCTCCATTGACTTCAATGGGGTTCAGGATCGGGGTAAAGTTCGGGTTAAGTCCGGGTCACGAACAACTTTTTTTCCAAGTTCGGCCCTACCCGCCAAACCCCGACATCCAGGTATTTGCTCAACCTTACTCTCTAGATGTGCAAAGTTGGTAGAGACATAACCAAAAAGACTTGCAGTTGTAATTGCAGGTAAAGGTGGTTCTACAAAGTATTAACCCAGGGGGGCTGAATACAAATGCACGCCACATTTTTCAAAAATTTCTTTTTAAAAAAATTTGAAAACCATTTATCATTTTCCTTCCACTTTACAATTATGTGCCACTTTGCGTTGGTCTATCACAAAAAAATTGCAATAAAATACATTTACGTTTTTGGTTGTAACATGACAAAATGTGGAAAATTTAAAGGGGTATGAATACTTTTTCAAGGCACTGTAAATAAAGGGCAATTTGAACACTGGTGATGGCTCTTAGTAACAGAGTAAACTTTTTCCTATGTCATAAATTTATGGTGAATCAAATGTAGAGATTCAAGGGAAATTTAAAGAGCATTGTGGACCATGTGCCTAAAGTACAAAACAACTGCTTAAATATCAGTGCGTATTCTTATGTAGTGGAGGGAGCTGTTTATTAGAGACAGAATTACCATATTCTGTTTGTAAAAAGGAAGAGGGTGTTGGGCGCTTCCGACCAAGCCAAGGGGAGAAACAGGGGAAGTTCACCGCTGTAAGAGGGATGCAGGGGATGTCTCCAAAGTCTTGTGAGGAACCGTCACAAAAGGCTGAATACTAGGCTGCACTGACAGGAGAAACTCAGAGGAATCCGTTGGTAAACATGAAAAAGAAAAACAGGCGCCATGTAGTAAGCCATAAATTTATTGCACAACAAATTACATAGTATCTTACACTATGGTAAGCTTCAATCCGTATCTCAGCGGGTCCAGCCGCACGATCCGGCCGTCCACCGGCCCGGAGGTGACGTCACAGGAAGCTGGTCCGGAGGGTTGGTTACATCGGAAGCCGCGGTGAAACGCAAGCTCCCGGAAATGACGCAACGCGTTTCGGAGCATGCGCACTCGGCTCCTTTCTCAAGCGTCTACTATGAGCTTGTCTATAGTTGATTGTCAGCCTCGGTTCACATTTATGCAAGTGCGGGAAGGCTGCGAATCCGCAGCCTGTTCCCGCATCGCACACGCACCCCCGGCAGTTCACACTGCCATATGCGATACGCTGGGGGTGTCAATGTAATGTTAACGACACCCCCAGTCTGATCGCATATCGCAGTGCGATCGTGCAGTTCGCACAGGATCGGATCGCACAAGTGTGAACCGCTGTGCGATCCGATCCTGATGCGGCTAGAAAAAAGGGTCCCTGTGCGTGTTTGGAGCGGCTGCGGTGCGAATTTAGCCATACAAACTGTATGGCTAAACTCGCACCGCACAGCCGATCGCATGTAATGTCGGAGCAGTGCGCTCCGACATTAGATGCGAACCCTGCACACGCACAAGTGTGAACCGGGGCTTAAAGTGTATGTTCACCCTAACAATGAACTTGTTTTATTTGCTCTTTTCGTTTGCTAAATATACATTGAACGTGTTTTGTTAGATCTGTTTGATAAGTGCAAAAAAAAAAAAATACCTGTTGATTTTGCCAGAAATCTGATAACTCCATGTGCTTTCTGTTTGTGCACAAGGAAGGGTTAGGGCTCTTTCACACAGTCCGCCTCCGCAGGCGGATCCGTGTTGCTCAGCGGGGATCGATCCGCTATCCCTGCTGAGCCGGGCGGATGACAGCTCCGTCTCCGCTTGCAGAGCGGAGAGGGAGGTGTCTCAGCACCCGCTGCCCTCTATGGGGGATCGGAGGAGAGCGGACCGCTTGTCCGCTCTCATCAGATCCGCTCCGATTACTGAACGTATGGAAAAATAGGGTTTCCATCCGTCCAGATTTCAGCACAGGATCAGATGCGGATGGCAGCGGGTGTCAGCGGAGGTGTCTCCGCTGACACCCGCTGCCCCATAGAGCTGCATGGAGAATCCGATCAGATCAGCCTAAAAAAATGACAGGCGGATCTGATCGGACCGCCCGTGTGAAAGAGCCCTTATGAAGGCGAAGAAGGACTGGGAGGGATAAGGAGAGGCTTGTGTTCTTTGTAATACATCAGAAAAAAAGTAGGCAGGGCTGACACCAAGTGTAATGAGAGAAACGCAGAGGCTGCCAATTGCAAAAATGTCTGGCTGCTTATTCTAATGCACTGGCGTTGACACTTCAAATTCCTGACCTGCCTGAAAGTAAGTTGAAGTAATTATTTAATTGCATAGTAATTATTTATGTGCATATTTGTTCCAAGTTATTAAATCAAAGAAGCCTTAAAGAGCCCTAAATGATAATCATATTATCTAAAAAACATTCCATACACATCCAATACTTAAAGCGTAACTCCACTTTTGTTGAGAAAAAACATTCCCCTCTAGGTGATCTCTGTACATTAAAAGGATTATAGCAACCTTTGTTGCAGATTCAAACCTTTTGTTATTCTGAAGAAATCACTGTTTGTTCCTCTGCGCTCATGTGAGAAAATTAATCTAATGGGAGTGGTTTCATATTTATCAATCAGCTGTGGCACCTGCAGAGCACTAATGAAGGAATCTGCTGGGTCTGCATACCTTTAGACGTGTTCCTATTGGGAGTAGCTCACCATAAATGACATATTTGTTGCAGGGGATGCCAGAAATCTGACTTGTAGCTTAGGCAGACTTCTGGGAAAATTGGTGAGCCAATCACACAAGCAGGAAGTGATGTTTCTGAGGTGTGGTCAGTACACATTCTGTGTACAGAACAGCTCCAGGCAGCCATATTGCAGTTTCAGAAAATTACAACAGCTGCAGATTGAAAAGTAAAGATAATTTTTAATACCATTCAATCACAATATGACTTGTGTCGCAATTGTATACGCTATATTATATTTTCTCTATTTGCTGTTTTTTCCCCCACAAAAGTGGAGTTACCCTTTAATGCCCCTGTAATCTAGTTTCTATAAAATAGTTTATTAGGTCTCATGTACACAAGGCAGTTGAAAACCTTTTGTGAACACTGGAAACTGACAGCTGAAAACCGCCAGGGAAAAACGTCAGTTTTATAGCTTTTACACACCACATTTATGCGAGCTTACCGGCAGTTATGAAGGTTTGAAGTTAGAAGCATTTTTAAAGATAAGGAGCCCCTCCCAAATGACCACAATGCATGAAAAACAAGTAAATTATGAACTATTTAAGCCATTTTATGAGAGAAGATTGAGCAGCAGCAGAGAGAGCAGTGTGCTTTTAGTTAGCGGTCTTATTTTTTGTGTTTTCGCTATGGATCCCATCATGAGCATGTGTGAGGAAATGCTCCTCAACGCAAACATACATAAATGCAGTTTGTCGCAGTTACTATCATTTGGCATTTGAAACGCCGGTAAACTACACTCCTGCTTTCAAAAAAATGCCTGTTACTTCAACTGCATCTAAGCTACTATAAACGACTGAATGTACATGTACACATAAGATAACAGAGGAGAGGGCTGCCATAAAAAAAAAAAACGCCCAACTGCTCCTAAACTTTTGTTTGGCAGCTGTAGTGTACATGAAGCCTTACTGTGCTTTTCTACCTCCTTGCACCTTCACCCTGAGCTCCCGAACCTATACTTTTGCCGAGTGGTTCTATTTATTCGGAATGAGCTGTGCACACTATTTGTGGTCATGTGCACTGCTCTATGCACATTACAAATCCCATAGTCCTTTTTGTGAGCGAGCAAGAGAGTGTGGCTACCTACATACTGTGGAACCATGAAGAACAAATGCAGTCTCCCCTAAGGTAATTTTTACAATTAGGAATACGTACTTGAATAGAATTTTCTTTTTTTAGGGTCACTTTAAAACTATATTTAAAAATCTTACCCCCTCTGCACTGGATGAGTTAATTGTTTCCAGGGGAAGCACAGTCTACAGTCTTTGTATCCACAAAATACTCAAATACTCTGCTATCTATGTGTAAGAATCTCACACAAACCTTTATGAACAGAAATGGAGAACTAACACTTTGTCAGAACTTACTTTAAAATGGAAATTCATTAAAAAGCTGCAATGTACACAGCAACAAGAAACTGTTGAGAGTAAGTTAATACACAACATAGTGTATAGAGTGCAAGGATCAGGTCTATATAATAAAAAAAACCCAGAGAAAAGTGTGCAGTGGTCAGATCTATGAGGTAAAGGGGTCAGGTAATACACAACTATACAACATACAGTGCATTGCGAAAGTATTTGGCCCACTTGAACTTTGCGACCTTTTGCCCCATTTCAGGCTTCAAACATAAAGATATAAAACTGTAATGTTATGTGAAGAATCAACAATAAGTGAGACACAATCATGAAGTGGAACTAAATTTATTGGATATTTCAAACTTTTTTAACAAATAAAAAGCTGAAAAATTGGGCGTGCAAAATTATTCAGCCTCCTTAAGTTAATACTTTGTAGCGCCACCTTTTGCTGCGATTACAGCTGTAAGTTGCTTGGGGTATGTCTCTATCAGTTTTGCACATCGAGAGACTGAAATTTTTGCCCATTCCTCCTTGCAAAACAGCTTGAGCTCAGTGAGGTTGGATGGAGAGCGTTTGTGAACAGCAGTTTTCAGTTCTTTCCACAGATTCTCGATTGGATTCAGGTCTGGACTTTGACTTGGCCATTCGAACACCTGGATATGTTTATTTGTGAACCATTCCATTGTAGATTTTGCTTTATGTTTTGGATCATTGTCTTGTTGGAAGACAAATCTCCGTCCCAGTCTCAGGTCTTTTGCAGACTCCATCAGGTTTTCTTCCAGAATGGTCCTGTATTTGTCTCCATCCATCTTCCCATCAATTTTAACCATCTTCCCTGTCCCTGCTGAAGAAAAGCAGGCCCAAACCATGATGCTGCCACCACCATGTTTGACAGTGGGGATGGTGTTTTCAGGGTGATGAGCTGTGTTGCTTTTACACCAAACATAACGTTTTGCATTGTTGCCAAAAAGTTTGATTTTGGTTTCATCTGACCAGAGCACCTTCTTCCACGTGTTTGGTGTGTCTCCCAGGTGGCTTGTTGCAAACTTTAAACAACACTTTTTATGGATATCTTTAAGAAATGTCTTTCTTCTTGCCACTCTTCCATAAAGGCCAGATTTGTGCTGTATACGACTGATTGTTGTCCTATGGACAGAGCCTGCCACCTCAGCTGTAGATCTCTGCAGTTCATCCAGAGTGATCATGGGCCTCTTGGCTGCATCTCTGATCAGCCTTCTCCTTGTATGAGCTGAAAGTTTAGAGGGACGGCCAGGTCTTCGTAGATTTGCAGTGGTCTGATACTCCTTACATTTCAATATTATCGCTTGCACAGTGCTCCTTGGGATGTTTAAAGCTTGGGAAATCTTTTTGTATCCGAATCCAGCTTTAAACTTCTCCACAACAGTATCTCGGACCTGCCTGGTGTGTTCCTTGTTCTTCATGATGCTCTCTGCATTTTAAACGGACCTCTGAGACTATCACATTGCAGGTGCATTTATACAGAGACTTTAGGTCAACATTGGATCATTCAGAGATCCTCACTGAACTTCTAGAAAGAGTTTGCTGCACTGAAAGTAAAGGGGCTGAATAATTTTGCACGCCTAGTTTTTCAGTTTTTTATTTGTTAACAAAGTTTGAAATATCCAATAAATTTCGTTCCACTTCATGATTGTGTCCCACTTGTTGTTGATTCTTCACAAAAATTACAGTTTTATATCTTTATGTTTGAAGCCTGAAATGTGGCAAAAGGTCGCAAAGTTCAAGGGGGCCAAATACTTTCGCAAGGCACTGTAGTATATAGCACACAGTGGTCAGTGGTCATGGGGGAATGCCCTAAATTAGTTGTCCCTGGGAATAAAAATAATGCCTTGGGATCAGTGAGAGAAAATAAATGACCAGTGTTGATGGTCAGGGGAGGAAAAAACTCCTGGGGGGGATGGGTCTAAAAAATGCTCAGTGTCACCGGAACAGTACTCCAGAAGGCTGCTTCACGGGGAAAGTGCGTGGATGATACCTAGAGCTGAATAAAAAAGGTGTGAAATGGAGGGCACTATGTCAAGAAGAGTTAATAGCCAGTTTACCCAAAGGCAGATATTCAGACCATGGGTTTAGTTCATGCGATCAGGATTGGCCGTCAGTTTGTGAGTGATCTGCAGAAGAGAGGGAAACGGTTACCCCCAACTTTTTGCATACAGCTTTACAAAATTGGGAGACGAACTGGGGCCCCTGATAAGACATTATGTTGGTGGGTATCCCGTGAGTCTTATTTGCTTCACGTTGGACAGGCGGCTACATATTCCAAAATGTCCTTCTTCAACCCTGGCCACCAAACATGACGCTCTAAATAAAGCCTTTGAAGTGATTGTGACACCAGGGTGGCCAGACAACACCCCATCATGAGCTGGCTTTGGGGAATATGACTCTGGTCCCCCTGTAGCTGTTGTGAAAGGGCCATAGACAGCTGTGCCACAACCTTGTGAGGCAATATTATGTACTGTTCAGTGGACTGATCAGTTTCAGAAGTCTCAAATTGTCGGGTCAGAGCATCAGCTGTTTTGTTGTGTCCTGGAGCATAAAGAATGAAGTTGAAGAAGGAAAAGAAAAGAGCCCATCATGCTTGAAGTGAGTTCAGACATCTGGCTGTTTGAAGGTACAGAAGGTTTTTATGGTCGGTCAGTATTGTGAAGGGCTTCAACGTCCCTTCCAAGAGATACCTCCGCTGCAAATTTTATCGCTAGTAGTTCTCGATTCCCAACATCGTAGTTAACCTCAGCCGTTTTGGAGAAAAAGGCTACTGGGTGAATTTTACAAGTTCTTGGTTGTCTTGAGAGAGCAATAGTGGTAAAGCTTTTGATGAAGCATCTATAATAACTTGAAAAGCCCAGAAAGCTTTGAATCCCCTCTCAAGGTGTTTGGCTGTGGCCACTGCAGGACAGCTGTAAGCTTTTGTAGGTCCATCTGGAAACCTTCAGGGCTGATGATATACCCCAGAAATGGTATGCAGGTCTAATGGAAACTTCCTTTTTTTAATCTTTGCATAAAGGTGGTTTTCACATAAGCACTAAAGTACTTGTTTCACATGGGAAACGTGTTTCTAGTAAGTCTTGGAAAAAACAAAGACGTCGTCTACATAAATAAATACAAACTTGTTTTGAAAGTCCTAGAACACCTCATCCGTGAAATGCTGGAAAACGGCTGGGGTGTTGCAGAGCCACAGGGTACAACCAAGTACTCATGATGTCCATTGCAGGTATTGAATGCCATCTTCCAGTCATGGAATAGTACCACTGGATTGGAATAGGGCCAATGTGGTGCCTATATCTAAAAAGGAATCAAAGTCTTTACCAAGCAACTATAGACCTGTTAGTTTAACTTGTGACTCCTTTCAGACACTAAGAGGTTACCATTTCCTGGACAACGTGTTTCTGAGGGTTCGTTCGGTCAAAGAAGTAACGTCGGAGAAGGCGGCCGGCCGATTAATGCCTTTAAACAATTCTTTAGTCCTTAGTGCCCAGGGCTGTTAGGTTTAAGCAACCATCGGCAGCATCTGCATCATATGATTTAGGATTATCTAGGGGCAAGAGCAGACTTGGAGACCTTTCCAACTGAGCATCTACTGGGTTACTGGGTCTTGAGGATGGACCACTGGCCCGAACTTGCTCAATATGCAATCGAGCTACTGGCCTGTCCTGCTTCCAGCGTGCTTTCCGAATGGACATTCAGTGCTGTCGGAGGTTTTGTGATGGATAAAAGAGTGTGTCTGTCCACAGACTCCGTTGACCGGCTGACATTTATCGAACTTCCAGTTTTATTGTGCACTTTTGTGGATTAGCTGGCAACGCAGCCTTATAAATAGAATCTAAAACTGCCTGGACTTTCTGTGGGTTGGAATCCAAGTCGAGGCTAAAAATAACAACATCATCTAGATGATTGTTTTTTTTTAATGTATGTATTTTGGATTATAGCTACTTTTAGAAGTACTCTTCAGTCTACTGTAGTTACATTTGTTTACTTTTTTAATTTAGTCTGAAAAACTATAGGTATACTTAAAGCATTTTTTAAATGTCAGAGGCTGGATCCACCAGTGTCTTATGCTTAGCGCAAGATGCTGTAGGAGCCAGCCTCTGACATTTTACTACACTGCATCTACCTTAGTGCCAGGGTTGAAAAAAGCTTTTGTAAATGCAATGATTTGTTGTATATGTTGATTTTTTTTATAAAAAAATGAATTTTTGTAAAATCTTACCGTAAAATTCCTTTCTCTGAGTCCTCCGACAGTCGCCGCCCCTTCCCAAGTCTTCACCAATGGGTATTGACCTTTGCTCCGCAGGGTTAGCTAGGCAACAAGATTTGTTAATAACAAAAGCTTTTAGCATAGACACACCCCTAGGGGCTGTCCCCTCAGTCAATACCTCCCTGCACCAGCATTCCCAACTCAGTTTGGTAGCATAGCAGTAAGAGTACACAAAAACCCCAAAAGAGGGGCGGGGGGGGGCGACTGTCGGAGGACTCAGAGAAAGGAATTTTACGGTAAGATTTTACAAAAATTCCGTTTTCTCTTACGTCCTCCGACAGTCGCCGCCCCTTCCCAAGTCTTCACCAATGGGACGTCCCAAAGCAGTGTAGACCTGAGGGGTGGGAGACGCAGCCGCAGAAAAGCAACGCAGTACCCACATCAGAGAAAGGAACCTTACACACAGTAAGAGAACCAACTGGGCAACAGGAAAATCGTGCTCAACAGGAGCAACAACCCAGGAAAAACAAGTAACCCAGGGGTAAAACACCCCAACAGCCAAGGACCCAAAAACAGGGGTCCCTAAGGCACTGCCGCACTGAGAACTTTACGGCCAAAGGAGGCATCAGCCGATGCCTGAACATCCACTTTATAGAACTTTGAGAAGGTGTGAACGGACGACCAAGTCGCCGCCTTACACACCTGGGTCACCGAAGCCTGATGCCTGTAAGCCCAAGACGTACTCAAAGACCTGGTAGAGTGCGCCTTCACGGGGAAGGGAGGGACCTTCCCCTTCAAGGCATAGGCCTGCACAATGGTTTGTCTAATCCATTTGGCGATAGTCACCACCGACGCCGCCATGCCCTTCCGAGGTCCCTCAGGAAGGACAAAGAGGGAATCCGCCTTGCGAAAAGGCTTAGTGGACGACAGGTAAACCCTGATCGCCCGGACAACATCCAACGAATGTAAGGCAACCTCCTTAGGATGCTTTGGCTTCGCGCAGAGCGAAGGCAAGACAATTTCCTCATTAAGGTGAAAATCCGAGATCACCTTCGGCAGAAAGAATGGGATAGGTCGTAGGACCACCTTATCCTTGTGGATCACCAAGTAGGGAGAGCTGCAGGACAAAGCTGCCAGCTCCGACACCCTGCGAGCCGAAGTGATCGCCACCAAAAAGGCCACCTTTTTGGACAATAGAGGCAACGAGATCTCCCTGATCTTTTCAAAGGGAGCATGTTGCAACGCGGACAGAACTAGGTTCAAGTCCCACGGAGGCAAAGGCTCCCTCCGCGGAGGGGCCAAATGGCGCACCCCTTGAACAAAGGTGCGAATCAACGAGTTTGACGCCACAGGGCGCTGAAAAAGGACGGCCAGTGCAGAAATCTGGCCTTTAATCGTGGCCAACGCCAAACGCTGGTCCACTCCAGTTTGGAGGAAAACCAACACTCTGGACACCGAGTACGAGCGAGAAAAAAACCCCCCTGGACTCACACCAGGCAAAGTATGCTTTCCAAGTACGGTAGTAAATCTTCCCCGACGAGGCTTTTCTAGCCTTGATCAAAGTGGGAATGACCTCAGGGGAGAGACCTATGTCCTTCAGGACCTGGCTTTCAACAGCCAGGCCATTAAAGCCAGCGACTGTAAAGCAGGATGGAATATCAGCCCTTGAGACAGAAGGTCTTCCCGAAGCGGCAGACGCCACGGAGCGTCGACTGCCAGATTTACGAGGTCTGCGTACCAAGACCGGCGAGGCCAGTCCGGTGCCACCAGAATCACCATGTGCGGTTCCAAGACTAACCTGCGAAGGAGCCTGGACAGCAGCTGAATCGGTGGAAAGGCATACATCAGACGATACTGATGCCAGGGCGCCACTAACGCGTCTGAGGCGTCTGCCTGAGGATCGCGCGTCCTTGCCACAAACCTTTCCACCTTGTTGCATTTTCTGCAACAAGAAATGGCGGGCCGCATAGCGGTCGCCGCTCAGGCATGTCTGACTATTCAGTTCCACAGAAACTCACAGCAGAGCGGGAGGTCCCCCCCCCCTAGCAGCCCAAAAGGCATGCATCCATACAGGGATCTGACAGGGAGCCCGCACAGCACACAGACATGAGGGTACACACAGCCACAGACTGAACACCCATACAGATGGTCCCCACACAGAAGGTGCTTACCGTACCGGATGGCGTGGGGAGCCTTCTCCAGCGACAAACCGCTATCAGGATGACAGGGAGTGCCGCAGCCAGGACGCAGTGGACCGCAGCACAAGACCACATAATGGCGTCCAGTGAGGTAGCCACCTCACAGGCAGCATCCCTGCAGCGAACAGGGATGGGTCGTTCATAGCGCCAGGGCGAACCGTAGCTGAACGCTCGATGGCAGGCTGTGGATCCATCTGGCTCTCAGCCCTGGGATCCAGGGCGGCCAGTCCGAGACCCAGCTCCGCATGATCATCTTCATCCGAAGATCCCTAAACTAAAGCTGACAAAATAACAGCTAGTAAAGAAAAGAAAAAATACTTGAAATAAAATCAAAAAAGGGTAGAAGGCTGAGACTGAAGCCCCAGCACAGGAAAGCCTGCTACTCCTAAGCTAGGCAAGATCAAACTGAGTTGGGAATGCTGGTGCAGGGAGGTATTGACTGAGGGGACAGCCCCTAGGGGTGTGTCTATGCTAAAAGCTTTTGTTATTAACAAATCTTGTTGCCTAGCTACTCCTGCGGAGCAAAGGTCAATACCCATTGGTGAAGACTTGGGAAGGGGCGGCGACTGTCGGAGGACGTAAGAGAAAGATGGTTTTACACTATGGGACATTTTGCCTTCCGTTGATCTGTATCTAAATATGAATGTCTGCCCTGCTTCTGGAAGACGATTAGGCACAGTGGACCCACTTATTAATGTAAAGTGGAACTATAGGCAAAACTTTTTTTCATTTTGGATAGAGCAAGGAAAGGTTATAACAAGTCAGATTTTTTTTTTCACCATCAGTGCCCCATTGTGAAGATTTCTCTTCACTTCCTGTCCCATAGCCAAACAAGAAGAAGAAGAGGAAATCCCTGGAAAGGACTTTCATTTACGTTCACTTTCAATGATAATGGTAAACAGGACAAATGGCGAGTTGTTTATTTAATCTTACTGCATTCTATGCATTAAGATAAAAAGCTTGCTGTGTCTGAGCCCCATCTCTGTCCAGCGATGTTCATGAGTCCATCGGCCATCCGGGACTCTCTCTCCTGATTGGCTGAGACACAGCCTTGGTGCCATTGGCTACTGCCGCTGTCAAAGTCAATCATTTAGCCAATCAGAAGAGAGAGAGAGGGGGGGCAGGGCTGAACCCGCAGCTCTGTGTCTGAATGGACACACGGAGCTGCAGCTCGGCTCAGGTGCCCCCATAGCAAGCTGCTTGCTGTGGGGGCACTTGACAGAAGGACAGAAAAGAGGGACCCTAGAAGAGGGGGATCCAGGCTGCCCTGTGCAAAACCAACTGCAGGTAAGTATAACATGTTAAAAAAAAAACTAGAATTTACAATCACTTAATGGGGGCACAGACTACAATAAAAACCAAGTGTTTTAATGCCTCTGGTATACTTTAAGGGGTCTCATACATTCTGGTTAGTGCTCGGACAATTGGGTGTGCGGGTGAAGTTTCCCAGCATGAAATAAGAGCTGCACTAAATAGGATATAAACTACAAGGACAGTGCTTTTGAACATTATTGAACACTGGTGTAATGTTTAGACAATAACATAACTAGTTGACTGTGATATTTACATATGAATATGTTCTATATTTTTGTTTCATGAATGTATTGCAGATGATACATTTCAATTTGCAATTCAAAATTAAAAGGGGTTGTTGCTTGCATAGAATTTCATGTACTAATATTGGCTCATTTGTTTGCACATTATATGAGTGCTAAGTCAGGTATCGGAAATATACAGTGGGTACGGAAAGTATTCAGACCCCCTTAAATTTTTCACTCTTTGTTATATTGCAGCCATTTGCTAAAATCATTTAGGTTCATTCTTCTTCCTCATGAATGTACACATAGCACCCCATACTGACAGAAAAACAAAGAATTGTTGACATTGTTGCAGATTTATTAAAAAAAAAAAACTGAAATATCACATGGTCCTAAGTATTCAGACCCTTTGCTCAGTATTTAGTAGAAGCCCCCCTTTGATCTAATACAGCCAGGAGTCTTTTTGGGAAAGATGCAACAAGTCTTTCACACCTGGATGTGGGGATCCTCTGCCATTCCTCCTTGCAGATCCTCTCCAGTTCTGTCAGGTTGGATGGTAAACGTTGGTGGACAGCCATTTTTAGGTCTCTCCAGAGATGCTCAATTGGGTTTAAGTCAGGGCTCTGGCTGGGCCATTCAAGAACAGTCACGGAGTTGTTGTGAAGCCACTCCTTCGTTATTTTAGCTGTGTGCTTAGGGTCATTGTCTTGTTGGAAGGTAAACCTTCGGCCCAGTCTGAGGTCCAGAGCACTCTGAAGAAGGGTTTTGTCCAGGATATCCCTGTACTTGGCCACATTCATCTTTCCCTCGATTGCAACCAGTCGTCCTGTCCCTGCAGCTGAAAAACACCCCCACAGCATAATGCTGCCACCACCATGCTTCACTGTTGGGACTGTATTGGACAGGTCATGAGCAGTGCCTGGTTTTCTCCACACATACCGCTTAGAAATAAGGCCAAAAAGTTATATTTTGGTCTCATCAGACCAGAGAATCTTATTTCTCACCATCTTGGAGTCCTTCAGGTGTTTTTTAGCAAACTCCATGCGGGCTTTCATGTGTCTTACACTGAGGAGAGGCTTCCGTCGGGCCACTCTGCCATAAAGCCCCGACTGGTGGAGGGCTGCAGTGATGGTTGACTTTCTACAACTTTCTCCCATCTCCTGACTGCATCTCTGGAGCTCAGCCACAGTGATCTTTGGGTTCTTCTTTACCTCTCTCACCAAGGCTCTCCTCCCCCAATAGCTCAGTTTGGCCGGACGGCCAGCTCTAGGAAGGGTTCTGGTCGTCCCAAACGTCTTCCATTTGAGGATTATGGAGGCCACTGTGCTCTTAGGAACCTTAAGTGCAGCAGAAATCTTTTTGTAACCTTGGCCAGATCTGTGCCTTGCCACAATTCTGTCTCTGAGCTCTTCAGGCAGTTCCTTTGACCTCATGATTCTCATTTGCTCTGACATCCATTGTGATCTGGAAGGTCCTATATAGACAGGTGTGTGGCTTTCCTAATCAAGTCCAATCAGTATAATCAAACACAGCTGGACTCAAATGAAGGTGTAGAACCATCTCAAGGATGATCAGAAGAAATGGAAAGCACCTGAGTTAAATATATGAGTGTCACAGCAAAGGGTCTGAATACTTAGGACCATGTGATATTTCAGTTTTTCTTTTTTAATAAATCTGCAACAATGTCAACAATTCTGTGTTTTTCTGTCAGTATGGGGTGCTATGTGTACATTCATGAGGAAGAAGAATGAACCTAAATGATTTTAGCAAATGGCTGCAATATAACAAAGAGTGAAAAAATTAAGGGGGTCTGAATACTTTCCGTACCCACTGTATATATTTTTTAAATCATAGCGCTGTCCATTGTGCAATCAATTAACATAACTCATTCTCTCCACCGTCAATATTCCCTCTTGGTTTAGCAATGCCATAAAGAAAACAAAATTTCCCATAGTCTATAAGTGTTTAATTTATTATAATAAAAACAAGGTGCTACAACAGCACCCAGATATATAAAATGTATCTGCTTTTTGCTTAGACTCTGCAACTGCAGGACTTCTGGGTTGCATTATGACATCATTATGGGCCCTCCAATTCCATACATTTAGATGTAATGACTTTGTTACCGATAAAAACGGGTTGAGTCACTGGGAACATGCGCGTAAACTGTTGAGTTTGAATTACACTATTACAAAAAAGTCTAGCCTGCATTTATATCTGTTTAGAAATGTCCTCTAAATGCAGGTTTGACACTGTCAATGTGAATAAGGCCTAAGGTTGGGTATAATACAAGAAATACTAAGGAAGTGTCTTAGTGGGCAATACATCTAGGAAAGGAGTGCATAGGGCATGAAAGAGGCAGTATGTGAAGGACAGCAATAATGATGCAAGAAAATAAAATTCTGTGCATCCAGCATCCACTTAGAAACTTTAAACACATGTAAATATGTACAAACCCAATTCAAACAGAAACGTCAATGCAGGAAAAAGGGATCTGGGAAATATAAAGGTTGTTAAAAAGATCCAAATTATTTCTGTTTACAAAAGCTAAATGCAGGAGTGCCAGTGTTAATGTAGCCTTACCTGCTCTGGGAGTGGAACACTTTGCTAATTGTTTCCAAACTGGTTAATCATATTTTTCCCATGGAATAGTAAATATCAGCTATGTAATGAAGCAGATTTTGTATGGCAGAGCTGTAATATAATATTAAAAGGGTCATTTTTGTACAGTAAAGTAAGAGAAAACTGGAAGCCTGTGACCTGGTGATTTAGTGTTTCCTGTCTGTGGTATATATTTGTAGCATACCCAGAGTACTACTAAAGCTGCGAGTGGTGAGCACACAGACTACAATGTACAATAATTTTTACTTTGTCGTGAAAATAGTTCTCTGACTTACTACATGGATCTTCCATATTATCACGGAGGCATAAGTACGCAAACTGGTGAAAATCTTCTGCTGCGTAATGGAAAGAATGGAAGTTACCTGCTGAGGGACAGTGAATCGGTCTCTGGAGCCCTATGTCTCTGCATCTTGTAAGTTTAAAGTTCCATGACGGGTCAATTAATTGGGAGGTACATTAACAAAATCTGTATAATAAAAATAAACAAAATATAACAGTTATTTTAACCATGCTAGCATTGCCATCTTTGTACGCTGTAAAATATTATTAATTGCCCATCTGTGTCCTACTCTAATACTAACTTATCAATAAAATGGTGTACTGTGCCAGACTTAGGAAAATGTAAATAAAGGCAATACTATTTGTTGGCTATCTAGAATAATGGTGTACATGTTTATGCAGGTCTCAGGCCACCTTTGCAGGCTATATAAGCTGTCATCTTTGCATTGTACTGCATACTTTTGTTTGATTTTGATTACAAAAAAAATTAAGAGGGTGATAAATGGCCACTGAAGAATCATGGTTCTCTCATTTGGGTGGCTGATATCCTGTCCGAGGGAATGGAGGCTGTTTTTTCAATCAACACCTTACATTTTTGAAAAACCTCCTGAGGTTTAGTAGGAATTTATACCATGTGTAGTGTCACAAAAATAATTTTTTGTGTGGTTTCGGGTTCACTAAATGTTATTGTCATCCTTGTGAAATTGAAAAAGCACCTTTTCACTTGCAATCCAGATGACCAGAATTTTATTAATACAAAAGGCACTGTATATCATGGGCTTGGTGGTGCAAGGAGATAAGTATACCCTCTCCAGTCTCACCATAGAAAAATATTGCATAACGTGGCACAAACTGATGCTGTTCCCATTTGCTGCATGCAAAACAGTTGTAGATTAGAATGCATTGTATTTAAAATGTGACTATTTCTGCAAAAATGTTTAGCTGCTCAGAATAAATTTGGCATGCCTCTATTCCATTCTTGTGAGAAAAGGGGACACATGCAGAAGCTGCCCTCCTTGGGATCTTCAGGGTACTTAATACATTTGTGTCATTGACACACAACAATAGACAGTTGGCATGTGAATCTAACATGGAAATATAATATTTAGTTCTTTGCAATTTGTTTAAGAAGAAAAGCCAAACTGTCTGCTAATTTCAACCAATTTTAACTTTTTGTGAATGCAAACACAATCAGATCGGTTCAGCCCAACGCCATTTTCCATATAGATTTACAAATGAGTAAATATCTAAAATGCAGAAGATGGACAGGCTCTGGGTGGCAAGATTTATGCTAGGTGCATTATCAAACCCATTTTCTTCTCTTCAGTATAGATTCAGATTGACTTCAGTACAACCAGCCCGCCCTCCCATAGTTGTATTGAATTTAAGCCAGTTCCTGCTGAATTGGATGAATTTCGATCTGCCTATGGCTGGCTTAATTTCAATGCATCTATTGGCAAGCTGGTTGTACTGAAGATGATCTTACATAGTTACTCAGTTGGTAAGGTTTAAAAAATACACCAGTCCATCCAGCTCAACCTATGGTGTGTGTGTGTGTGTGTACGTCAATAGTACATTGTATACCCCTGTATGTTGTGATCGTTAAGGTGCCCATCTAATAGTTTTTTGAAACTATCGATAAGAAGTCACTGTATCCAGTGATGAAGTGTGTCAGAGGGCGGAGCCACGCGATGCCAGTACACCTGATAGGAGACAAATGGCCATTCTATTCTCTCCACAATATGAATGTTTCCATGTAAAAGGACATTTCTAGATATTGTCTAACCTATCTGTTGTAGTCAGTGCACTGGATTGGAGAGTGCACTCTCCTTGTGAGTACATTTTAATAGTGTTTTAAATAAAGTATTCCCTTATTTTGATGTACTACACCAGTTTTATTGGTTCTATCCCTGGCTGAGCTTTGGAGGCTGTAAGAGTGAGGAGTTTGACTTAACCTGAGGTCTGCTAATTGTCTCCTGGAGAGCTTCTGCAGTGATTACACCTAGTGATCTGGGAAGGCTTGTGCTGAGCTTACCTTTATGGGGTCTCCAGATGAGGTAAGAGACAGCTTGAACAGGTGGTGGAGCACAGAGGTGATCACTATCAGGCACTGCAGTCTAAGAGAGCATGTGTGTTTAGATTTACAGTAGAACACAGTGAAACAGAAAATTATATTAGGAGTGGATGGTGATTTGGCATAGCACCATGTGTGTGTTAAATAGAGTGCACAGAGGTGGACTGTCATATACGCACTCTTCTAATATGCACATTTTTTTTGTATTTATATGCACTTATTAATTGTAATATACAGTATCTCGCAAATAGTGAGTACACCCCTTACATTTTTGTAAATATTGTATTATATCTTTTGTTGTGACAACACTGAAGAAATTACACTTTGCTACAATGTAAAGTAGTGAGTGTACAGCTTGTATAACAGTGTAAATTTGCTGTCCCCTCAAAATAACTCAACACACAGCCATTAATGTCTAAACCGCTGGCAACAAAAGTGAGTACACCCCTCAGTGCAAATGGCCAAATTGGGCCCAAAGTGTCAATATTTTGTGTGGCCACCATTATTTTCTAGCACTGCCTTAACCCTCTTGGGCATGGAGTTCAACAGAGAATCACAGGTTGCCACTGGAGTCCTCTTCCACTCCTCCATGACGACATCACAGAGGTGGTGGATGTTAGAGACCTTGCACTCCTCCACTTTCCATTTGAGGATGCCCCTCAGATGCTCAATAGGGTTTCGGTCTGAAGACATGCTTGGCCAGTCCATCATCTTTACCCTCAGCTTCTTTAGCAAGGCGGTAGTCGTCTTTGAGGTGTGTTTGGGTTCGTTATCATGTTGGAAAACTGCCCTTTGGCCCAGTCTCCGAATGGAGGGGACCATGCTCTGCTTCAGTATGTCACAGTACATGTTGGCATTCATGGTTCCTTCAATAAACTGTAGCTCTCCAGTGCCGGCAGCCCCAGACCATGACACTCCCACCACCATGCTTGACTGTAGGCAAGACACACTTGTCTTTGTACTCCTTAACTGGCTACCGCCACATACACTTGACGCCATCTGAACCAAATAAGTTTATGTTGGTCTCATCAAACCACAGGACATGGTTCCAGTAATCCATGTCCTTAGTCTGCTTTTCTTCAGCAAACTGTTTGCAGGCTTTCTTGTGCATCAGCTTTAGAAGAGTCTTCCATCTGGGATGACAGCCATGCAGACCAATTTGATACAGTGTGCGGCGTATGGTCTGAGCACTGACAGGCTGACCCCCCACCCCTTCAACTTCTGCAGCAATGCTGGCAGCACTCATACGCCAAATTTAACACACCTGCTCCTCATTCACACCTGAGACCTCCTAACACTAAAAACACATGACACCGGGGAGGAAAAATGGCTAGAGGGGCCCAATTTGGACATTTCCACTTAGGGTGTACTCACTTCTGTTGCCAGCAGTTTAGACATTAATGGCTGTGTGTTGAGTTATTTCGAGGGGACAGCAAATTTACACTGTTATACAAGCTGTACATTCACTACTTTACATTATAGCAAAGTGTCATTTCTTCAGTGTTGTCACATGAAAAGATATAATAAAGTATTTACAAAAATGTGAGGGGTGTATTCACTTTTGTGAGATACTGTATATTTGTTTATGTGTTGAAGTTTAGATTTGCCTATTACTGATTATAGGTACGATATTAATTGTTTGTTTGTGCTGCACATTGTTTTGATTTCAATTTATTTATCAATCGACTTTGGTATAACCAGCCTGTAGGGTTTTTCTTTTGCAATCATTGCCGGTGGCTATAGCCACCAAGAGTGATCATTGTATTCTGAAGGCTGGAAAACCTCCCACCCTCAAAATACAATAGTGCAGGGGAAGGGATATCAACCAGTTTTCTTTCTTTCAACCCAGTAATAGTCATTTTCCAGGCTAATAGGCAAAGGATTGTTAAAAATGGGGGCTGTGAACTGCCCTAAGGAACACGAAATAAAGCAAAAAAATAACCTTTTTTAAATTCATTTTGGCAAGAAGCAGCAATTTTAGCAATGCTTAAAGTCAAACTTTAAAATGCCCGAAAATTGCTAATTAACCTGCCTTGGTTGTGCCCGTATCCTGCCTGTGAAGTGGCCCATCTATGCGATATAAACATCCTGCTGTTTATAGCAACACTGACATTTACAAACAAGAAAGTGTGTTTAACCACTTGACCTCAAGAAGTCAAGTTTCATGACCAGAGCATTTTGCTATTCAGCAGTACTATTTTAACAGGCAATTGCGTGGTCATGCAACACCATACGCAAATGAACTGATCATTTTATTTTTCACACAAATAGAGCTTTCTTTTAGTGGTATTTGATCACCACTTGAATATTTATTATATAAATGAAAAAATATTGAATATTTTGGGAAAAATTATTTTCTACTTCCTGTTATAAAACACATCCATTGAAAAAAAAAATAAGAAAATCTAATTTTTTCATAAATTGAGGCCTAAATGTATTCTGCTACATATGTTTTTGTAAAAAAATAAAAAATAAAACACAATAGGTGTATAATAATTGGTTTGTGTGAAAGTTATAGCATCTACAAACTATGGTACATATACTGGAATTTACACAGCAATAGACACAGAACACAGAACGCTGTGTGTGAATGGACACAGCTGCCAAATTTGTGCTGTGTCCTGTCACAGCACGGGTAGGCAGTCGGTGTGCGCATGCGTGCCACTGAACCCTGAAAAATAAGCCGACATTGGGGTATGTGATTGTGCCTGCACCTGATGTCCACTCGCAGTATATTTATTGTTAACAGTCGGCAGGTGTTTAAATTGCCGGTAAAATACAACTCCCAATGTCTTTTATTCTGATTGCAAACAAAGCAGACTGAGATTGCATTACTCTACAGTATATACTGGATCCTTATCCTAGATGAGGTTCTGATATAGATGTTAATGTGGGATTACACAAAACAAAATGGCAGGGGGGTTCCCCTCCTAATTCATGCAAGACCCTTTGAGTATGTTATTGTAGCACCCTCCTAGGTAGGTGCTAGTGACTTAGTTTTTTGCTTTGTCTGCCTATCAGAGGAGCAGCAGGCAAATCTATATTGCTTTCTGCCTAGCAGAGAGCAGGATCTGTGAGTGAGGTCTGCTCAGTGTGCTTAGTGTGTGATTCATTAAATCTAGAGGAGTGTTTCACTATGGTCCAATAGGGAGGCATGTTGGACAGTGGGAGGAAACCTGACCAATGGATACATACTGTAGGCTTTGATACAGTCCTAGTGATTTGTAGAGACAGGCTGTCTCAGTGCATTCTGGGATACTGTATAAAAGCCAGAAGCACATGCGCTGCGGGGTCTTTGGCTGGTGAACAGAGTACCAGGGAGGGTGGCGGCTGCCTCCTAATCTGTAGTGATGGCACGTGGTCGCAGGCGGTCAGCCTGGGGACCAGAGGAACGGAACTGAACCCAGAGGTCCAGGAGAGCTGACTGAGGGGGAGAGACACTGAAGACCCTACAAAAACAGTATCGTGAGTACAGAGGATTGTGTTTAGGGGCCTGACCTGAGGGGGGTGTCAGTGTGTCAAGTGAAAGGGGATACTAGGAGAGTAACCTGAAAATAATCTAGTTCATAAAGTCATCTAGATAGAGACTTAATCCAAATTCACCTAGTGGCAGGGTGAAACAGCAGCCTGGCTGCATCGTCAGAAGTAGGAGTCCTCTGCATTGTGAATAGTTGATTTGGAGTATCCCACTATTCCTTTCTCCCATCCCTAATTTAAATAAAACACCCAAAACAACTACATACCCCTGGATTGATCATTGACTGAGCCAAGAAGTAAAGTGTTAGTTTGTGCATGCTGAAATTGCTGATGGTAACCCAGGGGGAGCCAAAAGTGTAATATCTAGCAGTCCTCAAGGGGGCAGTGCTACATTATGAATTGGAAGGGAGATTCCCACATAAAGATAAAAAAAAAAGTGTGATCACCTCAAAAATCCAAACCTTATCAAATCATGCTGCCTAACAGGCTAGAAAAGAAGGTGAGTGTGTGCACCCCCCCCCCCCCCCACCGAACGATACTAGGCCACATGCACTCAACATGGGGGGGTTAACTTGTGTGGGGGACCCCCTGGAAAAGCACCCTGTCTCTATTTTGATAGGAACATGGTTCTCTCCCCCACAAACCTGGCCCGATGATTGTGGGGTCTGAGGGTGGGGGGCTTATCAGAATATAGGAATTTAAAACCCTCTTCAACGATATTCCACCTACTCATTCAAGAAAAGTATAAATAAACACACATGAACAGTTTTAAAGTCTATTAATATTTAAAAAAAAGCCCCACCATGCACTTCCTTCTTTATTAATGTCACCCTTCAATCACATCCACATCACCCATGATGCTCGCTGACACACATCTGTTTCCGCTGCTTCCTGGCCAAATACCAGCTCTGGTTCCTGCCACTTAAATGTAAGGGATGGGGTCTACCTGTTGATGTCATTGTCCAAATATGCACATGATCTTATATAGTCAATGATGTAACCCGGGAGACCCCTTTGTTTTTCATTTTAGTTGCACGGACTAAGGCTGTCATTTGGCCAAGAGAAGTTGCGGGAACAGACATCTGTCTGCTTTTTTTTTTTCTTGCACCGGCATCAGGCAATATGTGTCATAATAATGCACATGAAACCACAAATGTATAAATGCTGAACAAATAATCTGAACTAAAACAATGTTTTTGCAGCCGCATAGCACAGGCTGTCGCAAAGTGCCACCCATGATGCTGTTGTCCTCCTCCTCCCCTGCTGCTATGGATAGTGCGGCCATGAGTGGAGAATGAGACACAGACACCGGCTGCATCCATTGCTACTGGAAGTACCACAAGCTTCCTGAGTAAAAAGGAGCTGTGATTGGCTGCAGCCACAGCCTGAGGGGGAACAACATCCCAACCAAACCCAGGAGCAGAAGGGGGCTAATGGGGGGGGGATGTAGTCCCCAAGTGGGCCTGGCTCAGCAATGAAGATATGTGGTACTACAGGTGCTTGGGGAGAGAGGAGACAGAAAAAAGTCGGAAGGGGTGAGAGGCGGCAGAGGACTGGGAGCAAGTCCATTGTGCCTGGATCAGTTAATTCCTGTAATCCAGAGATTGTCATGGATAGAATGAGGAGTGCCGAGGAGCCTCTAATGCAGTCCTCCCATGGTCCGGTTCCAGGGGGTGATCAGCAGTCGGGGGCATCCCTATAGGGTCCTAGAAGGAGATCAGATCCTGTGGTCGGTGCCCGCACAGTCCAGGCTGGGAGGAATGGTTTGTAGAGTGGCCCTGCTCATACGGATCGGTGCCCCTGTAGGAAGGGTGCCCGTAGGCACATGCCTACAGTGTCTAATGGGAAATCCAGCTGATTTAGTCACTCCCTCAAGCTGCTAATTGCCTCCTACCAAAATGCCACTGCCATCACTGTATCAATGTCATCTTGACAAAGCATTCTGAATTTAGATTGCAACCCACAACATACCTACTTGTCAGCCTGCATAGGTCATATCCAGTGTGAAGTATAAAGTATCCATCAGCAGACTAAGGTGGTATTATCACAAGATCAGTCTTCTGTGAGTTTGCAAATCACCATGATTGAGAACTCTAGGCTGCATAGGATGTGAGTTTTACTGTTCACCAGGCTAGAGGTTACATTTCTCTAACACATTTTGAAAGTAAGCATCTATAAAAATATTATCTATAAACAGATGTAAAAGCTATCAATAAAATGGGTGCTTGGCAGTCATAGTCCCCTTCTGGGCAGATAATGCACCCTTATCGTGACTCTGTGTGCCGGTTAATTTATATTCGGGAGATATCCTGAGTATACAGAAGTGACCCGCAGATTAAACATGCAGTTGGAAGAATCTACATATTGCAGTTGGTTATTCACATGTGTGTCAGACATGGCAAACTGAACATGAGAATGCTGCTGGAGGAGATTTTGCACAAACTCCCAAATCAGTATAGAAATAAATTTAATTGGGAGAGATAAAAATACTTTTTTTTTTGCAGTCTTTCTAGGCAATTTACTTTATCTTGTAAGGCCTCTTTTTCTCGTTCCTACGAGATCACTTTGGTATATTAGTCAGTTATTTCCTAATTAACAAGATGTCTCTAACTTATTGGCCAGTGTTTCAAAGTTTTCCCTGGATGGTAATGTTTTAAGCAAAGCCACTAATGCTTGCTCACCTGGTGAGGCAGGTACATAGTCTTCCAGGCCAGTGTGATGCAAGAAGTGCTGTGTCACGTACCTGTCAGCGGAGCTCGAAATTATGACAGTGGCCTCTTGCACAATTCTCATCCAAGCACCCCTGGCGGTGGAGACAGGTACTGCTAGGAAAGGGGAAGAGCGCAGGTACCAGGAAGTTGGTACAGCGAGCTTGGACTTGGAGATGCTGAGGTGGGATGAGCAAAAGCCAGGAGTCAGATCACAAGCCAGGTAACAGCCAGGCAGATAGGTACAGTATTCTAGGCAGAGTCCAGGTCAGAGATAGGCAGGAATCAGCAACATGCTGGCAGTGAAGTACAAAATCAGCAGGCAGAATGTTAGTCAGAAGTCAAGGCCTAGGTTGGTAACATGAATCAGTAGCAGACATAAGTGGGCAGGGGTAATCCAAAGAATAGTCAGACGGAGCCGGGTCAGTAACAGGATCAATCAGGCTTTCCGAAAAAACAAGTTACAAGGTAAAGCTGGAGACCATCCAGCAAGGATACAAGGCAAACCTCTGGTTCAAATAGGTCGCTGAGCACCGGAATCTATGGCTGTGTCTGTGCATCCTTGCGTGCGCCATTTATACATCTATGCTCACAAGTATGAGCACGAGCACATCTATGGTCATGACCATGAGCATGCGCATGCGCATGAAAAATAGCATGGCTAGCCTTAGGTTCCTAACATGCTGGTCCCAGTGCCTGTGTCCGCCATCACAAAGAAAGGGGGGAATCTGCTGCAGGGGAACCAATTTAACTGTCCTCTGAGCCTCACACTAGCAATAGGGTAAGTAAGCGAAGAAGACTCAGAGAGAGGTTTCTCAGCAGAGATATAGGATATTGAGGTTACTTAGAAACAATTTGTTGTTTTTAGGCTCCAGTGTCTAGCAGTGGAGGGAATTCTCTGTTCTAGCTGGGGTAGTCTGTGTGTCACACGAGGAGGCTGCATGCACCATCTTACCCATTGCTGGTGTTGACATGCATGGTTCGGGTCTGTAGCTGTGGGAATGCCTGCTGTAAAATGGCCTTTGGTCTTATGCTTATGTGGCATTCCACATCGGAGTGCCATTAAGCCTATTATAACTGTGTTCACCCTTCTATGTCAAAGCTATGCCCAGTGTGAGTTTAACTGTGAATATGGGGCTAGAAACTGAATTTCAATTAAAGCATAAGGTAAGGCCATTTTTCCCCTCTAATGATCCAACAAAGCTTTTCTCTATGTTGCTATTATTTTGTAAGGTTTTAAATATTTACCCATAGTTTCACTTTAAAAGGGATTGCTACAGACTTCAGATATAATCTTCCTTCCAACATCAGAGTTTATAATACACTGCTCAGCCCACATGCAGCTGCATGTGGTTTCCCTGATGATCTCTCAGAAGAAAAAGGACAAAATGAGAAGGAAAGTTACCTTTAATGGAAATGAGAAATCAGGGGAGACAAAGAACTAATTTTTTTACTAAGACTATTTAGTGTAAAGTACCTCATCTTCACTGTCCAATTTCTTCTGACAAATAGTGAATCTTCCTGCGACTGTGGGTGCACTGAGCAACAGACAGCTGATGAATTAAAAATTCTACTCTTGTTAATATTTTCTCCAAGTATATTTTAGGGAAGATGAATATTAGGATAGGTGTGTGTGTGTGTGTAACACTATTATCGTCCTTAAAGATAATCTATGGTATTTATAGATATATATATATTTCATATAGAAAGTGTGCTACATATGTACAAAATCAATAGTGGTACCTTCGTCCTATAATATCAAATACACGATAGAACATAGGATTGAGGCACCAGGACTTTTATGGTACGGTATGAATGAACTACACAGTACTTCTATTTAAAATTCCAAGTATTTATTACAACATTTCAGATTAAAAACACATCCATACAATGGATAGGAATGATGCAAATATACACTTTGATAGTCCAACAAAAAATATATACCGTAATAACAATGCAATTCTGTCAGAGCCTGACTTCCTCTAATACCAGATTAGACAGTGGATGAGGTGTCCAAGATATGGAAAGCCTCAATCGGTGTAGTTCAAATCTTACACTCTACATGTTTTGCAGGGTATCCACTTCTTCAGGAGTTGTTTTAAAGAGGATCTATGAAAAGAAATATAGACAAAAAACAACAATAATATGCAAGAAAATTAATTATGAAAACATAACAAAACCTGTATATAGCCCCATACACACGTACCGATTGTAGGCCGTAAATGTTCGGCCAACGTCCGATAGGCCGATTGTCGGCTTGTTAGTATGATGCTTCCGAGAACCGACTGCGACTTTTCGGCCGAACAAAATCTGGTCTGCATGCTATAAAATTTTTGTTGGCCGTCACCAGAACGGCCGATTGTTCGTCAGTCAGTACAGATTTCGGCCGACAAAAGCCAGATGAGCAAGACTGGGAATGCTCAGAGAAGAAAAAACACACGGAAAGTTAACCATCACATGACATCACTTCTGAAGTTGTTTGTTGTTGGACGACAAAATTCGTGTGCAGTCTTGAGCACTTTTCAACCAACACGACAGCACTGGAAAAAGACGGCCGATCGTTCGGCCGACAATCGGTACGTGTGTACGGGGCTTATGTACTGAATATGCAATATACATATACATTGATAGTAAATTGCTGAAAAACAACTATATGTGCAAAAGCAAAAACTAAAATATAATATGCCCTGAAGGTAGTCTCAAGCTATACCAAAGAGCCATATAGACGCAACAAAACCATACTCGCCAAATGTCCACATCAACAGGCACATGGGACCACGGCGCCAATTGACTATCAAAGTGTATATTTGCATCATTCCTATCCATTGTATGGATGTGTTTTTAATCTGAAATGTTGTAATAAATACATGGAATTTTAAAAAGAAGAATTGTGTAGTTCAAGGCATTGCATTTTGAGCAACTGGGCTTTTTAGAAAACGCCAACATGCTTTTCAAGTAATTCAAAAAATAATAATTTTTTATTTGTAAAATAAAGATTCTATAAAAATTCTTAGCATTGATAAAGTCTTTCCCACACTCACTGACTTAGGCCCCTTTCACACTATCCATCCGTCGGACGGACTCGGTTTTTCTCAGCGGGGGATCGATTCGTCGATACCCTGCTTAGCAGGAGAATGACAGCTGTTCTCCGTGCTGTGTGCGGAGACACAGCTGTCAGTTCCCCATACATCTATACGGGGGAATCGGATGGGAACGGACCGCCGGTCCGTTCTCATCCGATCCCATCCGATCCAATCCGCTGGACGGATTGGATCTGTTCAGATTTGACAGATCGGATCGGATGTCAGCGGACATGTCTCCGCTGACATCCGATGCCCCATAGGGATGCATAGGGGACCGTTCAGATCCGTCAAAAAAAACGGACAGGCGGATCTGAACGGTCTGCCTGTGTGAAAGAGCCCTTGGGTGTCAATCAGTTTCAACATAATGAATTGTGGCAATGTGAAGCTGGGGCCCATCTGGCTTCTGTCACTCATAAATGGGCATACATTTGTCCTATACTGATATAAATTTGATATGATGCATTAACTAATACTAATAAATACAGCATTTCCCAAGAACATTCCCAAATTGTAGAAGATTTTCAGTGCAAACCCTAACATTCTCTTATCTATCTATTTAATACATTATTTTCTGTTTTTCTTCCATTGATAGGTGTGGAAGAATAATCTATACATACAGAGTTTTTCAAAACGATCATGGTCATTACAAGATTCAGGTAGGGTATTCCATTAAAGATTCTATTTTAAACCATAAATATGCTAATATTTAAAGGGCTCCAGTAGAATAGTCTCAAAACATTTGCTTTAGTGGGTTTTATAAAGTAACATTGGCATCTTCAGAAGGTGAGCTCAGCAATTGTACCTTCCATTTATTTCTTATCACAGGTTTCTTTAAAGCTACCCCTACTGCAGGAACAGCCTATTTCTGTGCATACATTATTCATACCTGGTCGATCCCTTTGGAAGCAGAAAATCACTGCAGTAGACATCGATATTACAGTGATCCTCGCTATTTTCTGGGTCCTGTGTGGAGCGGCTGCCTTGCTGCAGAGTTGTTATAGGGGTCACTTGCTCAACATGGAGGTGGTAATATCCTGTTATGGGGGTGTTTGTCTGCAGCAGGGGCTGGAGCACTTGTCAGGATAGGATAGAAGAAATATGCCATTATATTTTTTTGGACGAAAATCTGCTGCCCTCTGCCAGAAAGTTGTCAATGAGAAGAAAGTTTACCTTCCAACATGACAATGCCCCAAAGCACACAGCAAAAATGACCACATAGTGGTTAGTGGAGAAAAAGGTAAATGTCCTTGCATGGCCTAGTCAGAGCCCAGACTTAAAGTGGAGTTCCAGACATTTTTGTGTTTATTAAAAGTCAGCAGCTACAAAAAGTGTAGCTACTGACTTTTAATAAACACAAACACACACAACCCTTTGTCCCACAGTCAAGGGATGTGGCCGGTGGGAGCCTCTGTTCTCTCCCTCTTCTCCCCGTGGCGACAGCATCACTAGTGTGGGCAACTGGCTGTGACAGCTTGAGGCTCCACAGCCGGGTGGCCACTGGATATGCGTGAGTCGGGCTACACCTCCTGAGTGGACGGGCAATCTTCTGGGACCTGTGACGTGTCCCAGAAGATTGCAGGGAGGGAGGGGGAGAGGAGAACTTCTACTCAAGCTGCCTAGACGGCCCGAGTGGAATTGGGAGCGGGTACCTGTAAAAAAACTAGGTAGCCGCTCCCACCCAAAAAAAATGACATGCCAAATGTGGCATGTCAGGAGGCCTTAAAGCAGAAGTTTCACTTTTGGGTTCCACTTGCGCTTTAAACCCCATTGAAAATCTGTGGAATGACTTCAAAACTACAATCAAATTTACTGAACTTCAGCAGTTCTGCAAAGAAAAGTGGGCAAAAATTGCAAAGTCTAGATGTGCAAAGTTAGTAGAGACATATCCTAACAGGCTGGAATAAAAGCAAAAGGTGGTTCAAAAAAATGCTGACATAAGAGGGGTGATCCTTTCTCCAACTCAGTGATTCTGTTTTTTAATTTTTTTTTAAATTTGTTTCTGACATGTTGGTGTTATATCTTTTACTTAGATGTTATAAGTTGCACAAGTAAATATAGCTGGATAAAACAAAAACTGTGCCTGTCTTAATTTCAGGCTGCTAAGCAACAACATTTGATTTTTTTTAAGTTTTGTAAAGTTTTTCTATACCCACTGTATTCAGAAAAATGCAAGACATTTTCTGAATGGCACCTGTGTCAAGAGGGTGACTCCAGTGGTTTTCATGCAGCAGGGCAGCCACTCAGCATAAATATTGCCTTTTCATGTCATTTTACTTAGCTCATATTTTTCCACTTATATTTCATAAAGCAGTAAATGTGACATTCACAAAACATTCACTGCAGACACATCTCCCAGATGCATGTTTGAAATTACTGTGACCGATTTATCTGCAATGAATGTTTTGTAGATGTATAATTAAGTCCCGGTTCACACTATCGCAGTACAGGAAACTGCATGTGATTTGGACAGGAATCACACTGAATTCCTGTTCAAGCCACATGCAATTCTGTGCAGTGCGATTTGAGCCATTTATTTTGTAAGGCTCAAATGGCACTGCAAATCACACTGAGCCTGCTGGAAAGGTGCAGGCACTTTTTTTTTGCACTGGAATCGGATCACCTAGGTGTCCACATGCATGCAACCTAATGCAGCCAACTGCACTATGTTTTGTGAACCGTTTAGCATTGACACCCACTACGGTTCGATTGTGATGCCGTGTGGGAAACAAACAGGAATGGCTGCAAATCCTGCACCACATCAGTGTGAATGAGGTTTTATTTCTTTAACCACTTCTGGACCGGAAGGTTTTCCCCCTTTATGACCAGGCCATTTTTTGTGAAACGGCACTGCGATACTTTAACTGACAATTGCGCGGTTTTGCGACGCAAATAAAATTGGTGTCCTTCCCCCCCCCCCCCCCCCACAAATAGAGGTTTCTTTTGGTGGTATTTGATCACCTGTGTGATTTTTTTTTTGCTCTATAAACAAAAAAAAGAGCGACAATTCTAAAAAAAAAAAAAAAAAAAACTGAATTTTTGTAAAATTTTACCAATGGGGTATTGACTTCCTCTCCACAGGAGTAGCTAGTACCCCATTGGTGAAGACTGTATGAGTGGGCGGCGACTGTCGGAGGGCGTAAGAGAAAACTGAATTTTTGTAAAATCTTACCATAAAATTCCTTTCTCGGAGTCCTCCGACAGTCGCCGCCCACTCATACAGTCTTCACCAATGGGGTACTAGCTACTCCTGTGGAGAGAAAGTCAATACCCCATTGGTGAAGAGTGGGCAGAAGAAAAAAAATGTAAAAATCAAATTTTTTTATTATTTTAGGCCAATTTGTATTCTACTACATATTTTTGATAAAAAAAAATCCCAATAAGTGTATATTGATTGGTTTGCACATAAATGAATTGCATCTACAACTAGGGGAAAGATTTATGTCATTTTTATTATTATTATTTTTTTTTTTTACTAGTAATGGCAGTGATCGGCGATTTTTAGCAGGACTGTGAAATTGCGGCGGACAGATCGGGCACCTAACTGACAATTTTGACACTTTAGGGGGGACCAGTGATATTACTACAGCAATCAGTGCTAAAAATATGCACTGTTACTGTACTAATAACACTGGCAGGGAAGGGGTTAACACCAGGGGCGATCAAAGGGTTAAATGTGTCCCTCGGAGGTGTTTTCTCACTGTGGGGGGGATGTATTTACTGAATGAACAAAAAGACCTGAGTTCCTAAGTAAGAGGAACACAGAAGCCCTGTGTTCATTACTGGCAGAACAGCAGTCTGCCGTGTTTACAACGGACCACCGGTCTGTCTCCACGGGGAACAATCGCGGGTGCCCGGCAGCTATCGCGGCCGCCGGACCTACTGATTGGCGCACCCCCTGTGGTGAATAGGCATGCGCGCGCCCCCGCTCGCAGGTCTGCGAAGCGACGTACAGTTACGTCGTTTTGCGGGACAGAGCCGACCTGCCGTAGTATATGAACTTTTTAAAAGGCACATTACTAAATCAGCAAACTGAACATTTTTTTTATATATTTGCAAAATTATAAAATTGTCACTAAGCCAAAAAGGGGTGTGGCCTTATTGTGAGCATGTAAAATAGTATTATCTGAAAATACCTACTAACAAAAACTTTAGTGAAATAATTCACATTTCCTAAAAATTAGGTGATTTATTAAGGGTTGCTGTAAATGCTGACTATTTACTAGAAGGTCCAATGTTATCACAATCAAGGTAGGTTCATTTATGTGATCTACAATTTCAAATTGTGGCTGGTGTTTTTTTCTTACTTAGACAGCTGAAGGTGTAGAAGAAAAATACTTCCCCAAACTAAAGGACCTCATCACTTATTATGAAAACCCTAACAAAGGGTTGATGCATTCCCTGAGCTTCCCTGTAAACAAGAATGAAGCTGAGAAAACTCAAATCCAGGTTAAAGGATCGATCAAGCGCATCATTTTACTAGAAGATACATATGCGGGTATGTCATTATGAGAGTACAAAACTGGTGCCCATTCCAGGTTTTCGATGAAGGCTTTTGCTGCCTTTGATGTTGTTTATGGTAAACAGTCATTGTTCACTGAAGGACTAAAGGTACTGCATTATGTGTTTCCCATAAGTATGAAGCCAAGAAAAACTGGGCCCTAAATAATACTTACCAACACATTTTATTGTTTTTTTTTTTTTACAAACCTGTACCTTTTCCAGAGGCTTTATCTGTATGTGGTAGACATCACCTCATGAACCTTTCGGGCAAGACTGGGTTAATTATTATCAGGCCACAAGGCCTAGTCATTGTATTGCACATTATCACCTTTATTTATTTTTTCTCCACGTTTTTCACTGCATTTTTGGTAGGATGGTAGGGTGTGGGTTTTCGGGCCTGCCCTGAAGTCTAGGGGGGAATGGGTGGCCCTTAGGTTCCTTTTTCCCATAACTGTGGTGGGTTTTCTTCGGGAGAGCTCCTTACCTAGTAATCTGTGGTTGACTTCGGCTAGCCACCAGGAGAGGGGTCTACCAGGACTTTTGGCTAGGTAAACCAGAGTGCCTTGGCCCTGTCATGAGTCTTACACCCAGGGGGGGGGGGTCAGGGAGGGCCCTACTTTGCAGGAAGGGACCATGGACACACTCTGCACTTTTTTAGTTCACAAGATATTTCATTTTTGCACACTGCACTACAACCCCCCCCCCCCCCCCCAAAAAAAAAAAAAAATTCTGGATGTGCTGAAGGGTTTTACTATATGATTTTCTTTAAGCACTTTTGGGAGTACTGCCATACACTTCCTGTAACAGCTTGTGGCAAGAATCATCAGACCGTGTTAAGTTTCTTCACATCTTTTTTTTAATTCATTTCATTGAACAGTATAGTCTAGTTTGCAACCAAAGAATACATGCAAACTTAAATTTTTCTTCCAAGCACCTGGGAGCCCTATACCTAGGGTGATCGGTTATGCAAATATTTGCATATTTTGCATAAAAAACTTCTTCACTAAAAGCCCTGTCCCCATCACACAAGTTTGCTATTGGTCAGTTACGGTGGATAAAAAAGTCTACACAACCTGTTAAAATGTCAGGTTTCTGTGATGTAAAAAATTTAGACAAATATAAATAATTTCAGAACTTTTCCCACCGTTAATGTGACCTTTTGGGGGGGGGGGGGGTAAGTAAAAACCAAAATCTAAAATAATGTGGTTGCATAAGTGTGCACATGCTTTCCTATAACTTGGGATGTAGTTGTGTTCAGAATAAAGCAATCACATTCAAACTCATGTTAAATAGAAATCCACACACACCTGCCATCATTTAAAGTGCCTCTGATTAACTCCAAATAAAGTTCAGCTGTTCTAGTAGGTCTTTCCTGACATTTTCTTAGTCACATCCTACAGCAAAAGCCCTGGTCCGCAGAGAGATTCCACAGCATCAGAGGGATCTCATTGTTAAAAGGTATCAGTCAGGAGAAGGGTACAAAATAATTTCCAAGGCATTAGATGTACCATGGGACACAGTGAAGACAGTCATCATCAATTGGAGAAAAATATGGCACAACAGTGACATTACCAAAAACTGGACAACCCTCCAAAATTGATGAAAAGATGAGAAGAAAACTGGTCAGGGAGGCTGCCAAGAGGCCTACAGCAACATTAAAGGAACTGCAGGAATATCTGGCAAGTACTAGCTGTGTGGTACATGTGACAACATTTTCCCGTGTTCTTCATGTCTGGGCTATGGGGTAGAGTGGCAAGACGGAAGCCTTTTCTTCCAAAGAAAAAAACATCCAAGCCCAACTAAATTTTGCAAAAACACATCTGAAGTCTCCCAAAAGCATGTGAGAAAATGTGTTCTGGTCTGATGAAACCAACGTTGAACTTTTTGGCCATAATTCCAAAAGATAACAACACTGCACATCACCAAAAGAACACCATACCCACAGTGAAGCATGGTGGTGGCAGCATCATGCTTTGGGACTGTTTTTCTTCAGTTGGAACAGGGGCCTTAGTAAAGGTAGAGGGAATTATGAACAGATCCAAATACCAGTCAATATTGGCAGGAAACCTTCAGGCTTCTGCTAGAAAGCTGAACATGAAGAGGAACTTCATTTGTCAGCATGAAAATGACCCAAACCATTCATTCAAATCAACAAAGGAATGGTTTCACCACATGAAGATTAAAGTTTTGGAGTGGCCCAGCCAAAACCCAGACCTGAATTTGATTGAAAATCTGTGGGGTGATCTGAAGAGGGCTGTGCACAGGAGAATCTGACAGATTTGGAGTGTTTTTGCAAAGAAGAGTGGACAAATATTGCCAGGTCAAGATGTGGCATGCTGATAGACTCATACCCAAAAAGACTGAGTGCTGTTAAAAAAAACAAAAGGTGCTTCAACAAAGTATTAGTTTAAGGGTGTGCACACTTATGCAACCAAATTATTTTAGTTTTTTTATTTTTACTTTCCTCCACCTAAAAGATTTCAGTCTGTTGTGCAACTGAGTTGTACAGTTTATAGGTTGCATTAAAGGTGAAAAAAGTTCTGAAATTATTTATCTTTTTTTTATTTTTTTACATCACAGAAACCTGACATTTTACCAGCGGTGTGTAGACTTTTTTTATATCCACTGACTGCCCATCACACTAAATGATCAATTGAAAGTGTGTTAGGAAGAGAAGAGGCCAGTGCAATAGGCAATTTCAGGAGATGCTTCTGAAATATATCACTGTAAGTAATAGGTTAATTTCTCACATACTACCTTCTCCATAAACACCTCTACCGAAGTATTAGTGCCGGTTCACACATATGTGATGTCAGACATTGCATGTGATTCGCACCACATTGCTGTGCAAATCACATGCGATGTCTGTGTGATGCAAATTCGCATCGCATTGGTGTTCACACCTATGCAATCCGATTCCTGTCTGAACTGACTGTTCACACTGCGATATGCAAACTAATCTGGGGGTGTCGTTAACTTTGTATTGACACTCCCAGCAGTTCGCATATGGCAGTGTGAACTGCCTGCAAGTCGGGTGCGATGCAGGAACCCGCAGTGGATTTGCGCGGTTCCGGCATCGCACCAATGTGAACCGGCACTTACAGTCAATGACTGTAAGCTTTATACCCTTCTGCATTGCTTTCTTGTACCATAACAAGCTCTGTTTATATCTGCACAATTTAGGGTCAACCCCGCCACCATCTCAGCAACATACCTGACTTGGAGAGCTGATCGTAATCCTGAGGCCACACATACAGATAATCCTTTTGCCTTGATTAAAACCACTCAGTATACACTGTTCAGACTATTTATTATCTAGCCTAGATTGCAATTATTTTTTAATACTTCTTTGAAAAGTACTGTTAATACATATTTAGAATATGAAGCAGTGAAAAACTGTTCAGATATATAAAAATATATGTAAAACCTCATGTAAAAATGATGATGATTAACTCCAAGCTAAATGAGGGTTAGTTGCGCTTTTGCTCTTTACTAAGGTTGACTAAACAAATAAAAGAAGAAGACGCAGAGGCCTTGTCCCCTACCTAATGTCTAGGTCTCTGCACACTTGCTTTTATTTTATTGTTCAATAGAAAGGTTTCCCAATCTGAAGACGCCTGCACTGGTGAAGCATACAGTATCTATTTATGTCAAGAATGATCACGAAGAGCATTCTGTGTTAATGCGTCTCTTGACCTCAGCTTTTTTTTTTAGCACTGTGGTGTCATTGCTGTGGATTTATCTGTAAATTCTAAGTAAACCTTACCATTGAACTTGTCTATATAATACAACTGAATGTGTTTTGATGTATGTGTTTTATATCAGTTGATACTGTCACAAATTCAGAGATGTCCTGTGCTCTCTGCATTTGTTATCCCAACGAGACTATTCAGCGTCCCCTGTTCTTACCCAGAACCATAAGTCAATTAGTTCTTATGCTGTGTAAAAGAAAACAGTGGGACTTGTTGAGTAGTTTAGCAAAAGACAATAGGCAGGGCTGACACCACACAACAAAAATGTTGTGTGTTGTAAGCCCACAATAGGAAATTAAGCTCCAAGTGCATTTCTGGTAAAAAAAAAAAAAAAATTAAAAAAGTATTTTTCTGTACTTGCAGGGTCTTTAAAGAGATAAAACATTGGGTAATGTGCATGTATAGCAGAGATGTGCTGTAAATGTGTATTTTTTATTTTACTCAAACATGAACTTTAACCTCCCTGGCGGTATTCCCGAGTGTGGCTTGGGGTTAACTTTCAGTACCAAAAGCGGAAACCCCAAGCCACACTCTGGATTACCCCAGAATGTTACTCACCTTCCCTGCGATCCCCCGCCATCCTCACACACTCTCCCCGCTCTGTGCACAGCCGATTGCCGGCACTTGCCTTCCGGTTCCCTTCCCTGCGAACATTGCAACGCAGGGGGGTGGAACCGGCGGCAAACACAAATGACATGATACAAAGCTGGGATCCTAACGGATTACACTCTGTCATGCCATTTCACCACAGGATTGCACCTGGTGACTTTTCCAGTGCTTTGTGTCTGGAAAAGTTTGAACCACCATGGCATTTAAAAAGTGTTCTTTTTGCAGAAAAGCGCTTTTAGACGAACTGGAAAACAGCGATAATGAAACGGATTCATCATCAGGTACGGAAAGTGACGACAGCGACGATTCTGACGTCTCTTTCTGGCACATAGCTTGTGGAATTTGGGAAGTATATCAAATGATTCTTCAGAATTTCCAACGGAGCGATGTGCCAGAAAGAGACATCAGAATCGTCGCTGTCGTCACTTTCCGCACCTGATGACGAATTTTCCCACGAATTGTTATCGCTCAGTTCTTCAAGTAACTCAGTTTCGCTGTCGTCTAAAAGCGCTTTTGCGCAAAAAGAATGCTTTTTGGACGCCATGGTCGTTCTCTATTTTCCAGGCACAAAAAACTGGAAAAGCACAGGCAGGGCACTGGAAAAGCCACCAGGTGAAATCCTGTGGTGAAATGGCATGATACAGAGTAATCCGTTAGGATCACAACTTTGTATCATGTCATTTAGTGTATTTACATTTTTTAAATTGCCGCCGGTTTCACCCCCCTGCGTCGCAACGCTCGCAGGGAAGGGAACCGGAAGACAGGTGCCGGCATCGGCTGAGCACACAGAGGGGAGGACGGCGGGGGAGGACGGCAGGGGGATCGCAGGGGAAGGTGAGTTTTAAAATGTAGAACAACAGATTTCAATGCAAAAGAATGTACCGCTTTTAGCACAGAAATCTGGACATAATCAGACCGCCAGGGAGGTTAATGATGTGCTGTTTAAAGGATTAATGTTAAAGATTATATAAAGAACAGTGTTATTGGACTTCGGAACTTCCTTATCAAGTAAATCCTTAAGGCTGGGTTCACATTAGTGCGAATTGAATGTTGGTTTCCTCGCATCCAATTCGTAAGACAGGAGAATGTGACCAGCTCTCAATGGAGGCGGTTCACACATCTCCCTGGCGGCTGCGGAGCAGATTGCACAGGGGTCCTGTGTGCCTTTGGCTCCATTTCAGGTCCAAATTCAGGTCAAAGTTTGGGCCTGATTCGTCCCCGAAACAGAGAACAGGGACGCACAAGACCCCCTGTTGTAAGCCGCATCCGATTTAGGTGTGAATCCAGCCTAAAGCAGAAGCTTTTGCTCTAACTAGGTTGCTGGCACACTAGCTATCGAAAGTTAGCCTGGGAGTGGTCTAAATGCCTAATGTATTGTTTGGGTCCATCCGTCCTATAAAAAGTTCTCCTTTTGATTAATAGAACTTGCTATGTGCACCCTCAGCCAGCATTTGAATAGTTAATTTCCAGCTTAAAGCACACGTATCATGCCAGTCAAAAAAATCAATGCATTACTGTGGGAGTAAGGTAAAGTAAGTAAAGTAAGTATTACTGAGGGCAAAAGAAGAGATGTAAGAGATGTGGGGGAGCAGGCAAAGGCTGCTCTGCCAAGGGTAACATCCAGAACCGGGGACCTGCTTACATTTCCTTGTAGGTGGTCCTCCACTAATGCATGAATCTAGGTTTATTGTTTAACAGCACCATTTACACTGTGCACTGATGTCATTTCTCTTTTGCAGAGGTTGATGAAAGAGACTATGTTGAAGTCTTGCCTTCTTGAAATAGAGGTAGGAAAAACTTTTAAAAGGACTTGCAATACTTAAAAAGACTCTGTTGCAGGCCATTCATTTAAACAAAAATCTTCCAATAAGAATATATGTACATTTAATGTATTTTAGGCATTATTATTGTAAAAGCCTCCCCTCTATAGACATCCCAAATTCCTGAGACTGCTGCTGGGCTCCACCATCCTAAAGCCTAGTACACATGCAACGATTATCGGCCGACCGATCGTCCGTCTTTTGTCCAGAGTGGTGTTTTGTTGGTTGGAATGTGCCTAGACTGCACACGAATTTTCTCGCCCGACAAAATTCTACTTCAGAAGTGATGTCATGTGTTGGTTTGTTTTCTTTGTGTTCTTTCTTCTTTGAGCATGCCCAGTCTTGCTCATTAGATTTTTCCCTGTCGAAATCTGTACTGACAGCACGAAAATCGGCCGTGTTTTGACGGCGGACAAAAAATTTATAGCCTGCACACCAGATTTTTTTCGGCCGAAAAGTCGGAGTCTGTTGTCGGAAGCATCATACTAACAAGCCGATTTTCGACGCCTGTGTACGAGGCTTTAGTGTGATGTTAGCAGCTCTAGCAGAGTCAGGGAATCCCTGCATTAGGGAAGGGATAAATGCCAGCCAATTAGCAAATTTGACACTTGCTTCCTGTTTGAATAAATATGCAGAAAATAAAGGGAATCTCCCCAAGGAGAGCAGAGGCAGTAATAAAAACATAAGAGAGTTTCTAACACATCCCCACTCTCCAAAATAAATGTTTTTTTGCTGTATAAATGCTTTGTTCTCTCTGCAGAGGTTTCCCCTTACTCCCTGCCCTGATGGTCACAGAAAACAGGGAAAGTCAAAAGTGTATCCAAAAAGACTGTTTGGGATGATGTTGCTCCTTAAAAAACAACCACCCAGGCTGTGAATATTGGAAGTGACTTGTTTGGAGGTGAATGTTCCAGAGCAGTCATTTTAATACTCCTATTACTACTTGGTGAGACACTGAACTGGAACATGCATGTACACCCAAGTAATCAATTACTCAATAACATAGAAAAGCAAGGGTAGGGATGAGAGCCCTCAAACACGTAAAAAAAGGTTAAGTCTTGGTTCACACTAATGCAATGCGAGGAACGCGCAGGATTTACTGTGTCTCCATGCATCCCATTGCACTCTAAGCAATCGCAGAGCGTCCATGCGATCTGCTGCGGGTGTCAATTTTATCTTAACAACACCCCGAAACAGATGGCAGTACGATTGCCAGAATCACCATTGCATGTGTTTGAACATCCGTGCAATGCGATTTAGGTGCGGGAGAAAAAAAGGGTCCTGTACCATTTTGGTGCGGATGAAATGTGATTTCAGCCATACAAAATGTATGGCTGAAATCGCACTGCACATACATTGCATGTGATGCACACAGGAATGCATTGCAATTCCTGTGCAAATCACATGCAGTGTTTTTCCAGGCACCAGTGTGAACCTAGCCTAAAAGTAGAGGGACTGTGGAAAAAATGTTTAAATGGGGCAAAATAAGATGTTAAGCTTGGGGGAAAGTTTTTTTGTCCATTTTCATCATCTAAAAATAATGAATCCTCTCTGGTTTAGGATTGGTAGGGTACATATCAGGGCAGGCGTTAGGGGGGCAACCTGGGAAACTGCCCAGGGCCCCGAATGTCCAGGGGCCCCGTGTCACTGTCAGCAGCGGGCTCAGGGCTCGAGTCCTGCGGGAACGCATGGGAACGGCATCCCTGTACTTATTCTACAACAGGAACGCCGTTCCCATTCCCCCCGAGCCCCGACACGATCCCAGCGCCACCTCCTGCTCTGGGATGGCGGGTCGGTAAGCCCAGATTGTGGGTCCCCGACCCGCCATCCCTGAGCATCGCTGTAAACTTAGCCAGAGGCACTACAGGAAGCAGAGCGGATGCTTCCTGTATAGCGCCGGCTTCTGTCACAGGCGGAGTGATATCAAATGTACTCCGCCTCCGCCTGTGGCAGGCCATAGGAGCCATAGAGGAAACATTGACTCTGCAGATGGGAGGGAGGGAGGAAAGGAGAGACATGAGAGGACAGAGACACGAGAGAACAAGAAAGAGAGACATGAGAGGACAGAGACACGAGAGAACAAGAGAGAGAGGACAAGAGAGAGACATGAGAGGACGAGAGAGACATGAGAGAGAGACATGAGAGGACAAGAGAGAGAGAGACATGAGAGGACAAGAGAGAGAGAGAGACATGAGAGGACAAGAGAGAGAGAGAGACATGAGAGGACAAGAGAGAGAGAGACATGAGAGGACAAGAGAGAGAGACATGAGAGAGACATGAGAGGACAAGAGAGAGACATGAGAGGACAAGAGAGAGAGACATGAGAGGACAAGAGAGAGAGAGACAAGAGAGAGACATGAGAGGACAAGAGAGAGAGAGACATGAGAGGACAAGAGAGAGAGAGAGACATGAGAGAGACATGTGAAGAGAGAGACATGTGAAGAGAGAGACATGTGAGGAGAGAGACATGTGAGGAGAGAGACATGTGAGGAGAGAGACATGAGAGGACAAGAGAGAGAGACATGAGAGGAGAGAGACATGAGAGGAGAGAGACACGACTGAGAGGTGAGACATGAGAGAGAGAGACATGACAGAGAGGAGAGACATGAGAGAGAGAGAGAAACATGAGAGAGAGAGAGAGAGAGAGAGAGAGAGAGAGAGAGAAACATGAGAGAGAGAGAGAGAGAGAGAGACATGAGAGAGAGAGAGACATGAGAGAGACATGAGAGAGAGAGAGACATGAGAGACAGAGAGAGAAACATGAGAGAGAGAGACGAGAGAGAGACATGAGAGAGACATGAGAGAGAGAGAGACATGAGAGAGAGAGAGACATGAGAGAGAGAGACATGAGAGACAGAGAGAGAGAGACATGAGAGAGAGAGAGAGAGAGAGACATGAGAGAGACATGAGAGAGAGAGACATGAGAGAGAGAGAGACGAGAGAGAGACATGAGAGAGAGAGAGAGAGACATGAGAGAGAGAGACATGAGAGAGAGAGAGACATGAGAGAGAGAGACATGAGAGACATGAGAGAGAGAGACATGAGAGAGAGAGAGAGAGAGAGAGAGACATGAGAGAGACATGAGAGACAGAGAGAGAGACATGAGAGAGAGGGAGACATGAGAGAGACATGAGAGAGAGAGACATGAGAGAAAGAGACATGAGAGACAGAGAGAGAGACATGAGAGACAGAGAGAGAGACATGAGAGAGAGAGAGAGACATCAGAGACATGAGAGAGAGAGAGACATCAGAGACATGAGAGAGAGAGACATCAGAGACATGAGAGAGAGAGACATCAGAGACAGAGAGGTATTGATATATTGATTTTGTTATATTTTATTTATTCTATTTAATGTTATTTAATTAAAGTATATTTTCATGTAGTTGTATGTTTTATTTGGCTAAATTGATTAAATGCGCCTATATTTTTGGTAGAATATAAAAAAATTTGGGGCCCCACTTTTAGGTTTGCCCAGGGCCACACTTTGTCTAAAACCGGCCCTGGGTACATTGAAAATGTTTTGGTGGAATGTTTTTGTCAGTAGCCAACCACTTGGTGCAAATACTACAGATTTCACTTCAGTAGAAATACGGAAAAAATTTGTGGATGTACTTTCCTGAGCAGCTTAATAAAATAAAAATATCAAATATAATCAAATCTTTCCAACAGGTCTAGTATAAGTTGGTAATGGATATAGAAGTGTATTTTGTTGCAATCAAATCTGTACTCCACATGTCACCTGTGTCATATATTTATTTAATAAAATGCAGAGCCTACATTGTCCAATGGAATTAAGTCTGCATAATGTTGAAAAGAATACTATGGGATAGAAGGAAAGCCATGTCCCATGACCAGACTTGTATAAAGTACTCGAAATTTCTACTTGAGTAAAAGTACAAGTGCTAGATCAAAAAATTACTTGAGTAGAAGTGGAAGTGCTCGCAGAAAAAGTTACTTAAGTAGAAGTACTAAAGTATTCAACATTTTTTTTACTTAAGTATTGCAAGTAGTTTTTTCAAAAAATTTGCTACTTAAGTACTAAAAGTAAAAAGTACCAGTAGTTTTGAAAAAAAAATTCTACTCAAGTACTGAAAGTAGAAGTAGAAGTACTGTGTTATGTAGTTATTAAAGAAAGAAGTCAAAAGTATGAACATCATATTGTTTTTATGATTTCAAATGATTTATTCAAATGATTAACCTGTGTTTGTTAGTAGTTTCTTGATGCACTTTAAGCGCTGTAGCACCATTTATTTGTTTGTTTTATATTTTCTTTTTATTGGAAAGATTTGGTATAGCAGCTTTTATTATACACAGCCTTTATTTTCATATGCGCTGATTTACAAATGACATTATACACATTTTTTTGAGCTTTATGAAACCTGCCATCTACTGTTCTGGCAGTGGTAATTTTTTTAAAAGTAACGAGTAACTATGCAGCACAAAAAAAAAATACTTGAGTAGAAGTATCGAAATCATCGAAAAAATGTAGTGAAGTAAAAGTAGAAGTAGGAGAAAAAAATTCTACTCTAGGAAAGTACAGATACCGCATTTCGGTACTTAAGTACAGTACTTAAGTAGTTCTACTTCGTTACTATACATCTCTGCCCATGACCTGTAGATGTCTCCCTTCCAGAACCTTTTTTTTTTACCCCTTGTACATTAAGGCTCCATGCAAACTGGGCTTAAAAAATGCTAGTTCCTTTTGACAGAAAAAAAAAAAAACATTCCTCTAGAGAGATTTTTTTACAGAGTTTAGACGCGTTTTGAAGAGTTTTGCATTTTTTCTGCCAGAAGGCTCCAATCAGAAACATAAACCAGAAGAGTTTTTTTCCTGCCTCTAACCTTGAGCTCAAAATATGCCTATAATCATCCTAATGTGCATGGACACACCGAATAACATTGAGCTGCTTCTACAGGCAGAACACAAAACTTATTTAGTAGCAGCGATTTTTAAGCCAGTGTGCATGGAGCCTTAAGTGAGGCTTTACTTCCTTCAAATAGCCAGCAAAGTGGAGAGCACATTTATAAATAACATCACTGCGTGTGGAGGTTTTTTTTTGTGTAAAGCATAGGCCATACTTCTTCCTGAATTCGATTAATGAGATACATGATCACTCACAATCATATACATCCTTATTGCAGGAAATATGGTAAAGAGCATCTTGGGAAAAAAAGATAACAAAACGGTCTCCATAAAAAGTGGACTTATTTTAATCACCTTGCAAAAATAAGCAGGACATATAACAAGACACTTCCAATACAGCAAATAATGTTTTGCACACTGGTAGGGGCTGTGGACAACACCGAGTTGCAAATGGCTCTGGCTTCCTCATTCAACTCTCTATCGTCTTCTATCATTATGGTTCTATGATGTGTATGCCAACCTGTCAAATGATTTGAACATATCCTTTTCTAAACCCCCCCCCCCCCCCCCCATGTCTTTTGGCATGCAAATGTATAGTTAAAATTACAATTTATTAATACATGACTATAACAAGTTGTTTTTGTTTGTGAATTGAAAGTAATTGTTACATACACTGATCTTATTGATTATGTTTTTAAATCAAATGCATTCAATCGTGTAAAAAAATAATTAAATGTTGTGTTAAAGTGGAACTCCATCACAAAGATGTTTTTGTTGTTTTTAATGCAGATGGTAATGAAGATGGGAAGGGTAAAAACATTCTGGAAGGATTTGACCCATGCCTGTGTGAAACCTCAAATAGACAATAATTTGTCTGATAATCTCTTTGTGTTTCTTTTTCTTGCATGCTAGTCTCTTATCGAAAATGAAGAGACTACTCAATTTATGAAAATTCTTGTATGACAGAATACAACTTCGGAAGGGATGTAATGTATTGCATTGTATTTGTAATGTATTTTTGGACAGAAGCTGTACTGATTTAACTGTTGAACTGTTGTGATCGGCTCTCGAAAGCTGTGTACTAACGATCAGATTATCGTACAATCGCTTTGAAAAGTGGTATTTTTTATACAATTTTCTGATCCTGTGTACTAGGCTTTAGGGAGTTTCTCAGCAATGCCTTCCCTGGTGATTGTTGTCTTCAAAGACCCACACATAAAACTAAAAACCGGGCCGTCTTTAATATTGATTGGACCCTGGACAAAGGTTTTCTTGGGCTCACCTGAATTCACTTATCAACTATTTGCAGGCAGCACAGGCTCAATGGGCAGCTGCTGGGGCCCCAAAACACGGGCAGCTGCCCCTTTTGCCCTGCGTTAAAGATGGCCCTGACTGAAAAGACCTGCGTTTTCCCTGTGGAATCAATATTGATTTATGAAGATACTGGCACTTTACCATTTGGAAAACTCCCTTGTTGTTGTCTTCCAATTACTAGTGGTTGGAGGTTCAAATAACTATTAGGATCCCTGTAGACCTAATAAAGCTATATATTATAACTTTTTCTAGAATGTTAACCCTTTGTTGTTGTTTCCTTGTCCAACCATTGGTGTTTTACAGAATTTGTCATCAGCTATTTTATGCTCTTGACAAAGTATAATACTAGAATTTGCATATTATTTGCTTGCTTGTTGTATGTAAAACACTGAATAAAAATATAATGAAACTAAAAAAATATTATTTTGGCTGGAGTTGCACCCTAAATATACTCTTTTGCTTAACAAAAATCTAATAAAAGAAGGCAGAATCTTTATCTCTTGAACACTCAGAAGTGCTGTATGCCTTTACCATGTGTGCTAACCTGGTTCTATTAACCCCTTGTCATTACTGTGTCCGGTAATGGTTTAGAGCTGGCAGATACAACCAGAGCTGCATGGCAAGGGATTCACAGAAGTGTCAAATGCTTAAGATTCTGCAGGGGATTTTAGTGCTTGAAGATTGCAAAGTTCTGACTTGCTTTTTTCAAGACACATAAATGTTTAGAAGTGTTTTTGCACTTTGCAGACACCTTTTAGTGGATTGTTTTCAGGTGACAAAATTGCGTTAGGAATTAGGACAGGCAACCTATTTATACCCCTACTCTAAAAAGGGCCTCTCTGTCCTGCATGGTATTCTGGAGTTTCTAAACACAAACTTTTTTTTCTTGGATATACTTGACAAACTGCCATGTCAGTGATGCACCTTGTATAAAAGCGTTTATCTGTTAAATAAAGATTGTATACCAATAAATAAAGTGATTGTAAGTTATCACCTTGTAAAACAACCAATTCAATTTAAAATAGAAATGAAAAGCAAAACATTGTTTTATAGATATACATTATAAATAACTTTTTTCTGTTTCTTGGGAATACCTAAATACTAGCCTCCCAAAATATGGTCTTCATGGCGAATTCCTTCATGCTTATCATTATTATATAATAATCCTCAAACCAGAATCCATATACCGGGCTGTAATTCTGACTTTTTTAAGGTTAGTAGAGGTACCAGACAAGGTTGTCCTCTTTCCCCCCTCCTCTTTGCACTGGCCATAGAACATTTAGCCACAACCATTCTATCAAACCCAGATATTAAAGATTATACTTCATGTAACAAAACATATAAACTCAGCATGTACGTGGATCACATGCTTCCTATTATCTCTCAACTCATAACCTCCCTACCAAAGTTACTAAACACGCTTTGAAAATTCTCTGCTATATCTGGCCTATTAGTTAATATTTCAAAATCAATTGGAATGCCAATAAATATACCTGTCTCTCAATTCAGCACTCCTAAATACCCTTAACTTTTCTCGGTCAATGAACTCAATTTCATACTTAGGGGTCCATCTTACTCCAGATATTACATTTCTATTCTCCAAAAACGACTACACACCGTTATTATTAAAAATAAGAAGAACTCTCAAACTATGGAAATCGTACCATATCTAATTTTTAGGTAGAATAACCGCAATAAAAATGACAATCCTTACGATATTATTATATCTCTTTAGAGCCATCCCTATTAGAATAAATAAAATTCATATAACGAAATTTCAAAAAGAAGTTAATAAGTTCGTCTGGGCTAACTCTCATCCCTGTTTTTCCAAAATTGTATTATATACATCCCAACATAAAGAGGGTTTAGGTTTATTAGACTTCTGGCTATACTATTTAACCTCACGATTCTCCAAAATAGCCTAATAGCACATACCCAATTCAAAACTCACATGGGTTCAATTTGAAGAGAACTCTATCCTTCCATATAACATGTCAGGTATATTATGGTTCAAAAATATCCCAATAAATATTATATCCTTTCACAACCACTTTGTTTCTCAGTCATTATCATTATGGACACTATATAGGAATACATATAAATTAACTTCAAAAACTCCTCCCAATACTTCACACTTAGGAGACCCAATTTTCAGAATAAACAATGCGGGTTTATTTAAGTCATACAATTGGATGGTGTTTCTTTTGTGCCTTAATTCTTCAAATATATTCTGTACACAACTCTAGTTCCTGCATGCAAGGGTGGCTCCATAGGACAATGCAAGAGAAAAGAGCCACTCTGAAACAGGAAACCTGAAACAGTAAACATGGCACCAGCTTAAAGAGGAGTTCTGTCCCCACCTCCCCCCCAAAAAAATTAAATGTCAGCAGTCAGTTGCGGCTTCACAGCCGGTTTCCTACTGCGCATGCGCGAATTGCGCTGCGCTCTGTGAATGGGACAGCTGTGTTAGGGAGGAGGGTGGGCCGAACTTCCACCTTACTTTCCTCCAGCGAAATGAGCTGGAAGTGGGAGTAGGTACCTGTCAAAACCAGGTATCCGGCTCCCCCCTCCCCCCTGAAAGGTGCCAAATGTGAAAATATTAAGTTAATCAACTATGTTAACAAATAGAAAAAAATTCTTAATGAAATTTAAATTATATAGTAAAAAATAAATAAATGTGCTAACTCTTTAAATATCAAATAAATAAAATGTGATTAAAAAAAAAAAAAAAAAAACTCAAAATGAATCCACTCAGTGAACTATATATATATATATATATATATATATATATATATATATACACAGTATCTCAAAAAAGTGAGTACACTCCTCAAATTTTTGTAAATATTTTATTATATCTTTTAATGTGACAACACAGAAGAAATGACACTTTGCTACAATGTATAATAGTGAGTGAACAGCTTGTATAACAGTGTAAATTTGCTGCCCCTCAAGTACTCACTTTTGTTGCCAGCGGTTTAGACATTAATGGCTGTGTGTGGAGTTATTTTTAGGGGACAGCAAATTTACACTGTTATACAAGCTGTACCCTCACTACTTTACATTGTAGCAAAGTGTCATTTCTTCAGTGTTGTCACATGAAAAGATATAATAAAATATTTACAAAAATCTTAGGGGTGTACTCACTTTTGTGAGATACTGTAAATATTTCTGTGCATTTTACTAAAGGTGCAAAAGGTTCAAACAAAATTTCAAATCCTGAATTTCATACCAAAACTGGTGCTGTGTAGATTTGGGTGAACAGTTCGGCCCGAGCATGAGTTCACCCATTCACCGAACACCCAAATTGTTGGGGGCATTCAACCATTGGTTCGGCCCGCCAAACGACCACAATGCCGCCCTGTTTGGTTAAAGCAATAAAAGCTTTACCCAATCAGGGCACATAGCGCTGTCAGAGCCATGACTGTAATGATGACCAGGGCCGCTGATAGGGGGGGACCACCAGCCCTCTTGTAAGGGGCCCGAGCTCACAGGGGGGCCCACACAGAGAGAGGGATTAGTGATGGACAACAAATACAGAAATCTTCCTCCAGCACCTGAATCTGATCTGTCCCTCTCCCTGCTATCAGCTTTTATCTGTTGAGAAAGAGACAGTTGTCCCTCACTAATCCCCCTCCCTTGTGTGCCCCCCTCCCAGCACTTATCTCTGCTCAGGAGTTTATTTGTAAATTGTAACTTTGTTTCTCTCTTTCTGTCTCTCTGATCACTGAGCTCCAACTGCCCAGCCTGTATATTTTTCTAATATCATCTTCTTTTTTATTTAACATAGGTTTTTTTTTTTTAGATTTAGCAGGAATTATGCGAGTTATGTTATATTTGTGTCTGCTAATAGTGATTTTGTTGTAATTTTAGCTAAATATATATTTAATATTTTCTTGAGGGGGCCCTGCCAGGTAGTCTGTACGGGGCCCCGCGATTTCTAACAGCAGCCCTGATGATGACTGTGCCCAATCATGGCTCATTTCTCTTCTCCCCATAGCAGCCATTTGCAGTGTGATATTGGCGTGAAGAGAGGGCTCTGTTTAGTGCTTCTAGTGAATTAGTGTGCTATAGTGTGCTATTGTGATTCTATTGTCAGTGTAGAATATCAATTTCGTGTGAATCTAGTGATAGTGCAGTGTGAGTGTAGTGACCATTCAATTTTACGTTTATGTTACTTTAGTGTGAATCTAGTGATAGAGCAGTGTGAGTGTAGTTTGAACAATTATTTTTAGTCAGTTTATTTTGTCAGGTCAGGTTTCCTGCAGTAAATTTCAGTGTGTTACTGCAAGTATAACGCAATATATTTAGGTGCGTTACTGCACCTTTAACGCAGTATATTTCAGTACATTATTGCACCTTTAACACAGTATATTACAGTGCGTTACTGCACATTTCATGCAGTATATTTCAGTGCGTTACTGCACATTTAAAGCAGTATATTTAAGTGCATTACTGCACCTTTAACGCAGTATTTTCAGTGCGTTACTGCACGTTTAATGCAGTATATTTCAGTGCGTTACTGCACGTTTAACGCAGTATATTTCACTGTGTTGGTGCACCTTTACCGTAGTATATTGCAGTGCGTTAGTGCACATTTAATGCAGTATGTTTCAGTGCATAAGTACACTTTTATCGTAGTATATTTCAGTGCGTTAGTGCAAGTTTATTGCAGTAAATTTTAGTGCATTACTGCATGTTTAATGCAGTATATTTACGTGCGTTAATGCACCTTTAACGCAGTATATATCAATGCGTTACTGCAGTTTAACGCAGTATATTTCACTGCGTTGGTCCACCTTTACCGCAGTATATTGCAGTGCGTTAGTGCACGTTTAAGGCAGTATGTTTCAGTGCGTTAGTGCACGTTTATTGCAGTACATTTCAGTGCATTACTGCACGTTTAACACAGTAAATTTCAGTGCATTAGCGTACATTTTTAACGCAGTATATTGCAGTGCAGTGCAGTGCATTGGTGCACATTTAACACAGTTTATTTCACTGGGTAGGCTTGCGTTTAATGCAGTATAATTCAGTGCATGTTTACCACAGTATATTGCAGTGCCTCAGTACAGTTTTACTGCAGTATATTGTAGTGTGTGTGTCTGTGTAGTGAGTACTCAAGGTAAAGTGCCTCAAACACCACTTTCCATTGATTAAAGTGCTTTTACAGTGCCTTGCGAAAGTATTCGGCCCCCTTGAACTTTGCGACCTTTTGCCACATTTCAGACTTCAAACATAAAGATATAAAACTGTAATTTTTTGTGAAGAATCAACAACAAATGGGACACAATCATGAAGTGGAACGAAATTTATTGGATATTTGAAACTTTTTTAACAAATAAAAAACTGAATTCTGAAAATTATTCAGCCCCCTTAAGTTAATACTTTGTAGCGCCACCTTTTGCTGCGATTACAGCTGTAAGTCGCTTGGGGTATGTCTCTATCAGTTTTGCACATCGAGAGACTGAAATTTTTGCCCATTCCTCCTTGCAAAACAGCTCAAGCTCAGTGAGGTTGGATGGAGAGCGTTTGTGAACAACAGTTTTCAGTTCTTTCCACAGATTCTCGATTGGATTCAGGTCTGAACTTTGACTTGGCCATTCTAACACCTGGATATGTTTATTTGTGAACCATTCCATTGTAGATTTTGCTTTAGGTTTTGGATCATTGTCTTGTTGGAAGACAAATCTCCGTCCCAGTCTCAGGTCTTTTGCAGACTCCATCAGGTTTTCTTCCAGAATGGTCCTGTATTTGGCTCCATCCATCTTCCCACCAATTTTAACCATCTTCCCTGTCCCTGCTGAAGAAAAGCAGGCCCAAACCATGATGCTGCCACCACCATGTTTGACAGTGGGGATGATGTGTTCAGGGTGATGAGCTGTGTTGCTTTTACGCCAAACATAACGTTTTGCATTGTTGCCAAAAAGTTCAATTTTGGTTTCATCTCACCAGAGCACCTTCTTCCACATGTTTGGTGTGTCTCCTAGGTGGAGACTTTTTATGGATATCTTTAAGAAATGGCTTTCTTCTTGCCACTCTTCCAGAAAGGCCAGATTTGTGAAGTATACAACTGATTGTTGTCCTATGGACAGAGTCTCCCACTTCTGCTGTAGATCTCTGCAGTTCATCCAGAGTGATCATGGGCCTCTTGGCTGCATCTCTGATCAATTTTTTCCTTGTATGAGCTGAAAGTTTAGAGGGACGGCCAGGTCTTCGTAGATTTGCAGTGGTCTGATACTCCTTCCATTTCAATATTATCGCTTGCACAGTGCTCCTTGGGATGTTTAAAGCTTGGGAAATCTTTTTGTATCCAAATCCGGCTTTAAACTTCTCCACATTAGTATCCACAAAGTCCAGACCTGAATCAAATCGAGAATCTGTGGAAAGAACTGAAAACTGCTGTTCACAAACGCTCTCCATCCAACCTCACTGAGCTCGAGCTGTTTTGCAAGGAGGAATGGGCAAAAATTTCAGTCTCTCGATGTGCAAGACTGATAGGGACATACCCCAAGCGACTTACAGCTGTAATCGCAGCAAAAGGTGGCGCTACAAAGTATTAACTTAAGGGAGCTGAATAATTTTGCACGCCCAATTTCTCCGTTTTTAATTTGTTAAAAAAGTTTGAAATATCCAATACATTTTCGTTCCACTTCATGATTGTGTCCCACTTGTTGTTGATTCTTCAAAAAAAAATTATAGTTTTATATCTTTATGTTTGAAGCCTGAAATGTGGCAAAAGGTCGCAAAGTTCAAGGGGGCCGAATACTTTCGCAAGGCACTGTATATATATATATATATATATATATATATATATATATATATATGTACACACATACATACACCCATGCATACACGTCCAATAACTAATCACCAACTATGAGCTAGGCTTGTATTGTCAGCTGAGTCAATACTGGATGTCTCAGGGCTAGATAATTTCACCCTTAGAACAATGAGGACAGTCTATTGCTTTATTTCTTTGTTAATGAAGTTTCATCTTTAACCTTGGGTTTCAAATCCTTAACACATCTTTTTATTTATTGACCTCAAAGGTGGGGACCGTTCAGTATTGTCAATTGTGACTGACTAGTTACACAAGCCTGTAGCTTAATTTGCACTGTTAAGGATTGATCAATATAGTTGTATGGGGCTCAGCCTTTTCTTCCTGCCCTGAATTGAATCATGTCAGACAAAGGTCAGATTCACCTATGGCAAAGTTATATTTCATCAATTTTATATAGATATAACCTGACATATTCCCCCTTTTTGATTGACATGTATATCAGTATCATACAGGGAAATCAACCGCTAGGCAGGTTATAGATCATTATGGTTGATGGTGCACTCCACTGACGAGTCTGAGGACCGTCGGTAATTCTCTATGAACTTTTCGTGATACTTTCACCATGTGGATTGTTAAAATCAATAACCACAGTATTAAGAGTCCAATAAGGATGAGAATTATGATGTCCGTTAGTGTAAAATAAGATCTGCTTTCCAATAACATGTGGTCCTTCTCTGTATAGGCAAAACCTTCAATTGACAGGTTGTCTTTCTTTATAGACATCTGGATGGTATGGTTGGGTTTATGCTTTAATAAGAATTTCAGATCTGGATTTATCAGGATGTCCTGAACCTGGAAGGCATCAACACTTTCGACAGCCCCTTCCCAGACTTCAGTTCCGACTGGGTACAAGGTGGTTTTTCCGATGGTGATTCTGGCATTGGTTGGAACCTTGATAATGGATACGGTAGCAGGCAAGGCTATAATACGGCTCATTATTTGCTTCTCATAAAATATGCTCATGTTTTTTAATGCTGAGCTCACAAGCCATTTCTCCTTCACAAGTATTGCATAGACTTCCGAGGGATCTGCAGTTTTACACATTTGTACTTCGCATTGTTCGGAACCATGTTTATCATATTCCGGGCCACGTAGTGCGTGGGTTGTATCATATACAAATGGGTTTCCGTTACATTGGAAATTGATATCCTTCAAAAGGGGTATGGCATATAAGTCTGGTACCCAAGATTGATAGGCAATCAGGTCAGGGGTTTTGATTTGTACATGTATGTCTCCTTTCCAGGTCCCAACATTATGAATTGTCTTCATCTGGAAAACATTCTTTGAGGAGACATAGGGTATGGCCAACAGGAAGCAGACTTCAAGATCTTCTGGATTGATATATTAGGGGCATAGCACTTCCTGTTTCCAAGGCTAAATTGATTTTAAAGTCCTCTACTTCACCTCCACTAACCTGATTAGCAGGCTTTTGACCATCTCGGTGGACACAAAGTATAGTGGAATGTATCCATGGGAGAGGTCGTTCATTCCGTTTTGTATTTCATTCAGAAATGCTAAGGTATGGAATAAAATTGGTTCCTGAATGAAGAGTAGTTCTTTTTTGAACAGTTCATGAGTTTGATGTAGGTTTATAGACCGGGCGAGTAGTTCTGAATGTAAATTAACAGTGACAACTGTGTCCTTGACGACAGTGATTAAGTCCCTTAACCCTGCTTTTTGTGTTTCAAGTTCATGGTGAATAGCTCTGATACTCATCTGTAAATTTTCAATCTCAGTTGAGAGAGTCTTTACTGAAACCAAATCAGCGGCCGATATTGTGGTTGACACAATAGTTCCTAGGACAGTGAAGATTAGTCCGGCTATCAAGGCCCCAATGAACCTCTTCGGTCTTTTCTCATGTGCCGTAGCTATTGGCACAAATGGTTTGCAAGCTTGGATAAGGATCTCCTCTGCACGAGTCTGTGCTGCTTTCAAGTGTAGGGTGTACCATTCCTTGATTTCTGGGGATTGGATATTCTGTGGGTTAAAACGTCTTTCAGTGTAGGTCCTTGGATCCCCGCTGATGCAAACTTTTTGGGTGATTATTCGTTTGTCAGTCAAGATGAACCCAGGTGCTTCTTGGACGAATATTCCCGATGAAAGTCCTAGTCGAGCGATTAGGCCGGCTTGGCCTGGCATGCATATCTACAGCGGAATACCCAGGATGCCCCACACAGCAGGTCCCCGGGACGGTCTCGTGGGTAGGTCTCTTCTTCGGGGCATCTGGTCCTCCTCTCTCGAATGATCGCTGGCAGACGGGTTTCTGGTTTGAAACACCAGATCATCATCAGGGATTCCTGCTAGGGTCTGGTCACTATCACTTTCGATCACCAGTTTGGCTGTCATCTGGGGCATCATTACACACACTATGGTAGGTAAATAAACAGTTTGAGTATCATATATATACAAAAATAGCCCTGTAAAGCAAAATGTGGATTCACCTTAAATTTAGTCTGCCCTTATGATCTTTCAATCATCAAAGAGGAGTGCGCGGGTCAGTCTCCCAACAACTGTAATTGTGATTTGGGATAGCAAGCACGTAATTGATTTATATGCACCCATCTCTCACTGATTTCACCATTCCGATGGACAAGGGCGGACTGATCATTCGGGCATATCGGGAGCTGCCCGAAGGCCCGTGGCCACTAGGGGGCCCGCCCCTGACTGTTGCTAAACATCCGAAGCAGACACATGCTGAGAGAGCTCTGCTTCCTGTCAGCACATACCGCCTGATCTGCAGGTTTCCCAGGCTGCACGTTGCGGACTCTTCTCTCTCCCTCCAGCATTACTAGAAGAGCTGTGAGTACATGCACAGCTCTCACACTGATTCAGCCTTTCACTGTCTCTTCTAGCTGCAGCACACGCCTCTGATCCTTCCCATGCGCTCCCTCCTCCTCTCCCTGTGACTGATAATGGAGGTAAAGTCAGCTCCAGCCAGCTACTTTCTCTTTTGTTTGTTTTGGCCACTGCACGATGCCTCTCTGATACTTCCCGTGCTCTCCCCCCCTCCCCCTCAGGTTTGATAACAGAGGTCACTACACTGGTTCTTTCTCAGCATTCCAGCCAGCACACCTCCTGTCCCTGCATTCTCTGATAGCCTTGTTCTGTGAATCTCCCTGAGCTCCCTCAAACACTACAATAGGAGAGGGGGTTCAATAAAAGCACCTGTCTTGCTCAGCAGTAGCCTGGCCTGTCAATATAAAGACTGTCCTTGCTACCCGCACTCTGCTGCACCTGTGATTTCTGCGGGCAAAACAAAAGGGAAGCAAGCACAAATACATCTGGCTCCCTTGCTGGCCTGGCCACCTACCACAACTCACAAGTAGCTGGCATTGAAAGGCCCCTTTCACGCAGGCGCACCGCTCGACGGAGTCCATTATGCTCAGCGGTGGATTGATCCACTGATCCCCCGCTGAGCAGGCAGATGACAGCTCCGTCTCCACTCTGTGTGCAAAGACTGAGCTGTCAGATCCCCACTCTCCTCTATGGGGAGATCGGCTCAGAACAGACCACCTGTCCATTCTCATCCGATCCGATCCTCCAGACGGTGAACTAAACTAACATCTTTTTCTAAAGAAAATTCCTTCTCGGTTACTCTGAACTGTGCATGCACAGTCTGGAGCCAGCTGATTTGAGAACTGCTGGGCTCAGCCTCAGATTAGGCAGTGGGATGTGGCTTAACCACTTAAGGACCAAAAAGGTTTTGCCCCCTTAACCACTTGCCGACCAGTCACTGGGACTGTACTGCGGCAAAGTGGCTCGATTCCGTCCAGCGACATAGACCTATGTCGCTTGACTCCTCCCCCTGTAGGTGGCGCTCGCGCGCCACCGGAGGTGCGCTCCCGCTGTTTTCAGTCACAGCGGGAGTCGGGCCAGGGGAGGAGCGGCGGCGATCGCCGCTGCTCTTCCCGATCGTCAGGGAATCGAGCTTGGAGACTCGCCCGCTTGTGAAAACAGAGCGGGCGGATCTCCCAAGTGACAAACAGTGACAGATTGCAGTGTTCAGCATAGCTGAACATGCGATCTGTCCCTGTGTCACTCAGTCACCTCCCCCCACACACGTCAGTAAGCACCAGGCATACATTAACCCCTCCCTCTCCAATAAAATTAACCCCTTCCCTGCCAGTGTCATTTTTACAGTAACAGTGCATATTTATAGCACTGATTACTGTAGTAATGTCACTGGTACCCCCAAAAGTGTCAAAAATGTCAGTCAAGGGTCCGATCTGTCCGCCGCAATCCCGCAAAAAAAAAAAAAATCGCAGATCGCCGCCATTACTCGTTAAAAAAAAAAAACACCAAAAATGACAGAAATCTTTCCCTTAGTTAGTAAACGCAATAACTTTTGCGCAAACCAATCAAAACACGCTTATTGTGATTTTTTTTACCAAACATAGGTAGCAGAAAACAAATTGGACAAAAATTTAAAAACATTTTGATTTTTACATTTTTTGGGGGGGGAATTTCATATAAAAAAATGTTAAAAATATTGTTATTTTTTCAAAATAAACGCTCTTTTTTTGTTTATAGCGCAAAAAGTAAAAATCGCACAGGTGATCAAATACCACCAAAAGAAAGCTCTGCTTGTGGGAAAAAAAAGGACGTAAATTTCATTTGGGTACGGCATTGCACGACCGCGCAATTGTTAGTTAAATTTGCACAGCGCCAAATCGCAAAAAGTGGCCTGGATGTAAGACAGCAAAATCCTCCGGTGGTAAAGTGGTTAATGACCAGGCCCATTTTTGCGATTCGGCGCTGCGTTACTTTAACTGACAATTGTGTGGTCATGCGACACTGTACCCAAATAAAATGAATATCCTTTTTTTCCCACAAATAGAGCTTTCTTTTGTTAGTATTTGATCACCAGTGTGGTTTTTATTTTTTTTTGTACTATAAAAAAAAAAAAACTGACTTCTGCTATAAAACATCCCCAATAAAAAAAATTTAACAAATCTATTTTTTTCATCATTTTAGGCCATTTTGTATTCTGCAACATATGTTTGGTAAAAAAAAATATGTGTATTTTGATTGGTTTGCACAAAAGTTATCATGTCTGCAAACTAGGGGAAAGATTTATGTCATATTTATTATTTTTATTTATTTATTTTACTTGTAATGGCAGTGATCAGCGATTTTTAGCGGGACTGCGACATTGCGGCGGACAGATCGGACCCCTAACTGACATTTTTGACACTTTTGGGGGGACCAGTGACATTACTACAGTAATCAGTGCTAAAAATATGCACTGTTACTGTACTAATGACACTGTCAGGGAAAGGGTTAACACCAGGGGCTGTCAAAGGGTTAAATGTGTCCCTAGGGGGTGCTTTCTAACTGTGAAGGGGATGGACTTGCTGGATCAACACAGAGACCTGTGATCCTAAATAGGAGGAACACATGATCCCTGTGTTCATCACTGACAGAACAGTGTCATGTTTACTTAGGAAGATGCCATTGTGTTAGACGGACCCTTTGAGTGTCTCCCTCTTTAGCCAATCGGCGCGTGCGCAAGCCTCCACTGACTGCTACACAAAACAGCGTACAGGTATGTCGTTTCACGTAACAGAGCTGACCTGCCTCAATATAACTATGGTGGCTGGTTGGCAAGTGGTTAAACTCACACACACACATTCCCACCACACAAGTAGAGACCAAGCTCGGCAGTTCACTAATCAGCTGGCTCCAGACTGCGCATGTATTGTTCAGAATCACAGACAAGGATCTGTTTTTCTAAAGTATTTTATCAGCAGCTGCTCATGAGTTGTGACAGGACCAGGGGGTACTAAGCCACTTGTCAACCGCACTATAGCCAAATGAGGGCTACAGCATGGGTGGCCAGTTCTGGGAGGCCGTCATATGATGTCCTCCCATGATCGCACCCACCACACTCTGTGACCGCAATGTTCTCCGGATACTGCTGATCACAGATTGAGAAAAAGAGCCAATCCGTGGCTTTTACCTCATGTCCAATCGTGGCTGATCACGATGTAAGCAGAAGCCATTTATCAGCTTTTCTTTCCTCATGCTGACAGAGTAAAAGAAAGGGATAAGAGAATTGATAACTATCTTCTGTAAAAGGGACATCTACACTGACAATCAGAGCGTTCGTTATTCATCAGTGAAGCCCCAACAGTGCCCACCAGTGCTTGCAATCAGTGCCACCCATGTGCATCAGTGCAGCTTCTTCAGTGCCTATCAGTGCAGCCTATCACTGTAGCCCCATCATAAGTGAAGGAGAAAAATTACCCGTTTGCTAAATTTTATAACAAACTATGAAAAAGTTTTGTTCTTTTAGTTTTCTGCCTTTTTTTTGTTTATTTAGCAAGAAATTAAAACCCCAGTGGTGATTAAATACCACCAAAATAAAGCTCTACTTGTGTGCAAAAAAGGATAAAAATTATGTTTGGTTACAGTATTGCATGATCGGGCAATTGTCACTCAAAGTGCAAGAGTGTTGAAAGCTGAAAATTGGGCTCAGCAAGTGCACAGTAGGCAAGTGGTTAAATAGGGGCACCCTGGAGGAGCAGAACATAAGGGGCACTCTACAGGGGATGTAAGGGGGCACACTGAAGGTACTAACTCCTCCAGAGTTTCCTTTAGTGCTTCTAGAGTGCCCCCTCATTTCCTCCAGAGTACCTCCTTAGTACAGTATTACTAAGGGGACAATTTGGAGGATGTAAGGGGGATTCTGTAGGTTATAACCTCCAGAGTGCCCCCTTTCTTCCTCTTCCATCACCAGCAGCTGCAGATATTTGTGTTTCCTATGCTTCATTTCATGAATGGGCAGGAGCCTCTGTCTCCTGTTTATTCATCTGCAGTGCAGCGAAGGCTACAGAGAAAGGGACTGGGGATGTGTCATTAGTCCCTTTCTCTGTCTCAAAAATTAAACTTTAGGGGTCTATGTAGACCCCTGATAGTTCATCAAACCCCCCCCCCCCCACAGAATTTTGAAAAAAATGTAAAAAAATATATATATATTATTTTTAAATTAATTTAACATTAAAATAAAAAAATGAAAATGTAAAAAAAAACCTAAAAAATCTAACTAAAATTTCTAATTGGATTAAAAAAAAAAAACACACCCAATATGCAGCATAATTTAGTCACAGTCACTGTGTGCAGCAGCGCACTATGCACACCACCGGTCACCATCTCCTTATGATGCTGTTAAGGTGGCACTTTCCGTAAGAGGCTCCTGGTCCCTTTATTGGGTCGCCAGCTTTAATTCTCCTGCCCCTCTGTATGTCATGGAGCTTGGTGCCCCTCCACAAAGCCCTGCCACATTAATAATGTGTCGTTAAGATGGTTGCCGAGTGGTGGCCATCTTTAAACCTGGGGGGCCCCATGATCTCCTATTGCCCGGGCCCCATGAGTTGTCAGTTCGCCCCTGCAGATGGATATGTAATTTATACGCCACAGGGGGAAATCTTATCAACTATGTTAAATGAACCTTTCTAAGACTAAAGGAATTTCCGTTCCTTGACCTGGTCCCTTGCAAAATTGTATAGATAGACTTTGTCCCCAATCTCATTTCTTCCTCTTCCATCACCAGCAGCTGCAGATATTTGTGTTTCCTATGCTTCATTTCATGAATGGGCAGGAGCCTCTGTCTCCTGTTTATTCATCTGCAGTGCAGCGAAGGCTACAGAGAAAGGGACTGGGGATGTGTCATTAGTCCCTTTCTCTGTCTCAAAAATTAAACTTTAGGGGTCTATGTAGACCCCTGATAGTTCATCAAACCCCCCCCCCCCCTCAGAATTTTGAAAAAAATGTAAAAAAATATATATATATTATTTTTAAATTAATTTAACATTAAAATAAAAAAATGAAAATGTAAAAAAAAACCTAAAAAATCTAACTAAAATTTCTAATTGGATTAAAAAAAAAAAAACACACCCAATATGCAGCATAATTTAGTCACAGTCACTGTGTGCAGCAGCGCACTATGCACACCACCGGTCACCATCTCCTTATGATGCTGTTAAGGTGGCACTTTCCGTAAGAGGCTCCTGGTCCCTTTATTGGGTCGCCAGCTTTAATTCTCCTGCCCCTCTGTATGTCATGGAGCTTGGTGCCCCTCCACAAAGCCCTGCCACATTAATAATGTGTCGTTAAGATGGTTGCCGAGTGGTGGCCATCTTTAAACCTGGGGGGCCCCATGATCTCCTATTGCCCGGGCCCCATGAGTTGTCAGTTCGCCCCTGCAGATGGATATGTAATTTATACGCCACGGGGGAAATCTTATCAACTATGTTAAATGAACCTTTCTAAGACTAAAGGAATTTCCGTTCCTTGACCTGGTCCCTTGCAAAATTGTATAGATAGACTTTGTCCCCAATCTCATACTCCTTCTTGGTGGTTTTAAGATCATAGTAGGTCTTATTACCAACTGCGGCTCTTTCAATGTTTCGCTGGGCAAAGGCAAAAGCATACTGCAAATGTTTGCGCAGATCCTCTATGTATTGGTGTGTCGTGGTGGCATTGACCAAAATGTGACCTGTGGTGCGGTACAATAAGTGCTGGGGCAATACCATCTGCCTTCCGGTCATGAGTTCAAAAGACGACATTTTTGTGACAGTACTCGGAGTTGCCCTTAAGGCCATCAGGACCAGGGGAAGTTTTACATCCCAGTCTTTGCCTGTGTCCTTACCGAATTTCTTGAGGATGTTGACAATCGTCTGATCGTACCATTCTACTCCACCACTAGAGGAGGGCTGATATGCGATATGCAATTTCCTTTTTACGCCCAATATTTTCCACAGTTTGGTCATCACTTCACTAGTGAAATGTGAACCCCTATCAGATTCTATCCACTGGGGTAGACCAAAACGTGAAAAGATGTAATTAATTAATAAGGCAGCGCATGTATCAGAGCTATTGTTTGGTGCTGGAATACATTCATCATACTTGGTAAATAAACATGTAACGGTTAACATATATCAATTCCCTCGTAAAGATTTACTCAGGTGACAGGTCCAAAGAAGTCCATTTGAAGGTCTGACCAAGGCATACAGATTCCCCCTTTTCTGCAGGGGTGCCCTATGGGTTGGTGAAACCGGTTGAAATTGGGGGCATATTAAACAGCCTTGGCAATACGCCTTCACATCAGGCAGCATATGAGGCCAGTAGGCATAATCCCGAAGGATCTCATATGTGTTTTCATTTTAGTTATTGACACAGAGCGCAAGTGGTTGGGTTATAGATCTGTGTTATACTGTATATTTATATATAAGTGATTAAATCAGCTGCTGCTTAAAAACCTGAGGGTTTAATATCACTTTAGTAAGGAAAGTAATGTAAAACCAGAAACAGATCACTATTTAGAATGTTTTTCTTTTTTTTAGGTGTTGTAGCCTTTGTTGTAGCCCAGGGCTCGACAATCCCCGGGCGCCAGGTCGCATTTGCGACTAGAATTAGCGACCTGGCGCCTGGGGGTGCCCTGCAGAAGGTGTCCTGTCATTTTTGCCCGCACTTCCGCGCACAGACTTCCGGGCCGTCCGAAAATTGAGGCCCCGGCTTTTCGTCCTACTTGAGATGACAGGCTTCCAATGGGGAACTGGCGCCCTCTTGTGGAGGCCGGGAGTAATGACTGTTGTAATGACTGTTTCCACTGCCTTTTTGTTCTCAATTCATTACCATCTCCCTGTCCAGTTAGTTACCTTTGACAGGGAGTGTGGTTATTATTATTTATTTAATTTATTTTTTAAATGTAAAAAAAAAAAATATTTTTTTTCTTTTTTTTTAATTATTAAAAAAAATAAAAAAAAAATTCTTTTTTTCCAATTATTAAAAAAAAAAAATATATATATATATATATATATATATATATATATATATATATATATATATATATACTTTTTTTTTTTTTTCCCTCAGCCGAAGGCCCCTTTCACACGGGCTGTCTGATCAGGTCCCCCTGTCAGTTTTTAAGGCAGACCTGATCGGACACTTGATTCTCCTCTATGAAGCAGTAATCTGCCGCCATCTGATCCTGTTCCCCAAAAGCAGACGGATGGTGGTTCTATTTTCTATCCATCCCGTGGATCGGATCAGATGGCATCGGATGGAAAGAGACAGACAGTCTGTTTTCATCCAATTGTGCTATAGAGGAGAGTGGGGTTCTAGTCATATTTATGTGTAAATTTAGTATCCGTTTTATTAAATAAAGCTTGGTTGTTAGTTTAAAAAAAAAAAAACTGGCTCCTAACTTTTTTAGCTGGCTCCTAGATTTCAGGAAAATTTGTCAAGCCCTGTTGTAGCCTTTTTTAATGTTAAATGTAAAAAAAACAAAACACAGATAATATAAATAGAATTGTTTTGCTTAAGAAATATATATACAGTACATGATCCATGTCCACAATATATGTCCAATCTTGAATGAAAATCAACAATAAAAAAACAATAAAGTGAAAAATATAGACTTAAATGCAGAGTCCCATGATAGGATCAGCAATTTAAACTTATTGGCGAAAGCACAAAGTTCAGTGTACAGATGTGCACAAAAAAATTGGTAGTGACTTGAAAAGTGAAGAAGTGATCTAGTACAATGATTCAGAATCATCCACCGCACCCCTGTGAAATGGACACTCACCGGAAAAGCTGGCTGCCATTACAGCAGCAAACATGCACTCAGCGTAGATCCGCCATCTGTAATGGGGAAGGCTGTTCAGCAACTCGCATCATCCAGATGTAGCTGTGGTAAATAAAGCTCACCAGGAACCAGATGAAGTCTCCATAGTGTAGTATTTATTGAATATGTATGTTAAAAGCCAAAATAAAATGAATCATAAAACCATATGACAATGCCTGCCATTACTGACCTGGTATGGGATAGTGGCCTAAAGACAGCACTAGTTTCTTTTCCCCGACACGTTTCATCAAATAGGATGTTATCAAGGGGTTCCCGTATACTTGTTTTGCCATAATATCTTGTTTTTTTCTACATTTTGGTTCGGGTGGGGGGAAGAAAAATGTAAACACAAAATATTTTACATGAATATCCTAAACAAAGAGGTTTACTAGAACTTGACAGCTTACTTAGTTCACAGGCTGTACATCATAAATATACTATACATAATATTATCGAAAGGCAGTTACAACTTTCTTGAAACCCAAACTTGCACAGGGCTTGTAAAGCTCCTACCCACCACGATGGGAAAGCACTTGGAAATTGGGTGCCTTGGCACAAAGAACTAAATGGTGTGGAGCTTCCCGTGATTCCCCCGGTTGACGATTTGGATAAAGAATAGGAAGAGTCACTATATTATGATCGCAGTGCAGATAATGTTAGGCCTAGTTTACATTTGCAGCTGAGCAGCGTTTTTAGCACGCCCCCCCCCCCCCCCCTCCCAAGTCAGTAAAGGTGGGTGTAGTGTAAAGATGCCGTGGCTATGATGCTATGCAGCGAAGCTGGCTTCTCCTCTTCTCCCTCCCACTGACTACACTGCTGGGGAATCTACAGTGTCTGTGCGCCCAGAGCCCCCTGACCCCCTCCACTCTAATTTATTCCCCCATATGCCTCCCCCACTAACCTGATTCCCCTGTGTGCTGCTCCGATCCCCCTGTGCAGCACTGCTAGCTGTCCTTCTCTCCTTCCCACTGGCTGTCAGATGTTGTGGAGCACAGAGGTTCAGTATGGAGAGCATGGAGCCGGTAAATATGTTATACCTACTGGGTCTTTCCTTTCCTAAATAACACAGTGAGTGATCAGTACCGACTGCTTCTGTGTCGGTTTATAACTGAAGCATAGAAAAACACAGTTTACTATGCTAAAGTTTGTAAATGAACAGGAAGCCACTTAGCACAGAGCACTTCACATTCATTCACTATCTATTGCAGCTGAGGCTGCAGAGAAAGGGATGGAGGAATCACTGTCCTCAGTCCCTTTCTCTGCTTCAAAAGTGACACATTCAGGGGTCCTTTTTGACCTCTGATATTTCACCAAAGCCCTCCCAACAAGGCTGGTAAAAATGTAAAAAATAAATAAATCTGAAAACTGTAAAAATAAATAAATAAAGGGTTTGCTTACATTTTGATCTCGGAAGAGTGATCAGCATTTGGGTTGCTCTTCAGAAAGCATTTGACAGGCGGTAGGAAAGCGGTGTATTACCTCCTCACTGCCTGCTTTACCTCCGTCAACCTTGTACTAGCATGCCGCAACCGTGTGCATTACATGCAGTTGTGGGGTGCTTGCAGAGCAGTGCCATTCACTTTAAGGGTCGTATTCAACAGGGGGTAAAATTCATGCCATGGTTGTGTAACGGCTGCATGTGTGCACCCCTCCAGGCGCTGCCTCTGCAGCTAAAGGGGGTAGCCGTTGATGCACCCAGGAGGTGCCCGGTTGTCCCCTGAGACCCTGGACTGCTTTGTGTACCGCTCAAGCTCACTAAAGCGGAGTGTAAATCCCAAACATCCGCAGCTGGAAGTTCCAACAAGGGAGGGAGCTCATCCCAGCTCCAATGGTCACTGATAATAAAGAATATATTTTACTGTGTTCCAATACAGTTCAGTGCAGGAAAAATGCAGCATTTTCTACTTTTTTTTTTCTAGAACTGGAACGCACTGGAACTGACTGCACTGTTGTGAACTATGCAATTGGAAACCATGTAACCTACTATCCATGCATTTCTGATGTGGAAAAAGAATGCACTGGACTGCATGTGGTGTGACCCGGACCTAAGGCTAGGTTCAGACCTGTAGGGCCATTCCAGCGGCGGTTTGCACGGGGCACGAGAGCCCATTCATTTGAATAGGCTGCCATGCCCGGCGACACGCAGGAAAGAGGTCCCTGCACTATTTTTTAAATCTCAGCCCGCACATGAACCGAGGTTCCCAGTATGGGTTCTGCATTTCTCTATGCGAGTGGTTGCGGCTGCCGGTATCTGTGCGGGGGTCCCGCATTTCTCTGTGCGAGTGGTTGCAGCTGTATTTGTGTGGGTCCCCCGTTCCTCTGTGTGGGTGGTTGCGGCTTCTGGTATTTGTGCGGGTCCTCCATTTCCCTGTGCGGGTGGTTGCAGCTACTGGTATTTGTGCGGGTGGTTGCGGCAGGTGATATTTGTGTGGGTCCCCCATTTCTCTGGGTGGGTGGTTGCGGCTGCTGGTATTTGTGCGGGTCCCCGATTTCACTGTGTGGGTGGTTTTAGTTGCTGGTATTTGTGCGGGTCCCCCCAATTCTCTGTGCGGGTGGTTGCGGCTGCCAGTATTTGTGCAGTTCCCGCATTTGTCTGTGTGGGTGTCACATGGCTGGCACAATATTTGAAAGGAATAAGGTACAAAGGAACATTTTTGAAAGTTTAGAATGATACAGATCGATTTTTCTATTGCTCAATACATGTGAGTTACATGTTCCAGAATGAAAAATGAAAAGTAAAAATAAAAATAAATATAAATAAAAAATAAATAAAAATAAAATAAAAAAAATATTTTTATTTACTTTTAATTTTTTATTCCGGAACATTTATTTGTAATTAAGTATCTTCTCAGTATTGGTATAGTACCTATTAACAATGGGCCAACAATACTTTTAAACATTTTTATAAGACTATTTGTCTGTGAATTGCACTGGAGTACACACTAATGACCTTTAATATGGGGGCTGAGGTATCGCTGAATGCAGTGTATATAATGCGGGCAGCAATATGGCCACTATATGCACACCTACGGGTAGCTAGGATACTGACCAGTATAAATCACTGGGAGTGTAGTAAGATTGTGCGGCTCCAGATAACGTCAGAGTGACAAAACGTGTAGGGTGGAGCCTAGCGTCATTATGTCACTTTCGGTTTTCAGTCGAGGAACGCGGAAGCATCACCTCATCTCTCACCTTATACCTTTAGGTAAGTGTATGCATTTTTATTTAATAAAACATTTTAAATGGATTTACACTATGGGGGCTGTGATTTATGTTCCAACCAAGAACAACTGGAGGACATAGTGAAGGGGATCCAATGGTTAGCGGACGTGAAGGAGGCAGTAACACCAGTATATTTGTCTAAAGCGATATAATCTGTTGAAAGGGGAAGGACCTCTGGTGAGTGCGATACCTGGTGGGGGGCACAAGTGGGAGACACCTATATTCACTGCATGTTGAAACACTGAGTCTTTTTCACTGTGTTGAGTCACTGTAATGTCCCCCCAGGGATGGAACTATAAGGTTCAGCAAGTCCAGCAACGATACTAAGGCAATCACATATGTGAATGTTTTTATGGACACATTATATATAAAAAAGTTTTTGGACAATTTTTGGATCTTTCTTTTCAGGATATTTACCACCAGCACTTTATTACGATTTTGCATGAACTTTTTGCCCATTGATTTTGTAATTATATGCACAGATTGTAATAATTTGCACACAATGATTTGCACAGAATTGTGATTTTGCACATGATTATTTGCATTGCATTGTGATTACTTTCACAATAATATAAGGATTTATATAGTTTTAGTACATTATAAGGTACAGTTTTACAGCATTCAATATTTACTAATTATGTTTGAGATTTAATTTTACCACTAATACACCCATGGTATTGGCAAGTAGGAATATTTAGGGCAGCGCCTCTACCCAATATCTTTATTTCTAACACAGACCCCACTCTTGTGGTGGGTAATGGGGGGCAGCAGCTCGCTATATGTAGTTAGGCCCTACGCCCAATATTTATATAGTGGAGGGTTTGAGCCATAGCGGGGATTATATATTTCTTTTTTCATACACAGGAACAGTGCCCCTGCCTGGAAGTGATGTCACAAGCTTTCAGTAACCACACCCGCTTGCTGCTTTTGGACTCAGCAGGAAGAGGAATAGAAGTCATGTGACAGCACTGAAAACTGCAAAATAAAAGGAGACAAACTGTGATTTTTCATTTTGACACATAAAGCTGAACTCCGCTTACATTAATGATTAACTGAGAACTCTGATGTAAGGGGGAACACTGCGGCCTCCGGTGTAAAGGGGAACTTTGATGTAAGGGGCGCTCTGAGAACCCTTATATACCTTAGTGTACTCACTCAGAGGCAGGGGGGAGACTTCAGTCACAGACATGGATGGATGGTGAGTTCACCCACCCCTTTAGTCTTCTGAGGCACAGCACCGGGTGGGCAGACACAGAGGGGTAGGGGCGGGAGGAAGAGGAGCAGATCAAGCCCACTGTGTGTGTGTGTGTGGGGGGGGGGGGGGGGGGGGTTAGTGCTGGTTTTGGGCAGTGTGTAAGAGTTTAACACACTCTCAGCTTAGACAACTGCAGCCAGCAACTCTGCTGGAAAGCCATAGTCCGATCTAAATGTGTCCTGGTTTCCAGCAGTCTGAAGCCCGAATGCAGCATTCAAAACACAACCCTAAGGCCCCTTTTAGACAATCGGACCGGTCAGGTCCGCCTGTCCGTTTTTCAGGCCCATTCTCCTCTATGGAGATGTCAGCTGAGATGTGTTCGCCAACACCCGTCTGTCATCCGATCCGATCAGATCCACTTAACCACTTACTGACCGCCCACCGCAGATGCATGTCACTACTTTGTCGCTAAATACCATGGTTATGGCAGCAGATAGCTGCCATAACCCCGGAATTTTTAAAAACAGCGGGCGATCGGATTTCAGGTAAGGGTGGTCCCAGCTGCGGATTCGCGGCGGGATCACCCTTATGGTGGAGCGGAAGAAGTCCCACCCCTCCTCCCGCCATGTCCCCGTCCTTTTCCCCGCCTACCAGACCCGCCGTGAGCGGGGAAAACGATCCGGTCCCGGATTCTCTTAGACAGGAAGTCGAGTGAGGGCAAGATGGCCCTCACTCGACTCTATAGTCTTGGAGGACCAAAGCGGCGTCTAACGTTGTTGCCTAGCAACTGGCTTAAAGAGCCGATTCTTTTTTAACCATTTTTTGTCTTTTTTTAAATGTACTTGTGAGATCTGAGGACTTTTTGAGCCCAGATCTCACAACAAAGAGGTCCGGTCATGGTTATTTCTATTACAAAGAATGTTTACATTCCTTGTAATAGGAATAACAATGATCATTTTTTTTTTTTTTTTGAACTGTGTAAAAAATCAAAAATAATAAATAAAATAAATAGGAAAAAATTTTTTTTAAAGCGCTCTGTCCCCATAAGCTCGCACGCAGAAGCGAACGCATACGAAAGTCCCGCCCACATATGTAAACGGTGTTCAAACCACACATGTGAGGTATCCCCGCGATCGTTAGAGCGAGAGCTCCTCTATAACTCTAAGCATTTACCCTGTAGAAATTTTTAAACTGTGGCCAATGGGATTTTTAAGTACCAAAGTTTGTCGCCATTCCCCGCACGTGCGCAATTTTGAAGCATGACATGTTGGGTATCCATTTACTCGGCGTAACATTATCTTTCACATTATGGAAAAAAATTGGTCCAACTTTACTGTTTTCCTATTTTTTTAATTAAAAAAATGAATTTTTTCAAAAAACAATTGCGTTTGGAAGACCGCTGCGCAAATATGGTGTGATAAAAAATATTGCAACGATCTCCATTTTATTCTCTAGGGTCTCTGCTAAACAAAAAAAAAACATATAATGCTTGGAGGTTCTAAGTAGTTTTCTAGAAAAAAATAAAACAGATTTTAGCTTTTAACACCAAGTGTCAAAAATAGTCCTGGTCTTAAAGTGGAGACGAATGGGCAATACATGCTGTCCGTTTTCATCCGATCTCCCCATAGAGAGCGGGACTCTTGACAGGTCTGCACAGTGAGCAGAGACGGACCTGCCATCCGCCTGCTCAGTAGGGATCAACTGAGCAATCCCCGCTGAGCTAGCGGAGTCTACCGAGTGGATCCGCCCCACGTGAAAGGGTGAGAGCCCTAGACTGAAGTACACCTCTCATGCACGAGTTGACATTGCTAGCCACCTGGAAATTTCTGAGTCACGTTGAACAAATATTCACTACATGCATGAACAATTTTGTATCTCTATGTTAGACTGGGTAACTGAGTGTAGAAATAGCAGGTAAGATATGTACCTTCAAACACCCATAGCTAAAACTTTCCACGTGACTAACTCTCACTCAGACCCTAGCAGGCAGCATCCGCCAGCACTGTGGGTCTCGCTGGAAGAACTCCCACATGCGCAATAGGTATCTGATCGTCAGACGGACTCACACATGCGCAGTACACATCAGCTGAGCACTGAAACAAGCTCCCTGCAGACCTGGCCGCCTGTTTCCTGCTTATACGTCACATCCTGCCGTGAAAAAACATGAACGTTTAGAGCGCGAGATTTAATTGTGTGTACGGAACCGTCAGCTGGAAGTATGGACCCAGCCTCCTGTATGAAGAGCTTACTGCTGGCCATAGCGCAGTACAAAAGCACCAAGAATGAAGCGAACGGGGCTGCCGTGCAGAGACAGCTGGAGGTAAAGGAACCCAGCCTAGACCGTATATGAGCGGTATACGAGACCCAGTGTACCAGGCAGAGGCTGCACAGCATGCTGGCCATTCTGCTTCCACATGCTGCAATCCTTTCCTGTCCTTGGAGGGGGAGACACTGTCCTTGACCTGCAGCATGCATATACATAAGGAGGACTTGTCTTTCCTCAACCGTATGCTCTCATTATTGAAGTCAGGAGAACTAGAGGCAATGCAATTTTATTATAAGCCCTGCCAGATTTTATTTTTTCCCTGTGTCCCACTGGGGTGATTTCCCTTCACTTCCTTTCCCATAGTCACAACAGGAAGTGCAAGGAAATTCCTGAAAAGTGAGTGTCCCCATTGGCTGACTCCCCCTCTATTCCTGTTCTCGTGACAACTAGGGATGAGCTTGGATGTGTTGGGATGCTCTTTGGAACCCACGTTGCTGAACCTACCAGGAAGCGGTCACCTGTAATGGGCCAATCCTCTGTGGCAGGGGAATTCTCCGATCTGCAGCCACAATAATTCAGGGGTGTGTGTGTGCGTGCGTCTGCAAGATGGGGAATAGTGATGGCTTGGGCACGTTTGGATCAAGCCCACCAGGAATCTTTCACTGCACACCACTAATAATAGGCAGACAGCAGCTGCACATACACACGCTGCCTATGATTGGTGGTTGCAGTGCTAGTTTCCTGGCGGGCTTGATCCGTCAACGCCCAAGCCCATTGCTAGTGGGGAATGCTCTAGCCATAGAATACTGGCCCATTACAGGTGACCACTTTCAGGCAGGTTCCGCTCAGAAGAGCATCTCTGTGAGCCCAAGCTAATCCCTAGTGACAGCTCAACATTTGGTATTTTCTTTCACTTGTAATTTAGGAAAATTAGGAGATTATCACTAACTGGGACACAGCAATAAAAACTGTCAGGGGTTCTAATCCCTTTCCACTCCATCCAAAACTTTAAAAATAAACTTTGCCTTTACTTTCACTCTAAAGTGGTTTTAAACCCTTACGTATACCCAATCCTAAATAAGTTGTACCTGTCTATCTGTAGTCTTCTCTTCTCTACACCTGTTCAAAGTGCTGAATTTATAAAGCTTGTCTGAGCTGTCAAGAAAAAAAGGGGGCGGAGAGCTAAAGTCACACTCTGCAGAGCTCAGTAAGGAGAGGTCTGCGAGCTGATTGGTGGGAAGAGACACACACCCCTGTGCATTGGAACAGAGCTGAGGCTGTCAATCAACCGGAGGTCCCTCCCCTTTCACAGTTTTTTTTTCTTGTCAGAAGTGATTCATGCTGATAGCAGAGGAACAAAGCAGCAGACAGAAATTACACTGAGCCCTGGTTCACATTGATGCTACTTTGACATCCTGCTACTTCACATAGTAGCAGGTCATGGCAATTTCAGGTACTACTTGAAAGACATCTGTGTTGCTTCATGCATAGATGTCTGTTGAAGTCGCACCTGAAATCGGCTAAAGTAGTGCAGGAACTTCTTTTGCAGACCGGTGTGGCGTCACACTAATTGGAATGGTGCCATTGATGACAATAGGCTGTGATATGTATCGCATGAAAAATCGCTCCAATGTGAACGAGGGCTAAGGGTCCTTTCACACGCTCTCCGTTGTCCTCTATGGAGCAGCGGATGTCAGTAGACACATGTCTGCTGACCCCTGCCGCCATCCAATCCTGCCAGCAACAAACAGACGAATGGTGGTCCAATTTTCCATCTGTCTGGCAGATCGGATGGAAACGGAAAGGCGGTTTGTTTCCATCTGATTTCCCCATAGAAGAGAGCGGGGCTGTGTCTGTGTCTGCTCTGAACAGCGAAGAGGACACAGACCTGTCATCCGCCTGCTCAACAGGGATTTTTTTATCCCCCCCCGCTGAACAAGCAGAATCAACTATATTGAAGTGCCAGTGTCAAAGGACCCTTTGTGCTCTGGATTGAGACAAGTACACACTGTAGAGAGATATGCTTTGTTCATATTTCATGTATGAGGTTTACAACCACTTTACCATGCCCGCCAAGTAAAGGATTGTCAGAAAAAGGTCTGTTTCTCTCACACACATTTAACCACTTAAGCCCCGGAAGATTTTACCCCCTTCCTGACCAGGGTTTTTTTTTTTTTTTATCATGCGCTATAAACAAAAAAAGAGCGTAATTTTTGCAAAAATAACAATATTTTTCACTTTTTTTTTATATGAAATTCTCCCCAAAAAAAATCGCAAAAAGCTTATTTTGATTGGTTTGCGCAAAAGTTATCGCGTTTACTAACAAAGGGAAAGATTTTTGTCATTTTTGGTGTTTTTTTTTTTTTTTAACGAGTAATGGCGGCGATCTGCATTTTTTTTCTTTTTTTTTTTTTTTTTTTTTTTCTTTTGCGGTACTGCGACATTGCGGCGCACAGATCGGACCCTTGACTGACACTTTTGGGGGTACCAGTGACATTACTGCAGTAATCAGTGCTATACATATGCACTGTTACTGTAAAAATGACACTGGCAGGGAAGGGGTTAACTGTATTGGACAGGGAGGGGTTTAAAGCGGAGTTCCACCCAAAAGTGGAACTTCGCTTTAGGGAGTCCTGACCCCCCGACATGCCACATTTGGCATGTCATTTTTTGGGGGGGGGGAGCGGGTACCTAGTTTTGACAGGTACCCGCTCCCACTTCCGCTCGGAGCGCCGCGGCGCCCTGAGCGGAAGTTCTCCTCTCCCCCTCCCTCCCTGCAATCTTCTGGGACACGTCAGAGGTCCCAGAAGATTGCCGGCCAATCACGGCGCGCAGCGCGACTCGCGCATGCGCAGTGGGTACCCGGCTGTGAAGCCGCAAACTGTAACAGCCGGGTGCCCACAGCAGTGATGCCGGCGCCGAGGGAGAGGATCGAGGCTTCCGGCGGCCGCATCGCTGGACCGTTGGACAGGTGAGTAAATGGCTGGAACTCCGCTTTAAGTGTGTCCTAGGGGCGTGATTCTAACTGTAGTGGGACATGGCTACTAGTGTAAAAACGGATATCAACGGTTCTACTTAGTAGAACCATCTGATCTCCATTTCTACACAGGGGAGAATGACAGGCGGCTTGTTTACATAAGCCGCTCTGCCTTTCTCCCGCTTTACCGACGATCGTAGTGTGACCGGCGGACATCGGGTCCGCCGGTCACACGCCCGCACTCCTCCCTGAACGAGCCGAGGCGGGCGCGCGCTCGCCCGCTATTGGCTCAAATCCCAGTGACAGGCGAGCGACGTAGACCTACGTCACTCTGCCTGGCCGGGGCTGACTGCCGCAGTAAATATACTGTGCGCAGTCGGCAACCGGTTAAAGTAACTGTCACGTGATTATAAAATCTGTATATCACCACTCCCTGTAAAGAATAGGTCATATTTATTGTGCCTGAAGAATAACTTGTTGGATGCCATGTCTTTCCACTGGTTGCTCCACTGCTTTAGGACTTTAATGTATCGGTCAGCAGGTTTCCAGAGGGACAACGCTCCACAATAAGATTTTCATTCTCTCCTATATGGCCCAGTCACGTCTCAGCTATGCGCTGTCACACCAATGAAAAACAGGTGCTTCCTAGGGGGAGGATCTTATGTTTTGTGACCTTGTAGACTTCAACACCAGAAAATTGTACACAAAAGGCATTTTTCATGCCTTGTAGCCAGTTTCCTCCTAGTACCTGCTTTTGCCTAAAAAACACCTGGAAAAACCCAGCAATCTAGTGTAAACCCAGCTTTAGGCTGAGTTCACAGTGTTAATACTGTATGCAAAAACGTATTTTTTGTGAATTGGTATACTTGTGATGCCATTTATTCAAATAGCAGTCCAGGCAAAACTAACACTATACATGCTCTGTGCCACATTCTAACCCTGTAAAGCAAAAATCACTGTACTTACCTATTCTGCAGCCAATCCGGTCCCAGCATCCGCTGTCAGTGGAGGTGGGTGGGTGCAGGAGAGGCATCCAACAATGGAAGCACCATAGTAACTCTAGGGGTGACGTCACTTACCAGGTGTTTCCCAGCCATTGTCTGCTCTCTCCTGCACAGAGCTTCCACCGCTGGAGACCCGGTGCAGAAAAGGTAAATACAGAGATTTTTGCTTTACAAGGTTAACGCGGAGTTCCGCCCCCCCCCTTAAAAAAAATAAAATTAAGCAGCTACAAATACTGTAGCTGCTGACTTTTAAATAGTAGAACTTACCTGTCCAGGAAGCCCGCGATGTCGGCACCCGAAGCCGATTTACGTATCGGCTCTCGGGTGCCGCCGCCACCATCCAGGGTAAGGGAACCAAGCAGTGAAGCCTTTTGGCTTCACTGCTTGTTCCCTACTGCGCGTGCGCAGAGCGCGCTGCACTTTTTAATTGGCCCAGCGTCAGAGGAAAAAGGAGGGGGCCAAACTTCCGAGGGACAGCGCTGCGGCAGTGTCTCCCAGGAAGTGGGGAAGGGTACCTGTTAAAGCAGATCAGCGGAGTTCCACTTTTGAGTGGAAGCAAGCCAGTGGAAAGCAAGATTCAGAGGGCACAAATGGGGACATTAGCGGTAGGGTGTTCGGAGCTCCGAAACCCAGGGTGGGTATGGGGGAAAAATCACAAGAGCAGCCTAAAAAACATCAAATGAGGATATATGTAAACGGCCAAAATTACGAGGTTTGAATACCAATGCCAGAAGCCTGGCCAACAAGATGGGAGAGCTGGAGCTGCTGATGTTTGAGGAGGACTTAGATTTTGTGGGAATAACTGAGACTTGTTTCGACAGCTCTCATGACTGGATGGCGACCATTCAGGGGTATTCCCTTTATCGCAGAGTTAGAGAAGGTAAAAAGGGGGAGGGGTATGTCTGTATATTAAGAACAGTGCATAGGTAAATATGAGGGATGATATTAATAATGGAGCTATGGACGAGGCAGAATCCCTACGGGTAGGACTTCAAAGGGAAGGCACTGTGGGGAAGGTAATATTGGGCGTATGCTATAGGCCCCCCCAACCTGGGGGAGGAGGGTGAGGCAGACCTCTTTTTACAGATAGGATTGGCAGAAAGGATGGGAAATGTCATTATAATGGGGGACTTTAATTATCCAGATATAGACTGGGCAGAAGGAACACTCAGCCAAGGCTCGGCAGTTCCTAAATGTTTTGCAGGACAATTTCATGGGTCAGATGGTGAACGCACCAACAAGAAACAATGCGGTACTTGACCTACTGATTACCAACAATACAGACCTGCTCATGGATATAGAGATACGGGGCAACTTAGGAAACAGCGACCATAGCTCAATTAGTTTCAATATTAATCATAGTAATAGGAAACATAAAGGTAATATAAGAACACTGAATTTCAAAAGAGCCAATTTCTCAAAACTGTGCTCTCTGCTAGAAAATATCAAATGGGATAGAACCCTGGGAACAAAGAGAACACGGAGGAAAAAGTGGAGTGCTTCAAGAGCATACTAAACAAAGGGATTGACCAGTGCATTCCAAAGGGAAATAAATTTAAAAGAGCAAAACTAAACCCTGGGTGGCTAAACTCCAACTTAAAAATTCATATTAATACTCAAAAAAAGGCCTTCAAAAAATACTGAGGGGTCATTGGCAGCATTCAGGCATTACAAAGAGTGTAATAAGAAATGTAAAGACGAAATCAGGGCGGCTAAAATGGAACAGGAGAGACATATAGTGGAAGAGAGTAAAAAGAACCCCAAAAAATTCTTTAAGTATATAAACAGTAAGAAAGCGAGGCCAGAACACATTGGCCCCATAAGACGACAATAAAGATTTGGCCACAGAGGACAGGGAAAAGGCGGTAGTGTTAAATAATTTCTTCTCTTCAGTCTTCACAAAAGAATCGAGGGGCTACACTAACCTAGCTTGTAAGGCCAAACTAAACACACCTCGGGAAGTACTGCCATGGCTAACAGAAGATAGACTTAGAACTAAACTAGAGAAACTTAACATAAATAAATCACCGGGACCGGATGGCTTGCACCCGAGGGTTCTTAAAGAGCTCAGCCAGGTGATTGCCAGACCATTATTCATGATTTTTAAGGATAGTTTACAGACGGGTATGGTGCCAGCTGATTGGAAAAAAGCCAACGTGGTACCAATATTTAGAAAAGGGCCGAGATATATCCCGGGTAACTATAGGCCAGTGAGCCTAATATCAGTAGTCTGCAAGATTTTGGAGGGGATGTTAAGGGACCACATACAAGACTTTAGTAATGAAAATGGTATTATCAGTAGTAATCAGCATGGATTCATGAAAAATCGTTCTTGCCAAACCAATCTATTAACCTTCTATGATGAAGTGAGCTGCCACCTAGATAAAGGAAAGCCTGTGGATGTGGTGTATCTGGACTTTGCAAAGGGCTTTGACACCGTTCCCCACAAACGCTTACTGTTCAAACTAAGGAAGGTAGGTATGGACCATAAGGTGATTACCTGGATAGAGAACTGGCTCCAGGGGAGAGTTCAAAAGGTGGTGATTAATGGGGAGTACTCAGATTGTACGGGTGTGGAAAGCGGGGTCCCCCAGGGTTCTGTCCTGGGGCCAATCCTGTTTAGTTTATTCATAAATGATCTAGAGGAGGGGATATCTAGTACAATCTCAGTATTTGCGGATGATACTAAACTAAGCTTGCCAATATCTTCTATGCAGGATGTGGAAACCTTACAAGCGTACCTGAACAAAATAATGGGGTGGGCAACTTCATGGCAGATGAGGTTTAATGTTGAAAAATGTAAAGTAATGCACTTGGGTGCCAGAAACCAGAAAGCAAGCTACTCACTAGGGGGGGAACCTCTGGGTGAATCTAAGATGGAAAAGGACCTGGTAGACAACAGGCTTGGAAGTGGCATGCAATGCCAAGCCGCTGCAAGCAAAGCCAACAGAATACTGGGATGTAATAAAAAGGGGATTTACTCCAGAAATAAAGAGATTATTCTCCCTCTTTACAAGACTCTGGTCCGGCCACATCTGGAGTATTGTCCAGTTCTGGGCACCGGTCCTCAGGAAGGATGTGCTGGAATTGGAAAGAGTCCAGAGAAGGGCAACAAAAATAATTAGGGGAATGGAGGACATCAGCTATGAGGAAAGACTACAAGCACTGAACTTATTCTCTCTGGAGAAGAGACAAGTGAGGGGGGATATGATATCAATGTACAAATACTGTACTGGCGACCCTAGCATAAGGAACAAACTATTCAGAGAAAGGAAATACAATAAGACACGTGGCCACTCACTAAAACTAGAGGAAAGGCGGTTTAACCTTCAAGTACGTAGGGGGTTCTTTTTGTCAGAGCAGTAAGGATGTGGAATTCTCTTCCGCAAACAGTCGTATCAGCAGGGAGCATCGATAGTTTCAAAAAACTATTAGATGGACACCTTAAAGACCACAACATACAGGGGTATACAATGTACGGTTAACAGCAAACACACATACACATCATAGGTTGAACTGGAAGGACTGATGTCTTTTTTCAACCTCACTAACTATGTAACTATGAGTGAAACTCTGTGTTAAATAGATTAGGTTTAGAATGTGGCACAGAGCAGGTTTAGCATTAGATTTTGCTTGGACTTTCATTCATCAGCACACCTTGTCAGTGGTGTGCATTGCAGTGTACCACAGTGAAAAGTAATGCTTTACCCTGTGCTGTGTTACAAAAAATAGTACATGCAGCTTTTTGGTGCCTTAGGCAGCCTATAACGACTACTGGGTACTTTCACCCCCTTACTGCCCAGGCCAGTTGTCCGCTTTTAAGCCCCGTACACACGTACTGATTGTCGGCCGTAAATATTCGGCTGACGGCCGATTGTAGGCTTGTTAGTATGATGCTTCCGACAGCGCATTTTCGTCCGAACAGAATCTGTCGTGCAGACTTTAAAATTTTTGTTGTCCGTCACCAGAACGGACGATTGTTCGCCAGTCAGTACAGATTTCGGCCGACAGACAGCAGATTAGCAAGACTGGGTATGCTCAGAAAAGAAAAAAGACAAGGAAAGTTAACAATCACATGACATCACTTCTGCAGTCGGCTGTTGTTGGCCGACAAAATTTGTGTGCAGTCTTTTGCAGTTTTCAACAGACATGGCCGATGATCAGTACGTGTGTACGGGGCTTTAGACACAATTTGAATGACATTTGTGCAGTCATGCAACCCTGCACCCAAACAAAATTCTTATTTTTTGGAGACTATTTTTGGTGTTTAACCGCTTGCCAACCAAATACTGTGTGATGTATGTATGTATGTATGTATGTATGTATGTGTATATACAGTCAGGTCCATAAATATTGGGACATCGACACAATTCTAATCTTTTTGGCTCTATACAGCACCACACTGGATTTGAAATGAAACAAACAAGATGTGCTTTAACTGCATAAGTTCAGCTTTAATCTGAGGGTATTTACATCCAAATCAGGTGAATGGTGTAGCAATTACAACAGTTTGTATATGTGCCTCCCACTTTTTAAGGTACCAAAAGTAATGGGACAGATTAACAATCATAAATCAAACTTTAACTTTTTAATACTTGGTTGCAAATCCTTTGCAGTCAATTACAGCCTGAAGTCTGGAACCCATAGACCTCACCAGATGCTGGGTTTCATCCCTGGTGATGCTCTGCCAGGCCTCTATGGCAACTGTCTTCAGTTCCTGCTTGTTCTTGGGGCATTTTCCCTTCAGTTTTGTCTTCAGCAAGTGAAATGCATGCTCAATCGGCTTCAGGCCAGGTGATTGACTTGGCCATTGCATAACATTCCACTTCTTTCCCTTAAAAAAACTCTTTGGTTGCTTTAGCAGTATGCTTCAGTTCATTGTCCATCTGCACTGTGAAGCGCCATGCAATGAGTTCTGAAGAATTTGGCTGAATATGAGCAGATAATATTGCCCCAAACACTTCAGAATTCATCTTGCTGCTTTTGTCAGCAGTCACATCATCAATAAATACAAGAGAACCAGTTCCATTGGCAGCCATACATGCCCACGCCATGACACTACCACCACCATGCTTCACTGATGAGGTGGTATGCTTTGGATCATGAGCAGTTCCTTTCCTTCTCCATACTCCTCTTCCCATCATTCTGGTACAAGTTGATCTTGGTCTTATCTGTCCATAGGATGTTGTTCCAGAACTGTGAAGGCTTTTTAGATGTTGTTTGCCAAACTCTAATCTGGCCTTCCTGTTTTTGAGGCTCACCAATGGTTTACATCTTGTGGTAAACCCTCTGTATTCACTCTGGTGAAGTCTTCTCTTGATTGTTGACTTGGACACACATACCTCCTGGAGAGTGTTCTTGATCTGGCCAACTGTTGTGAAGGGTGTTTTCTTCACCAGGGAAAGAATTCTTCGGTCATCCACCACAGTTTTTTTGTGGTCTTCCGGGTCTTTTGGTGTTGCTGAGCTCACCAGTGCGTTCTTTCTTTTTAAGGATGTTCCAAACAGCAAAAAAATTAGGTGTGACCAAATCCACTATCTCTCTGATGGGTTTGTTTTTGTTTTTTCAGCCTAATGATGGCTTGCTTCACTGATAGTGACAGCTCTTTGGATCTCATATTGAGAGTTGGAAGCAACATATTCCAAATGCAAATAGCACACTTGAAATGAACTCTGGACCTTTTATCTGCTCCTTGTAAATGGGATAATGAGAGAATAACATACACCTGGCCATGGAACAGCTGAGCAGCCAATTGTCCCATTACTTATGGTCCCTTAAAAAGTGGTAGGCACCTATACAAACTGTTGTAATTCCTACACCTTTCACCTGATTTGGATGTAAATACCCTCAAATTAAAGCTGAAAGTCTGCAGTTAAAGCACATCTTGTTTGTTTCATTTCAAATCCATTGTGGTGGTGTATAGAGCCAAAAATATTATAATTGTGTCGATGTCCCAATATTTATGGACCTGACTATAGATATAGATATTTATTTTTATATATAATATATATATTAGAGAGAGGCAGCTCTCCTACGTAGGATCATGTGTACCTAGTACATGATCCTGCACTGCTCGGTCTGAGGCACTCCGCCGGCGACCTACTCCCACTGTGATTGGACACTGCGGAGTCAATGTGTGCCGGGACGCAAGCAGAAAGGCAGTGTGCCTATCTAAACAAGGCAGATTGCCATTCTGTCAGTAGTGAAGGTATTGATTGTGCATATTTTTAGCACTACAATCACTGTATTTGCATCAGTGGTTTCCCAAAAAAGTGTCATTGTGTCTGATTTGACCGCCACAACTAGGGACACACTGATCCGATTTTTGGTCCCGATCCCGATCTTTTGCTTTGTGAAATTGCTGATCCCGATTCGGAAGTACTGTTTTGTGAGCTTATAACAAAATAATACTTCGGGATCGGCAGATACCTAGGAAATGTCCACATCACACAGCCAGTGATGTGGATACCGAAAGAAAGACGACCCCCCCCCTAAACAGAAGAAGAATGCCTGCAACTGTAGAATTAGATGAGTAAACGCTTTTTTTTCTCCTATTGAAGTGATTGAGGGAGGGTCAGAAGCCTGGAGAGTAGTGACGCCCCGGATCGGCCCGTGGGTCTGCTAAATTTTACCGATCCAGCTATTTTGCCAGTATCGGGGCCGATATCCGATCCGAATATCGGATCGGTGCATCCCTAGCCACAACGTCACAGTCCTGCTATAAGTTGCTAATCACCGGTGTTGGTAAAAAAAAAAAAAAAAAAGTTCCATAAATATATCCCATAGCTTGTAGATGCTATAACTTTTGCGCAAACCAATCAATATACACTTATTCTGATTATATATTTTTTTTTTCTTTACTAAAAATATGTAGCAGAATACATATTGGCCTAAATTGAGGAAGAAATTTTTTTTATTGGATATAGCAGAAAGTAAATTATTTTTTCCCCAAATTTGTTTTTTTTTAGCACAAAAAAAAAACTGCAGTGATGATCAAATATCACCAAAAGAAAGCTCTATTTGTTGGGGGAAAAATTATTTGGGTACAGTTTTGCATGACTGTGCAATTGTCAAAATAACGCAGTGCCGTATCACAAGAAATGACCTGGTAAGGAAGGGGGTAAAACCTTCCTGAGCTGAAGTGGTTAATCACCACTGGGTTTTATTTTTCTGCTAAACAAAGAAAAAAAAAGACTAATTTGTGATAAAAGGTTTTTCTTAGTTTCTATTATAAAATTTTGTAAATAAGTAATTTTTCTCCTTTACTTATGTGCGCTGATGAGGTGACACTGATCGGCATCACTAATGGGCATTGACAGGCAGCACTTGTGGTCACTGTTTAGGCTGCACTGATAATCAGGACACTAATGATCTGTGCCCTGATTATCAGTGTAGATGTCCCCTGTGTAGATTTGGCAGTTATCCGCTCTCCTCTCATCACACACTGTCAGCATGAGGAGAGGAGTGCTGATAACCATCAAATCCTGTTTATACTGATCAGCTAAAATTGGACACAGCCGGTCACATGGTAAAGAGCTCTGGGATTGGCTCTTTACCCCGATCTGTGATCCGAAGGACACGGCGGTCAGAGATCTGTGCCGATGCATGCTGCAGGGAGCGTACAGGAATCATGGAATCAGGCGACTTCCTGGTAATATGAGCTCACGCTGTAGCCGTCTTTCAGCTATAGCGCGGCGGGAGGTGGTTAAATTATTGCACATTGCAAACTAAAGTTCCACTACAAGAACAATATCCTTCTACAAGAAAATATGCTTGCCTACCTGCCTGTTCCCAGCATTCTCCAGCATGTGAACTGCGCTGCGCATGTGTAGCTTGGCTTACTACGCCAGCACAGACCCTGTAAGATGGGATGACTGATTCCTGCACATGTGCAGGAGTAACGTCATCCCATGCCAGCCAATTAAGATGGCCAAACGCTGGCATGCAGAAGAAGATGGCAGTGAGGGAAAGGACTATTAAAGGAAAGGTAGGTTTAGCTCAGTTTTAGGCTCCGTTCACATGTAGGCGTTTTGGGGCGTTTTTCTGCTCTAGGATCAGCTCTCAAAACGCCCAACAAGACAAATCCTATTCATTTCAATGGCCCCTGTTCACATCTGAGCGTTTTGAAGCTGTATACAAAACGCCCAACGCTCAAAAAAGTACATGAGCTTCTTTTTGGGCAGATTACAGGCGTTTTCCATTGATCTCTATTGAATCTAAAAACGCCTGCACAAAAATCGCGGTAAAAATCGCGGCAAAAATCGCGGTAAAATCGCGGTAAAAAACGCGCGAAAAACGCTACGCTCAGGTGTGAATGTAGCCTTAAGGTCTGTAAGTTACTGTACCACAGATGATTGGGCCTAGTCTAGGAGCGGAGATCAGCAGCAGGAAAGGTAAGGTGTTTTTTTTTTCTTTTTAACCCTGCTATAGGGGCACTTTATACTGTACTATACTTTGCAGCTTGATGTTGGGACACTCGGCAGGAGGAGCCAGAAGAGTCAGTGGGGGACCCCAGAAGAGGAGAATCAGGGCTGCTCTGTACAAAACCATTACACAGAGCAGGTAAGTATAACATGTTTGTTAAAATAAATAAATCACGTTAGACTGTGTGCAGGGAAGATCCGCATCTAAACCCATTGAAGAAGAAGGCTGACAGACTGGAGGCAATATAAGGCATTACAATTACATTTAAAGTAAACTTTTAACAGTATTGTGCATTGTATTTAGAATTATCATTATCCTTAAAAAAAGAAAATCTCTCTTTCACCCCTCATATAGCTTTAGGGCTAATTTTATTATTTTTTTTTTTTTTTAACCCCATTGTGACAGATTTTTAAAAAAAAAAAGCATGCTGCTGCTACCAGCCCCCTTAGGCCTGGTTCACACCTATGCGTCTTTTTTGTTGCTTTTTGCAGAAATGCACTACGGTTAATTTAGCATGATTTCCCATGGGAAACATTCACATCTAGACTTTCTTCAGCCGCTGCGTATTTGAAAAGGGTAAAGGGCTTTTTTTTTTCAATGCTAAAACTGTCTTTTTTTTTGCTGCGATTTGCCTTTTTTAATCTGCCCAACAACAAATTGGCCAAAAAAAAAGCACAAATGCAAAATAGCGTGTCCAAAAAACGCAAAAAGCACTGCAGAAACGGATCAAAAGCACACTGCAGAAGTGTGAACTGAGCCTTATACTGGCCATACATGTATCGATTTTTGGACTAGAATATTTATACGAAGAATCTTTGGTACATTCGCTAAATGAAAGAATGTCGTTTGAAAATTTCACTTGCTTTTAACATTCCATTTTAAAACGAATGTAATTTCTGAATGAAAATCACATACTGTCTGAAAATTCCTTTGACCAAGAAGTTTTCTATTCTTTTCCTTTTGAATTTTCCTGTCACTGGTCGAAAACTAACGCCGATTTGACGCCACTAACGAATAGAAAATCAAACGAACGTTCTTAAAATTAAATTTTTTTTTTTTTTGAAGGAAGACATTGTTTTTGTATGACCAGCATAAGTGACAGCAGACGCAAGTAGCTTTTATCAAGCCACCTTCCTATATGACAAGGGAGTCTGTCATACATAATATATTACAGTTTTATGTCTGAAAATCAGCAAAACAATCTTTTCATTTTTTTATTTAAAAAAAAATAAAAAATGTGATCTGAGTCTGATGATATCTACCAGATTCAACCTCCTAAGGCCTCTTGCACACTGCAGCTTGAAAAAGCTCAATACAGCTTTTTTTTTTTATTTTTTTTTAACTAAGCTAAAATACAGCCCAATAATTGCAATGTGCCTATGCACACAGGCACGTAAACAAGCGCCATTCATTCTTCAGTAAAAACAGAATAGAAAAATCTAAATTTTTGGTCAGTAATTTACATTACAAATGTGTGCAAATGGCCATTTAGAAAATGTGCAGAACAAGAATGTGCGAATACATTTCTGTGCATTTGTGCGAATGCATATGCGCGAAAATACGCTCAAATACATACAAAAAAACCCATGAAAAAGTAAATGCTCAAACAGGAGTATTGTGTGCAAGAGGCCTAATGGTATATACAGTATATCTCTTCTGTCTGTTATTCTAAGAGTGGATTAGAGATTTTGCTCCCTAACCATATAGTTGGTTATTTAATATTTACCACTGCATATAGATATTTAAGAATAAATTGCCTTTTTTTTTTTTTTCCTAAACTTTACATATTGACTAAATTATACACGACACTTTGTTTAAGGTGGTTATCCAATTATCAAAAAAATAATTGGCCAACTAATCGATTATGAAAATAATCGTTTAGGGCTGAAAGAACGATATCGATTATGAAAATAGTTGTCAACTATTTTCATAATCGATTAGTTGGCCTGCATACAGAATGCATTATTTGTTTACATATCCGAAAATACAGTGCAGCACACATACAGCTCAGTACACTGCCCAAACATGTCAATATACACAGTGCAGCACACATACAGCTCAGTACACCCCAAAACACATCAGTATACACAGTGCAGCGTACCTACACTTCAGTACACCCTCCATCTACGTCAGTATACACCGTGCAGCACACCTACAGCTCAGTACACCGTCCGTACATGTCAGTATACACAGTGCAGTGTACCTACACTTTAGTACACCTTCCATCCACGTCAGTATACACCGTGCAGCACACCTACAGCTCAGTACACCGTCCGTACGTGTCAGTATACACAGTGCAGCGTACCTACACTTCAGTACACCCTCCATCCATGTCAGTATACACCGTGCAGCACACCTACAGCTCAGTACACCGTCCGTACGTGTCAGTATACACAGTGCAGCGTACCTACACTTCAGTACACCCTCCATCCATGTCAGTATACACCGTGCAGCACACCTACAGCTCAGTACACCGTCCGTACGTGTCAGTATACACAGTGCAGCGTACCTACACTTCAGTACACCCTCCATCCACGTCAGTATACACCGTGCAGCACACCTACAGCTCAGTACACCGTCCGTACGTGTCAGTATACACAGTGCAGCGTACCTACACTTCAGTACACCTCCATCCACGTGACTGATTAAGGATCACGCAGGCTCCGAATTGAGATGATTACATTGTACAATATCAGTTAATGTCAATTGGTCTAAATCAGTTATGAATATATTTGGACACAGCATGTATACTTGGTGTTATGTTCCTGTTCATATTTTTTAACTTAAAAGTTGACAGAAAAACTTAATTACCAATAATATGTAATGTACTTTACAATGTTCCTGACATATATTTCAGCTTCCTGCATTTGTTTTTCATCTGGCCTTCAGATATGAAAGGCAGAGTGATTTACACCTGTTTAGATTAGTCATCCATGTGACGAAATGAAAAGTATGCCGTTTGCAATAAACTTTGCATAAAATAGTTAATTTGCATTTAATTTTAATAGTCCAAAGAATGTCAGGCAAAATGGTCGGCCCTCACGCATTTTCACTTCATCAAATCTGGCCCTCTTTGAAAAAAGTTTGGACACCCCTGGTATACACAGTGGAGCGAACCTACAGCTCAGTACACCCTCCATTATAAATGGGCTTGGGCATGTTCGGGATCCCACTAGCCTGATCTGCCAATCACAGGCAGTGAGACATTTCCCAATCTCTTAGGAAATGTCTCGCTGCCTGTGATTAGCCGTGTGCAGTGTCGGCTTTCTGGCAGGGTCCTGAACACGCCCAAGCCCATTCCTACCCTCCATACATGTCAGTACGACCTCTATACATGTTGTCAAGCATGTGAATGTGCGAGGAGCAATGCCTTATGGGACAAGTAGTCCTGGCTAAGAAAAGGAAGTGATTTGAAGTGATTCTAAAGGCAGTTTTATTTTACCTTGCTGTAGGGAACTCTATATTATTATACTTTGCAGCTTGCTATAGGGACACTTTTAGGACAAGAAGCGCTGACAGGGCACCCCAAAAGAGCAAGTACTGATACTTTTTCTCACGTACTCCCCGATATCATTTACCGATGCCCATTTTTAATGTCGTGACAGTGTTTTTTTTTTTTTTTTTTTTTTTTTTTTTTTTTAAGACGAATGAAAAAATATTTCTGCTGCTTTACGATTATGATGAACAGTTCTTCTGTGGCTTTGACATTGCGCTACTAATTTTAAAGCCACAGATCTGTGGAATTTGGACCTCTGATTTAATTGCGGCTTGAGACATCATTTAACCACTTAAGCCCCGGAGGATTTTCCTGCTAAAAGACCAGGGGGTATTTTGCGATTCGGCACTGCATGACTTTAACGGACAATTGCGCGGTCGTGCGACGCTGTACCTAAACGAATTTGACGTCCTTTTTTTCCCACAAACAGAGCTTTCTTTTGGTGGTATTTGATCACCTGTGCGATTTTTTGATCACGCGCTATAAACAAAAAAAGAGCGACAATTTTGCAAAAATAGCAATATTTTTCACATTTTTTTATATGAAATTCCCCCCAAAAAAAATGTAAAAATCTAAATTTTTTTAAATTTTTGGCCAATTTGTTTTATCCTACCTATGTTTGGTAAAAAAAATCGCAAAAAGCGTATTTTGATTGGTTTGCGCAAAAGTTATTGCGTTTACTAACAAAGGGAAAGATTTTTGTTTGTTTTTTTTTTTTAACGCGTAATGGCGGCGATCTGCGATTTTTTTTTTTTTTGCGGTACTGCGACATTGCGGCGGACAGATCGGACCCTTGACTGACATTTTTGACACTTTTGGGGTTACCAGTGACATTTCTACAGTAATCAGTGCTATACATATGCACTGTTACTGTAAAAATACACTGGCAGTGAAGGGGTTAACTTTATTTGGGAGGGAGGGGCTGTGTGTCCCTAGGGGCGTGGCTTCTACTGTGATTGGCTGTGGCTCTAGCTGTAAGGACACTGATCAACGGATCTACATACTAGATCCGAGTGATCAGTGTCTTTACAGCGAGGAGAATGACAGGCAGCTTGTTTACACAAGCTGCCTGACATTCTCCCTCTCCCCCGACGATCGCCGAGTGGCCGGCGGACACGGGTCCGCTGGTCACACGCGCGGGGGGGTCCGTGACCGCGCGGGAGCGGGAGCGCGCCTCCGTGGGCGCGCGCTCGCTCCCCAGACCCTCCCAGGCTAGTGACGTTAATTAACGTCACTCTGCCTGGCAGGGGCTGACCGCCGCAGTAAATCTACTTGCGGCGGTCGGCAAGCGGTTAACAGAACTTAATGCAAGTCAATAGCATTGCAAAAAAGGTATTGGTTTTAGTATCGGAGCACCCTTTCCAGCAAACTATACAATGAAAATTAGGGATATTTAGTTCACATATAGTCCATACTAAATATGTATCGTTAATATGTGGTCACACCCTTTTAGCACCTGATAATTTAAATACATGTACAAGCTATTGGGATTTGAGCACAGATATCTTTTCTCACCATATAGCTGTTTATTTGTATTAACCACTGCATAGAGATATTCAAGAACAAATTGTCTTTTCTCTTACGTCCTCCGACAGTCGCCGCCTCTTCATATTCGTCACATATGGGGTATTAGACTTTGCTCCGAAGGAGTAGCTAGGCAACAGAATATGTTAACATTAAAGCTTTTAAAATATCCCACCCTCAAGGGGTGGTCCCCTCAGTCAATACCCTCCTACTTCCTGCAACCGTATCTCAGTTTTAATGTCTAGCTTGTCAGGAGTGGCTGGCTCTCTCTGTGCTGGGGCTTTGTGCCCCAGACTCTTTCTTCTTTTTTGATTTTTTTGTTTGAGTTTTCTCTCTACCTTTTACTTAGCTGTTCTTTTGGTCAGCATTAGTTAGTTCTTCGGATGAAGAGGATCATGCGGGCTGGGTCTCGGGCTGATCCCCCTGGTCGCAGGTCGTGGGTCAGTGGCTTCCCAGCCTGCCATCGAGCGTTCAGCCAGGTAACGCTCCTGGCACAGTGAACGACCCATCCCTGTTCGGTGCAGGGATGATTGGTGAGGTGGCTACCTCACTGGACGCTGTGCGGTTTCTTAACCCCCATTCTGTGCGTCTTGTATGCGACTCTCCCTGCCTCATGTGCAGCGGCTTGTTCGCCTGTGCGGGTCCCCCACGCCACTGTGAGGTAAGTGTATTTGTGTGGGGACCTGTCTGTCTGGGGGGGTGTCAGTCTGGGACTGTGTAACCTGCCTCTATTCACACTGTTTGTCTCCCCATCTCTCGGCTGCATGCTGTGGGCTGCAAGGGGGGGGGGGAGCTGTGTGACACTGTGTGTGTCAGCCTTGTCAGTGTGAGAAGCTGTGTGCTGTGGGGCATGTTTTGTGGCATGTTTGGGCATTATACAGCGATCGCTGCGGCGATCTGACATGTTTTTTTATATGGAGACATGTGTGCATTACTGTACTGTGGAGCGGCGGTTTCGGCGCCAAACGGCGCCATTTTGCCTACACTCGCTCCGGCCGCATGTTCTACATGCATGGCGGCCATTTTCTTGTAGCCTCCCATAGGCTTTCATAGAGCGCCCTGGCAGCATCACTTCCTCTTCTCCAGGAACACCGATCGAGGCAGCAGCAGCGGCGGGGGTCTCCTCAGGTTTTATCTTTCCTATCCATTGCCTGTGTCAGTTTTATTGTCCCTGTGGGGGTCTCATTGTGCTTGTGTTGTGGTGCGGTGGGCTGCGCTCGCCGCGCGTGTTAAAGGGGCAGTTAACCCTTTATTATCCGGCATTGTTGTAGGGGCAATGGATTCTCAGGAGGGCAAATTTCCTACCGCCTTGGTGGAAAGCCAGGGGACCGCTGTTTCCCCCCCAGGGGGGGATTTGGCCGCTATTGTGGCTGGCCTTGCTGCTCAGGTGCAGATGCTGGTGGCTGCTCAATCTGCTAAAAGACCCAGAGTTGCTCTTTCCTCTGATTCTGAGGGTGAAGGTGATGGGGTTGTTATGGCGGGGGCCTCCTTATCGGGGTCCCGCTCCTCCCTGGATCTAGTGGGGTCCGAGGTGGAGGCTGAAGTTGAAGGGGTTGATAATTCTCCCCCTGGCTCGCCTGAAGAGCTTGCAATCATGGATGAATTGATTGCTTCCATAAAACAAACGCTGCGTTTGCAGGATGAAGTGTGTCCCCCCGCTGCCTTGGCGGCTTATGGGACGCAGAGAAAACGCAGGACGCCGCAGGTTTTTCCCTGCAATGATGATTTTCAGCGCGCTGTTAAGGAACAATGGCGCAATCTGCGCAAACCTTTTGCTGTACCTAGTAGGTTCAAGCTGCGTTATCCTTTCTCGCCTTCCACTGATGAGAGGTGGTGTGTGCCACCCCCAGTGGATCACGCAATTGCGGTTTTAAACAAATCCACTTCGATTCCTGCAGAGGATTCCCCGGTGTTCCGTGATGCCACGGATAGGAGATTGGAGTCTCTTGCCCGTCATACTTATTCTGTTACGGGTTCTATGCTTAAGGCTCTGTTTGCCTCTCTCATGGCGGCCCAGGCGGTCGCAAGTTGGACGCAGATGCTTCGGCGCGTCCTAGTGGCCGATTCGGCCTCGCCGGCGACCCTGGATATGGTGGATCAAATCCACCAGGGTGTCATGTATCTGTGTGATGCGGACTTGGACTTAGTCCCGTTGGCTGCACGTGTACACAGCGTGGCGGTGTTGTCTCGCCGCCTGGTTTGGTTGAAATGTTGGTCGGTGGACCAGTCTTCACGTAAGACCTTAGCCAATCTGCCTTATGATGGGTCTCGCCTTTTTGGGGAGTCCTTGGATGTGTTGATTAAGGGGATCACCGGAGGTAAGAGCACTCTCTTGCCCCATTTCCCCAAGGCTAAGGGGGCTTCTGGGAAGAAGCATGCTAATTTTCGGCCCCCTCAGGGGTCCTTTCGTGCATTTCGGTCGCACTACAAGGGCAAACCGTTCAAAGGTCAAGGCTCTCAGAAGAAGCCCTGGTCTGGAAAACAGAAGTCCGGTCAATCCGGATCCGCAGCCCATAACAGTGCGGCCTGAAGGGGCACCCTCACCCAGTTTTGGGGTGGGGGGACGCTTGCTCGGTTTTCTTCAGCCCTGGTTGGCCCGCGTGCGGGACAGATGGGTTCAGGAGATCGTTCGATCTGGTTACAAGATCGAGTTTCTCTCTCGGCTGGAGAGCAGATTTTTTCCCTCAAATCTTCAACTGTCTCCAGAGCGTTTACGGGACCTGCACCTGGCGGTGCGGGACCTGAGGGCTCAGGGAGTGGTAGTTCCGGTGCCTCATCGGGACAGATTTCGGGGGTTTTATTCCAATCTGTTCACCGTGCCCAGAAAGGAGGGCAAGGTTCGTCCAATTCTGGACTTGAAGGTTCTGAACCGCTCTGTGCGGGTTCGCAAGTTCCGCATGGAATCCCTGCGGTCGGTGGTGGCTGCCCTGGTTCCGGGGGAATTCATGGCCTCCATCGATTTTGAAGGATGCTTTTCACCGTCAAGACTCGCGGCATTTTCCGTGATACTCAGACGGACATTACGACATCACTCAAGGTCGACCTTTACCCCTACGTAATCACGCGATACTCAATGGGAAATCACGGACCCGGTGTCTGATACTTAAGGGAACGCCGAGAGCCAGTCCGGTGAGTGATCTCTCCGTGATAGGATGGAATTGATGTTCCTCTAAGCCTCTTCACTAACCAGTAAGTACCTGTGGGGGACCTTTGGTCTGTAGAACGCCTTCTGCACACTCACTGAGGAGAATCTTTTCCTTACACATATATTCTTTTGGGCCAGTAGGTGAATCCCATCAGCTGTGTCGTCAGTCTTGGGATCCTGGGCTGTCCTCATTGGCGGATTAATCCATTGTGTGTTTGCTGCTCTCTTCCTCAGACGGTATCTATACATACAATTCGTTTGTTCTTTTTGTGGACATCATTGACTGATATGGCATTTTGGATAGGCAACCAGAAATATATATTATAATTCTTCATATCCTAGGCAAAGCAAAACATTGATATTGAATTGATTCGGAACAGTAGTGCGTTCCTTGGTGGATATTGCATCTTCGGGATTTGTCCGGATATGGTAGTTAATTCATATCAACACGGAGGTAAGGCAATTCCTTACTCCATTTACATACATCCATAAGCTTTTATATCTTTATGTAATTGTGCATATGTATTCCAGGCAAATGATATTTATCTGAAGCTTTGGATTACATCATAGCCATATTTTCTACTCACATCCTGGTGGACTTTTTATCCATCCAAGCCACTTGAGTCACTTTGGATGTCCCACCACAACACGGAGGTAAGATACTCCAAACAACAAAAGGTTTCCTATCATACATTTTTGAGGACAATTCACTTTTTGAGTCCTCTCTTTCTTTTCCCCTTTAGGGGTCACTATTATTTAAAATTCCAAGAGGTACACCCTCCTGAGGACGATTATTGTTAAGGTGATTGAAACCCTTTCCACCCTTTGAGGATCCCTCTCCTCTCAGTCCCCATACATCACTCATCCCCCTCTGGATCATTACAGCAGGTGAAGTTACCTGAAATCACAGATATAATAGGGAATTTTGCTCATTAAGTGAATTTCCCTAACATTGAACTGTTATTCGTAGGTAAAGAGGACACAAATTTTAATATCAACACCTGACTCTAGCTCCTAATCTGCGGGTTTTAAACATATCTCCCCCTCTGAACAATACGAGTGGCTTCGAGCATCTGCCGGTATGTAAACACCTACCGTGTGGTATCTTCAGCACTTTCTTCTTTCTCTCTCCCCCCCCTTTTTTTTTTTTTTTTTTTGTTTTTTGGGAATGCATGTTCTTTTTGGTATATTTACAACAAACCAATAAGTGATATTACCTTACAAAATGAAATAATATGTTGTCGCAACTGCAAAAAACTCTGATATGGATGATGTGATATACAAAGTGCATGCTATTATATTTTGTTCTGTTTTCTTGGATTTATTTGCGGCATATGATTATGCTTTCCAGAAAGACATGCAGATTCCCTGAGGAAGACTCTGGTATTACACAATTTCGAAACGCGTTGGATTCTGCCATGCATCTGCAATTATACTGTATCGTATTTTGAATGTATCATTACCTACCTGATTGATCCTTTACAATCACAATTGTTTCAATAAATTGTTTATTTTATTTCAACTTATCTTTTTCCAAGAGATCCTTACTAGTTACCTTTAAAGTCCCACCCTTCTTAGGGGGTCCTTTCTTTCCTTTTCTAGCGTATCTTCACATCCCCATTTTCAAGGGTCACCAGAGGTACCTTCGATTTGCCATTGCGGAGGATCACTACCAGTTCGTGGCGTTGCCTTTTGGTCTCGCCTCGGCTCCGCGGGTTTTCACCAAGGTGCTTGCACCGGTTCTGGCATTATTGAGGGCCCAGGGCACTTCTGTCCTGGGGTATCTGGACGACATTCTGGTTCGGTCTGCGACCAGCCAGGGTCTGGAGAAGGACCTGTCTGTCACGATGCAAACTCTGCAGGAGTTTGGTTTGACGATAAATTTTCCAAAGTCGACACTGAGTCCGTCGGTTCGTCTTCCCTACCTGGGAATGATCCTGGACTCGGTGCAGGCGAAGGTCTTCCTGCCGGAAGACAAACTCAGAACTCTTCAGGAGGAAGTCAGGTCCCTCAGGGACGTTCCGCACTCGTCTCTGCGGACGTGCATGAGATGTCTGGGATTGATGGTCTCGGCCTTCGAGGCGATTCCCTTCGCCCAGTTTCACACGCGGGGTCTCCAAGCGGAGATCCTGTCCATGTGGGACGGGCGACCTCAATCTCTGGATCTTCAAATCTCGTTGAGTCATCGCACCAGAAGAGACCTTCTGTGGTGGCTCCAGTCCCCGATGGTGTCCGGGGGCAAATCGTTTCGTCCTATCTCGTGGACGGTGATCACCACGGATGCCAGCCTGTCGGGCTGGGGTGGTGTTCTGGGCGTTCTGTCCGCCCAGGGAACTTGGTCGGAGAGGGAGTCTTCCCTTCCGATCAACATTCTGGAATTGCGTGCGATAAATCTCTGTCTTCATCGCTGGACGGACCGGCTGCAGGGCTGCCTGGTTCGGGTGCAGACGGACAATGCCACGGCGGTGGCCTACATCAACCACCAAGGGGGCACCAGGAGTGCCCGAGCGGCTCGAGAAGTGGCCGACATTCTGTCTTGGGCCGAGACTCATGTCCCGGCGATAACGGCGGTTCACATTCCGGGGGTGGAGAACTGGCAGGCGGACTATCTGAGTCGCCAGACCCTGGATCAGGGGGAATGGTCTCTCCACCCGACTGTCTTCCAGATGTTGTGCGCGAAGTGGGGTCTTCCAGATGTGGACCTGTTCGCGTCTCGTCTCAACTACAAGGTTCGTGGCAAGGACGCGCGACCCTCGGGCAGACGCGTCGGACGCGTTAGTGGCCCCGTGGCATCAGTACAGGCTGATGTACGCGTTTCCACCGATTCAGTTGCTGTCCAGGTTCCTTCGCAGGTTACACTCGGAACGCAGCACGGTGATTCTTGTGGCACCGGACTGGCCTCGCCGGTCCTGGTACGCAGACCTCGTGAATCTGGCGGTCGACGCCCCGTGGCGTCTGCCTCTTCGAGACGATCTCCTGTCTCAAGGACCGATATACCATCCTGCTTTACAGTCTCTGGCTTTGACGGCCTGGCTGTTGAGACCGAGGTCCTGAAGGAGAAGGGTCTCTCCCCAGAGGTCGTTCATACTTTGATCAACGCGAGGAAGTCTTCCTCGGGGAAGGTTTATTACCGTACTTGGAAGGCCTATTTTGCCTGGTGTGAGTCCAGGGGGTTTTCACCCCGCACGTACTCGGTTTCCCGAGTGCTGTCCTTCCTTCAAACGGGTGTCGATCAGCGTTTGGCGCTGGCTACGATTTAAGGGTCAGGTGTCTGCGCTGGCCGTTCTGTTTCAACGTCCCGTGGCTTCCAACTCCTTGGTTGGCACTTTTGTTCAGGGTGTGCGGCATCTGGTTCCTCCTAGGAGGGATCCTTTGCCCCCTTGGGACTTGAATCTCGTTCTGTCTGTGTTGCAACGTGCTCCTTTTGAACAGATCAGGGAGATCTCGTTGTCTGTTGTCCAAAAAGGTCGCCTTTTTGGTGGCGATCACTTCGGCTCGCAGAGTGTCGGAGCTGGCAGCTTTGTCCTGCAAGTCTCCGTATCTGGTTGTTCATTTGGATAAGGTGGTCTTGCGACCTAATCCTTCTTTTCTTCCGAAGCGAGTTTCGGAATTCCATCTTAATGAGGATATTGTCTTGCCTTCGCTGTGCGCGAAGCCTAAACATCCAAAGGAGGTGAGATTACACTCTCTGGATGTTGTTCGGGCGATAAGGGTTTACCTTAAATCGACTGAGTCTTTTCGAAAGACGGATTCCTTGTTTGTTCTTCCAGAGGGTCCTCGGAAGGGCATGGCGGCGTCGGCCTCTACCATCGCCAAATGGATCAGGCAGACCATTGAACAGGCCTATGCCTTGCAGGGGAAGATTCCCCCTGTGCCTGTGAAGGCGCACTCTACTAGATCTCGGAGTATGTCTTGGGCCTGTCGTCATGGGGCTTCTGTAGCCCAGGTGTGTAAGGCGGCGACTTGGTCGACCGTACACACTTTCACGAAATTCTACAAAGTAGATGTTCAGGCATCAGCGGATGCTTCCTTTGGCCGCAAGGTTCTTAGTGCGGCAATTCCCTAGGGTCCCTTGTTGGGGACCTCTGGCTGTTGGGATATGTTTTTTTTTTTTTTTTTTTATCCCATGGTTATTTGTCTTTTCCTGGGTTGTTGCTCCTGTTGAGCACTTGTTTTTTCCTGTTGCCCAGCTGGTTTCCTTCCTTTGGTAAGGTTCCTTTCTTTGATGCGGAGACTGCGTTGCCTTTTCGGCGCGGATGCGTTTCCCACCCCTCATGTTTGCACTGCTTTGGGACGTCCCCATATGTGACGAATATGAAGAGGCGGCGACTGTCGGAGGACGTAAGAGAAAACGGAATTTTTGTAAAATCTTACCTGTAAAATTCCTTTCTCTGAGTCCTCCGACAGTCGCCGCCCCCGCCCCTCTTTTGGGGTTTGGTTGTATACTCTACTGCTATTCCACTAAAACTGAGATATGGTTGCAGGAAGTAGGAGGGTATTGACTGAGGGGACCACCCCTTGAGGGTGGGATATGTTAAAAGCTTTAATGTTAACATATTCTGTTGCCTAGCTACTCCTTCGGAGCAAAGTCTAATACCCCATATGTGATGAATATGAAGAGGCGGCGACTGTCGGACTCGGAGAAAGGAATTTTACAGGTAAGATTTTACAAAAATTCAGTTTTTTTTTTTTTTTAAACTTTACATAACTAAATTATACGCTACACTTTAAATTTTTTGAAAAACCGATTAATCGAAACAATAATCGGCCAACTAATAAATTATGAAAATAATCATTAGTTGTAGCTCTAAAAAAAGTTTCATCTAGTAACGGAGTTGCGTTGAAATGTTATCCTGGTGCTTTCCTCTTCTTTTAGACCCCATTCACACTTGCGCGATGCACAGTAGTACTTTTTTGCACCAAAGTAACTCCTGTACCTTTTTCAGGAGTGTTTGTTACAGGGTGTCTTAGCGTGTTTGCTGTGTGACAAAACGTGCAATTTCTAGCCGTGTTTGTGTCATTAAGAAATGATGGCACCAGAAGTGCATTTATGGAACGTAAAGGTCTGAATACAGCCTTATTATTTTGTATGTGTTTCTTTAGCTTTTGAAGAATTAAAAGTCCTCAAAATAGACAGTAAATTTTGTTTTTTGTTTGCCTTTTTCTATAAGGTAACCTTTGGGCTGAAGTTGAACAAGTTATTTGCATCAAACCAGATTTTACCCAGTGAATGCTTGAGTGCTCTTGTGGAACTTATTGAAGACCCCAATACTAGTCCTGCTTTAACACTGAAGACTGTTAACTTGTTATCTAGTTTAGGTAAGTATCTTATGTGGAGAAAGATGCATTAGGCATACACACAGTGGGGTTTATGTACTTATTCTGAAGAGTGCAAAATCTGGTGCTGCTGGGCATGGTAGCCAATCGGCTTTGAATTTCTGCTTGTTGAACCATGCTTTGACAAAAAAACACTGGATGCTGATTGGTTTCTATGAAGCGCTGCACCTGATTTTGCACACTCCAGTGTTAGTAAATCAACCCCTGTGACTTCCATAGTTCTTTATCCAGTGTGGATTAAACAAATCTCCTGTTAACTGTTGAACTCTGACAAGACAGTACCCACAGCTTTGGGGCCATTTACCACCAGATTTAGTTTTTCTGATTGGTTTTGATGGTGGTACCCATAAAATTTTAGGTACCACCGTTCTCTTTGTGGAGTAATATTTGTCACTGACAGAATTACTGTGTGTATGTCTTTTTTTTTTTTTTTTTTTCTCCCTTTTTGTTAAATATATGAGTGTCACAGCAAAGGGTCTGAATACTTAGGACCATGTGATATTTCAGATTTTCTTTTTTAATAAATCTGCAACAATGTCAACAATTCTGTGTTTTTCTGTCAGTATGGGGTGCTATGTGTAAATTCATGAGGAAGAAGAATGAACTTAAATGATTTTAGCAAATGGCTGCAATATAACAAAGAGTGAAAAATTTAAGGGGGTCTGAATACTTTCTGTACCCACTGTGTATATATATATGTGTGTGTGTGTGTGTATATGTATATGTATGTGTGTATATGTATGTGTGTGTATGTATGTGTGTGTGTGTGTGTGTGTGTGTGTGTGTGTATATATATATATATATATATATATATATATATATATATATATATATATATATATATATATATATATATATATATATATATATAATATGCATGCATACATACATGGCTCAAAATGTAATGTCCTGAGCTACTAGCCAGGCCTTAAGGGTTACTCACCACCAGTTGCCCCACCCAACTCCTACCCTGCACACGCCCTCATAAATTATCTCTTAAAATTACACTGTTAAATGTTTTTGCATTAATGCACAAGTTACAAAAATAAATATTAACAACAACATTTTCAGTGCCCATCAAGGGTCTGGAACCCCCCCAAATCACCCTCCTAGTACCCCCCCCCCCCCCCAAATTTCACCTCCTAGAACAAATCCTACCTGTCAAATCCTCCCCCCATCAAAATTTTCCCCTAGCACAAAATAACCCCATTATTCTTACTGGCACAACCCCCCCCCCCGAATACCCCCTTTTTAACAGCCCCAAGACTTCCTGTTCTGGCACAAATCCATCCCCCACCCCATTCCAATAATCTCTTCAAGGACGATCCCCAAATACCCACTCCTGGCACAAATCCTCCCCCCCTCCCCCAGCACGAATCACTCCTCCTAGCACCCTCCCCCCCCCCCCCCAATTCCCCTGCTAGAAGAAATCTTATATTGTCACCTCTCAAATTCCCCAACCCAGCACAACCCCCCTCCCCCCCCATATCGATCCCACCTAGAAGTAATCACCTTCTCCCCACCCCTCCTAGTACAAATACTTTTTGGGGGATTGTCCTTGGGGGGGGGGGGGGGGGGGGAGGGAATAAGAGAATTTGTACTAGGAGGGGTGGGGAGAAGATGATTACTTCTAGGTGGGATCAATATGGGAGGGGGGGGGGAACTGTGCTGAGATGGGAATTTGGGAGGTGACAGGATAAGATTTGTGCCCCCAGTGCAGTTCTCCCTTTCCTCCAGCATGCAGACCTCCGCTACAGCGCGGCACAGCCCTCTGTGATTCTCCTCTTCTGAGGCTCCTTCTCTTCATATGTCAGAGCGGAGGAGGAGCCTAAGAGAAGCCTATTCCTAAAGCTTTGCACGGACAGCTGGCAGGAGAGATGCGGCTGCAGAAGGGGAAGAAGATTGCAGCTCAGGAATGACACTGGATGTCGGATCGGGACTATACAGAGTTTGTTACCCGCCCCCTTTCCACATTGCTTGCTTTGACTCGGAGGACAGGGGATAACAAACTCTGTATAGTCCGGATCTGACATCCAGTGTCATTCCTTAGCCGCAATCTTCTTCCCCTTCTGCAGCCGCATCTCTCCCTCCAGCTGTCCGTGCAAAGGTTTAGGAATTGTCTTCTCCGCTCCACCTCCACTCCGACTATTTAAGGTGAAAAGAAGTCCCGATCTGACGACCGCTATTGACAGGCCCCCTCCACCTCCCATACTACACACGCCCAGGGCAGCCGTCCGTCCCTCCCTCCCATCCACCCCTTGTACCGACTCTGGCCTTAACATGAGATGATCGGCTTACCCCCTCCATCAGTACTGCTGGCCGCATGTCAGAGCGGCGGATCATCCCGCTGTAACAGCTTGTAATTGCCGGGCGCTCGCTGACATACTCAGTCCCGCCTCCTAGCCCGGCTTCTTTGATTGACGTTGCACGTCCTGGTTGGCCAGGTGTTCTGTCTATCAAAGAAGCCAGGCTAGGAGGCGGGACTGTGTATGTCGGCGAGCGCCCGGCAATTACAATTAAAGCTGTTACAGCGGGATGATCCCGCCGCTCTGACATTATCCAATCATTCGGCCGGCTTTCCTCTCCTCTCTTCCCCTGACCGGAGCTCGCCCTACATAATTTTCCATTATGCAGGCGAGTAGAAAATTTGAGGGCTGTGTATGTATTTATGTATATGTGTGTGTGTGTGTGTGTGTATATATATATATGTATATATATATATATATACACATTACTCTCTATCTAATCTATCAATCTCAACTTTTTAATCCATAGTTTTTGAAGCGCGCTTTTGCGTTTTTTAGAAAGTGCAAGAAAAATGAAGAAAAAAAAATGCGTTCCTTTAAATTCTATGTATGTCTTCACACTGGTCCGTCGCAGTGCAACGCACCTACCCATTGAAATGTTTTGAAACTGTGGCAAAAATGAATTCAAAACGCACCTGTGTTGCATTTTTGATGCGGTTTATGAGTTGCATGACCTATGAAAATCACATGCATTTTTTCAATGGCCATTATCGGCAGTTTTTTTTTTTTTTTTTATTAAATTGACAAGGTTTTAATAACCCTATTTCCGGCTGAAAATATGAATAACGGAGTTGAAAATTTCCCTTCAGCCAAGGGGAGATGGACAAAAAGAATCAATCAGGAAATTGTTGAATCATTGGAATTCAAGTCAGTGTGAGAATAAAACTGTATACCAGTAATATCCATCCCAGCGATCTTGGGACAAGATCCATCCTCAAACAGTAAATGGGCAGAGTGATATCAGGAGCTGAAACATGTTACGTGTTCTACCCTAATAACACTGGGGTTGATTTACTAAAACTAGAGAATACGAATACAAGATTTGGGGCAACTGTGCAAAGAATCAGCTTCAAGGTTTTCACATCAAAGCCTAATTGAACAAGCTGATGTTAGAAGCTGATTGGCCACCATGCACCGCTGCACCAGATGTTGTGCCCTCCAGTTTTAGGCCCAGGTTCACACTGGTGAGGCATGCGCTCCGACTTTGAAAGCACGTGTCGCATGAACAAAATCAATGTTTCCCAATGAGAGCCATCTTAACTGATCCAACTCATGTCGCTCGACTTTTTAAAAGATTCCTGCACTACTTTGGTCCAACTTGGGTGCTATTTCAGCCCATTGAATATAATGTAAATCCGCATCCAAGTCCGATCACCATCTTAACTGATCCGACTTGTGACCTGCGAAGTGCTCAGAGGTCAAATTTCCCTGAAGAGCTCCTGCCTCCTGTTGTGGTGTGTGCAATGTTAGCAATGCAAAATGTATTGGGGGGGGGGGGGGAAACAGCATTGGGTCCCGCCCTTAATCTATACCAGACCTTTAGGTCTGCCAGGCTGCATGCTTGGATAAAGGGTCTGGTATGGATTTTGAGGGAAACCCCATGCCAAAATTAGTGGCGTCTCCCTCAAAATCCATACCAGACCCTTTATCCGAGCATGCAGCCTGGCAGGCCACATGCCCTCAACATTGGGGGGTGTTTTGGGGCAGGGAGGGAAAAGGGCCTCCCCCCCCACAACCCTGGGCTGTGGTTGTGGAGGTCTGCGGGCAGTGGGCTTATCAGAATCTGGAAGCCCCCTTTAAGAAAGGGGCCCCCCCCTATGTGAATGAGTAATGGGATACCCTTGCCCATTCACCCAAAAATAAAAATGTGTAGTGTAAGAAAAACAGGAGGCAGTTTTTGACAAGTCCTTATCAAAAATAATGACCCCTGTGGTAGCTCCAACGTCAATCACTGTGGGTCCCTCCCCCCCCCCCCCCCCCTCGATAAAAATACACTCTTCCGCCGACGAAGGCTCCCACCATTCTGGCAGCTCTGGTGTCTGACAGTTCTTGTATAACTAATGGGGCGTGGTCATGTGGTGAAGTCACCGAAAGAACCTTCCCCTTTTTTGGCATCACCACCCCAGGCATGATGGGTCACAAGGGGCGGGGTCTTTGGGAGACCTCATCACAAAGCTATGCCCCATAGTATATAAGAATTGTCGACACCAGAGCTGCCAGAACAGTGTAAGCCTTCATCCGGGGAAGAGCGTATTTTTTTATTTAAATCGGGTTGGCGCCGACGGTCATCGTGTTTGACATTGGAGCTACCAGGGGTGACATTATTATTTTCATTTATTATTTCAGGTACTTGTATAGCGCTGTCAATTTACGCAACGCTTTACATATACATTACACATTCACATCAGTCCCTGCCCTCAAGGAGCGTACAATCTAAGGTCCCTAACTCGCATTCATACATACATAGTAGGGACAATTTTATACAGGATCCAATTAACCTACCAGCATGTCTTTGGAGTGTGGGAGGAAACCAGAGTACCCGGAGGAAACCCATGCAGGCACAGGGAGAACATGCAAACTCCAGGCAGGTAGTGTCGTGGTTGGGATTCGAACCAGCGACCCTCTTGCTGCTAGGTGAAAGTGCTAACCACAACACCACTGTATTCATTTTTAATAAAGGATTTGTCAAAAAATGCCTCCTGTTTTTGGGTGAATGGGTAGGGGTACTATGCACCCCATACTCATTCACATGGGGGGTGGGGGGGTCCTAGGGCCCCTTTTGTTAAAGGAGGCTTCCAGATTTTGATTAACCCCCCTGTCCGCAGACCCCTACAGCTTAACATGGGGACAAGGTGTTTTACAAAGCACCCCCCTATGTTCAGGGCATGTGGCCTGGTATGGTTCAGAAGGAGGTCCCTTTTTTTTTTTTTTTTTTTTTATTTGGTTGTGCGGTTTCCCCTTAAAGTCCATCCAAGACCCAAGTCACACTTATCTAAAAGTTGGATAAAAATCAGATCCCGCTAGTTAGTCGCATGAAAGTTGCAGGGCAAAATCGAATCAAAGTCGCACGACTTTCGTGTCGCACCAGTGTGAACCAGCCTCAGTAAATCAACCCCAGTCTCATGCTGCTCTTAGGATTCTTAGTCATTGTCATATAATGTACATTGTTTCAGTTGGTTTGGTCATGTCTTATCTGTCTGTGTATATGGCTAGTGCACTTTTCATCTGTGTGTGCATGTATATTTTAGCCCAGCACAGTTGGCCACATCTGTTTTGATGTTTCACATTTTGTTCTCCTTTTTATGTTTGCTAGCTGTAGACACTGAAACAAGAGAGACTCTTCATACTACTTACAATCTCACCAATGTTTTGGCTGGTGTAGTTTACAGATATAGCTCCATCTTAAATGATCCAGTTTTATTACAGGTTTGTACATTTCTATTGTTTTGGCTTCTCCTGCTACCTCTATAAATCTTAGTACAGAACCCATTTACTGGTATAATCCTATTAGTATGTATGTATTTGGGAAGTGGAATTTTATCCTTAATATATAAAGGGCTATTAGGCCATGTGTGTTTATCAGTAATATCACATTTTATAATTTGATAATGCAAATATTTAGATCGTCTTAAAAAAAAAAAAAAGATGGACCTCCAAAAACGCTGAGTATTCAGTATACTAAAGGATAAGGACTGGTTTACATCAATATGTTGCTGTAACACCTGGAAGCATACTATGCATGCTGTAATGCATTGTGATGACACTCTGGAATGCACCCTAGTGCATCTCAAAAACTAGCTATAGCAGGACCTATTTTTTATTTTTTTCCAATACATTTTGAATAGGCTACCAAATGCAAAGTTTCTCAAGGAACAAAAATAATGGGGGCATAGGCTTTTGATACTGTCCTGATGGTTGGCAGAAGGCATGTCACCTCAGAGCATGCTGGGATACTGTATAAAAGCCAGGAGCACATGTGCTTGGGGTCTTTCGTTGGAGAGCAGAGTCCCAGAGGGAGGGGGCGGCTGCCTCTTCTGTAGAGGTGCCATGCGGTCGTAGGAGGTCGTCCTGAGAACCAGAGGAGCAATTGAGAGGAGCTGAATCCAGAGGTCCAGGGAAGCTGACTGAGAGTGGAGACCCTGTTGCAGTATCGTGAGTACAGGAACTCATGTCAAGGGGCCTGACCTGAGGGGCCACCCCTGCTCATAGGATAGTTGTTAGTGGATGGGTGTCAGCAGAGAGAGGATGCTAGGGAGAGTATCCTGAAGATAAGATATTGTTCATCTAGTCGTCTTGCGAAAGAGGATAAAGAAAGCAAGAGACTTAAACCCATTCATCTGAAGTGGCAGGATGAATTAACAGCCTCGCTGTTCCATACTTGCAAGTGGAGTTGTGAAGATAAAAGCCCTCGGATATTGTGAATGGTTAAATTGGAGCATTCCACTATTCCCTTCTCCTATCCCCATAACAAAAAAAAAACATACCTCTGGACTGTTTATTGGAGTGCAGAGCCAAGAGGAATGTAGAAACTGAGTGGAAAATTAGATAATTGGCGCTGCCTGTGTGGAGGGTGTCAATAAATAAATAAATATATAATAGATAAATATAAAAATGTGGCTGTGCACTGGAAATGTGTGTAAAATAGAACAACAATAAATATATATTAAGAATACACTTATAAAAAAAAAAAAAGTATACAAATATAAAACCGCATCTGACAAAGCAATAGGGAGGCTCGCTAGTGGAGGTAATCTTTAGGAATTTTTGCTTTAACTGTATTTACTGTCCAAGCACAGGCCAGGGATGTGGGGAGAATACCTCTTCATGTGCCTTGGCTCTTCCTGAAGTATTAATACTGCAAGTGCTGGATATGATTGAATAACATTGCTTTTGGGCTTGCTTAGGTAAATCTTGCTTATATTTTTAATACATTTGTCCCAATTGGGATATTTATTATTTAGAGCCTTCATCTGCTGCAAAAGTTGACCTACGATATAAGAGTTTTGCATGCAAGTGTCAACATTGAGGAACTAATATCCTTCTTGATGAACAGAATGTAAGTAACGTTAATCAATTTTAGCCACCTTTTTATGCAAAAAATATGCATCTGGCATTGGGGGTTCTTTGTTTCTTCCATCCTGTATTTTTGTTTTTAACCTATTGTATCTGCCTCCTGTGTTTTTTTTTTTTTTTTTTTTTTTTTCCTGCCCTTCTCTTGGTTTTACACATACTGTGATAAAAATGGTGCATCATAATCTTTCACAACCCTCAGAGCAAACTTTTGCCAATGTTTAAGAGTTCTGCTAAGCACTAATTGCAGCTATATTGGCCAAGAAGCCCAAAATTACTGTGGCTATTTCTCATTCTAAGCGCCCATTCAGACTGGCGCGACACGACTTGCTGGGGCAACCTGTGAAGCGACCTCGGCGCGACTTGCAGGGACTTCATATAATTGAAGTCAATGCAAGTCGCCTCCAGGTTGCCCCGAAGTAGTACAGGACCCTTTTTCTAAGGGTCGCTCCTATTAGAACGGGTCCTGTACTATTCAATGGCGAGCGACCGACCGTGACTTGTCAGGCGACCAAGTCGCCTGACAAGTCGCGCTAGTGTGAATGGACCCTTAAACGCAACTTCGTACACAGCTCTGCACTTGCTGTCAATTCTAGATAATTGTATACAATTCAGATTAAATCAAGTAGAGAAGAGACGATTGAGGGGGGATATGATATCAATGTACAAATACTGTACTGGCAACCCTAGCATATGGAAAAACCTATTCAGAGAAAGGGAATACAATAAGACACGTGGCCACTCACTAAAACTAGAGGAAAGGCGGTTTAACCTTAAAATACGCAGGGGGTTCTTTACTGTAAGAGCAGTAAGGATGTGGAATTCTCTTCCGCAAGCAGTCGTATCAGCAGGGAGCATTGATAGTTTCAAAAAACTATTAGATGGGCACCTTAAAGACCAGAACATACAGGGGTATACAATGTACGGTTAACAGCAAACACACACATCATAGGTTGAACTGGATGGACTGAGGTATTTTTTTCAACCTCACTAACTATGTAAATTCAAATAAAATACAAGGCTGCTAATCATTAAGCTGCAGGATGTGCATATTAAAAAAAACACACATAGACCATAACTCTTAAACATCCCAGAGGTATATGCTTGGGAATATAATATATAAATATACCTCACATACGCCCATTAGAAATAGGCATGTATCAAAACTCTAGATCAATCAGCAGTGAGGAATTTGTGCAGGGCTAAAGCCGCCAAGGTGACAGGTCTGCTACAGGGATCTGTGCAGAGGTCAGTATGGGCAGCTTGGGGGAAATCTACGAGGAAGACAAGCTGTCAGATGCCAGCCTAATTAGGCTGATGGAAGGTGGTACCTAGCCTCCGAAACGTGTTCCTGATTGGCTTCTTCACATTTAACAGCACCTCTGACAGCTTGTCCTACTCGTGGAGGCTTCCCACTATTGGCACCTACCCTATTCTTTTGCTATTTCTCATTCGCATGCCATAGAAGTCAGTGGGGAGGCATGCACAGACATAGCATTCTTCCCCCTCTGCCCCACCTCATCTACTGGTGATATGAAAATGTGGGAGGCAAATACAATTAACCAGGCATAATATGGCATACTAGAATTTGCTCAAAAGCAGCCCTGATAATTCCTAATAAACTGGCTGAAATTCGATTTCTAGACGGCCCTGTCTGTCGTCTCATGCATGGCATCCTTTTGACTGAAAAATAGCAGTCTGAGCGAAAATTGATGGCCAAACAGCAACTGCATCCTATCGGGTGCAGCTGCTGTTTGGGTGTTCTGACAGTCTGTCTGTCAGTCTGTCGATGAACATCATCAAAAATCTGATTATTTTAATGTGTTGGCATCCTGTTCATATTACTAGGCTGCCTTAACACTCACCAATGGGAAGCAAAAGTGCAAATTGACCCTCCAGTGATTCTTGCTGCTTTTTTAATTAATTTTTGATATTCAAAGCAAACTCCCCCATCCATTCTTGTCTCTATGCTTTGTTTTGTCTAGAAATCACTTTTAACCCCCCCCCCCCCCCCCATCATTTTTGGTTGTGGCTATCTTGAGTAAGGGCAAATGATTCATGTAGCATTTACTTCCTGGAATCCATTTGCCCTTAGCTCAAGCATGCAGGGGGGAGTGTGCTTAGCTGAGAAAACCACTCCTCCCCTCCTAAAGACTCCTGCGATGTAGGACATAATTTGCCTAAGCAAGAAACCTGGAAGTAACTGAAGAAATGTACAAAAAAGTTTAAAACAGGTAAATGATATACCTTCCTTCCTATCTATTAATGCTATCTGCACCAGGAATAAAAAATGTCGATTTGGAGAGCAGTTCCATTGCAAAACTTTTTTTGGGTTATCTTATCCTTATTAAGGGCTTAAAAATCTGAAAAATACATGATGGTTTTTAACTGACTAAAATAAAGTGAAGTTCTGCATCTAAAAAACATAAGTTTCACGCTACACTTGATTTTGTTGTTTTAATGTACCTATGTTTAAATAAGAAATCTACCAATAAATGAGTGTTTGAGAAAAAATGTATTTGTTCTTTTTATATCTTCTAGTCAGTCATCAGAAGATGAGCTAACCATGCCTTGTCTTGGTCTTTTGGCAAACCTTTGTCGGCACAATCTTTCTGTACAGTCATACATAAAATCTTTGGTAAGAGGATCTTAATTTTCAGATTTTTAGTGACTAAATTCTGCTGAATTGCAGTTTTTTTTTTATATATATATATATATATATATATATATATATATATATATATATATATATATATATATATATATATATATATATATATATATATATATATTAGAGAATATATAGAATATTCATACCAATATAGGGGTTATTTTATCATTATTAGCAAAGTTGTGAGCAATTTTTGAATGATCGATAGAGGAAGAAAAAAAGAAACTCACCTGGCTACTGCTCCACTTGTTGCTCCAGATATCTTAGCTGAATAAATGGTTTATTGGAAAATGTGGAAACGCCATCTTCCAGAGTGTTTAACATAAAGCACATTTGTAAACATTTAGGTTACAATGTCCACATGCATTAAGGCATTCAACATACACCAACCGGCATAGAATAATGAGTCTGTCCGCAACAAAATCGAGTGGGCTCAGTTCTGGTGTATCCATCTAGATTGGAGATTGTCAAATAATCTTAGAGCCATTTACATATCTTGGGTGTAGTTTAGCTAGTTCAGGATAATTATTTTTGCCCCAGATTGGACTGTATATAGTGTAAACTATTTTTTTTTGGAATCATATGGCCTTGTCCCATATTTTTTTCATGAAGGAATGCATGGGGTAGAGCTTATTAGATTTTCTAAAAGCTAAAGATTCTTATCCTGAGGGGATATACAACTCATGGCAAAAAGTATGGAATCACCACTCTTTGAAATTGTTCAAAATTGTTCAGGGGGGAGGGGAGTGGTGAGGGAGGATGCTGACACCTAAACATTTTTACCTTAACCACTTCCCGTCTGCGTTATAGCCGAAAGACGGCTACAGCACGGACCTTAATTGCCGGGAGGGCATCCATGTACATCCTTCCGTGCATGAGCGGCTTGCACTGTGATCAGGGAGTCCATGAGACTCGGCCGATCACAGATCTGAGTAAGGAGCCAATCCTGTCTCCTTACCATGTGATCAGCTGTCAGCCAATGACAGCTGATCACTTGATGTAAAACGCACTAGGAGATCAGCCTTTTTTTTTCTCCTCGTGCTGTCAGCGTGAGGAGAAAAAAAAAAAAGCAGATCGCCGGCTGCTGTTAGAGGGACATCGGTCCCGAAGAGGAGAATATAATCAATGCCCCAGTGCCCACCAGCGGCACCTACCAGTGCAGCTCAGTGCCATCTATCTGTGCTGAATCGGTGTCACCTACCAGTGCCTCATTGCCCATTAGTGCCACCCATCAGTGCCCACCAGTAGTGTCTTATCAGGGCCCATGAGTGCTGCCTCATCAGCACACATCAATGAAGGAGAAAAATTACCTGTTTGCAAAATTTTACAAAACAAATTATAATTATAAAACTGTTTGTTTTGTTTTTTGTTTTGTTTTTTCAAAATGTTCAGCCAAAAAAAAAAAAACCCAGTAGTGACCCCAAAAGAAAGCTCTAGTTGTTTGAAAAAAAAAAAAAATGATAAAAATTTAATTTGGGTACTGTGTTGCATGACTGTGCAATTGTCGTTGAAAATGCGACAGCGCTGAAAGCTGAGAATTGGCCTGGGTAAAAAGGGAGTTTAAGTACCCAGTAGGCAAGTGGTTAATGCAAAAAATGCATTAGGGAAAAAATATTTAGGCTTTACAACCACATTCAGCATATTGGAAAGGGCCTTAGACAAAACTTTTATGTCACATTGTAGAAGTGAGATGGATCTATATGAACCCTGATTTTTAGATGGATCTATATGAACCCTGATTTTTAGATTGTCTTTTCCTGGCTTTAACAGGAGAATTATGGTAGCTTTAGTTAGAGGGAGGTAAATGGCTTTTGTCCAGGGAGCTATTGAATACTTGCAATAAATAAGGCAAGTTACAGTCTGTATACCTCCATCGGGAGGTTGCTAACTATAGTTTGTTTAACTTGAGTTGGACATTTAGTAACTGCCAGTTGGAGTCACAGAGCTCTGACATCTTGATACTGTGCAAGTCCTCATGAAGGGAGTCAAGCGTGTAGCGCTGTTCAGGTTGGTATAAGTCAGCGAAAAAGCACCTAAGGCTGGCCATACACTATACAATTTTCTTATTCAATTTCCTTTAGATTTACCTTAAACTATGTAGTGCAAGGGCCTGCCTGACTGCATACAAATTGAAAGTGTTTAGGTTTGACCCTATATTACATGGTTTTGGTAAATCGAAAGGAAAGTTGAACAAGAAAATTGTATAGTGTATGGCCAGCCTTAGTCTGCCATGATTAAATCAGGTAAGTTGACCTGTTTACCCCCAGAGGTGCGTAAGTCACCTATGATGGCGGAGAATTGATGAGCTTGAGCAATCTTGGCTAAAAGGCAACTATTTCTTTCACCCTCGTCGTAGTATGCCAGTTTGGTAAAGAATCTCTTCCAGTCTGTCAAAGTGGCAATGAGCTTTTTTACAGTATTGAGCGGATAGCCAAGCTTCTCAGGCAGAATTGGAAGCATTTACAATAAAATCAGTTTCCCACTGTTCCACCTGTGTCTCAATTGCTCTGGTAGTCTCTTTATTCAAAGTGATTTCTGAATTGAACACCCTGCGAAGAAATGCTTTAAAGGCATCCCAAAACATTTCAATATCAGGATAGTTTACATGAAGGTGCCAAATTGCCAATGTTTTGCCTTCAGTACTTTTAGGGGGCTTAAGTGCAATGAAAATCCACTGAGCTGCCAAGGGGCCCTAATTAGAGTAGTGTAAGGTCTTGGTATGACTTGAATAACTAAAGATGAATGGTCTGAGATGCTTGGAGGGGTATATTGTATGTCATTTATAAGATTGCCGTGGTGGAGGTACCCACACACACATTGCGGGACAATGACCATGGTCATGGAGAAACAAGAGAATTGTCAATCTCCAAAGTTTTTAGTCCTCCAAAGATCTATCCATCACTAAAAATGGCGGCGGAATGTAAATTACTGCTAGTATACATGTAACATAATACAGCTTGCAGTTCTCTCTCTCTCTCGTTCTCTCTCTCTCTCGTTCTCTCTCTCTCGTTCTCTCTCTCTCTCGTTCTCTCTCTCTCTCGTTCTCTCTCTCTCTCGTTTTCTCTCTCTCGTTCTCTCTCTCTCTCGTTCTCTCTCTCGTTCTCTCTCGTTCTCTCTCGTTCTCTCTCGTTCTCTCTCGTTCTCTCGTTCTCTCTCTCTCTCGTTCTCTCTCTCTCGTTCTCTCTCTCTCTCTCGTTCTCTCTCTCGTTCTCTCTCTCTCGTTCTCTCTCTCTCTCGTTCTCTCTCTCTCTCTCGTTCTCTCTCTCTCTCTCGTTCTCTCTCTCTCTCTCGTTCTCACTCTCTCTCTCTCGTTCTCACTCTCTCTCTCTCGTTCTCACTCTCTCTCTCTCGTTCTCACTCTCTCTCTCTCGTTCTCTCTCTCTCTCTCTCTCGTTCTCTCTCTCGTTCTCTCGTTCTCTCTCTCTCTCGTTCTCTCGTTCTCTCTCTCTCTCTCGTTCTCTCGTTCTCTCTCTCTCTCGTTCTCTCGTTCTCTCTCTCTCTCGTTCTCTCTCTCTCGTTCTCTCTCTCTCTCTCTCGTTTTCTCTCTCTCTCTCTCGTTTTCTCTCTCTCTCTCTCCTCTCTCTCTCGTTTTCTCTCTCTCTCTCTCTCTCGTTTTCTCTCTCTCTCTCTCTCTCGTTTTCTCTCTCTCTCTCTCTC